>NC_084629.1:11532644-11851394 GCF_033978795.1 Nerophis ophidion
TATATATATATATATATATATATATGTGTTTTCAGCACTGACGGCTTGGAATAACCTACAATCGGATCTTCAACTTCAAACTCTTGTTACATTTAATGAGTTTAACGCTTCTGTGAAAGGATTGCAGTCTACCTTGTCTGTATGCACATGTGTTATTTCAGCAAGTTTTAATATTGTTGATTTTATGTTTTATGTGTTAATTACGGTTTTTAATGTATCCTTGCTGCTGCCCCCTTGGTCAGGTCTCTTTGATCTCAATGGGATTTTACCCGGTTAAATAAAGGCTAAAAATTTTCTAAAACATATTTACAGTTTTTCATTACAGCTCCTCTGAAAAGGAGTATGAAGAAGCAGAGCTTATTTAATCTTACCCCCTTTTGTATCATAGCAGTTTTAACCCCTTTTCTTTGTTTGTTCTCTGTATCAGAACAGTGAATAAGTAAATAAATAAATAAACAAATACACAAATATACCATAAGTGAGTAAACAAATGTTACACAGTGTCAACATAAACCTTTTTCTTTTTAAACATAATTGCTCTGTTGATTTTAATTAGGTGGACTAATGATGACAACTTCGGATTATTATCATTATTATTATGGCACCAGTCAAATAACATTGCAAACAGTTGAAATAAAAATATTTGTTAAATAGACATTGTATTATTAAAAAAATGTGTAATGTATTTTTTTTTGTTAACTGCAGAAACATTAAATGTTTAAAAATAATCTATAACACAATCACCTGTACTTATTGACACACTGCCAAAATGCTGATCAAAGATATTCAATATATAATAACAGGAGGGCTTTGCTGTTTTTTTTAATTTTGTACTGCAAATATTTTAACTGCCTTGTGCAGAAACTCTAGTCAAAGAACCTTTATACGACAAATGTGCTCTACAGCAAAAATACTTGCCAAAGATCCTCTACAGTATGACAAGAGTGCTCAACTGTTTTATGGAACAAATGCACAAACAGACCAAGATCCTTAATGTGAAGAGGGGGTTGCCACTGTTTAAATGCACTACCTGCATAAACAGTCAAAGAGCCTCCATGTGGACAGGTGCGCTCTGCTGCTTTTAATGATTTCATGCAAAAGCTAGTCAAAGATCCTTCATGTGGGGAGTGCATTTTTTATGGCGAACTACAAAAGTGCTGGTCAAAGATAATATATATAATAGGACAGGAAAACTCTGTTGTTTTTTGAGTTTGTACTGCAAACATTCTAGTTAAAAATCCTTTACAAGAACGCTCTGTTTTTTTAATGGCCTCGTGCAAAAATTCTAGTCAAAGAACCTTTATACAACAAATGTGCTCTCCTGCAAAAAACTCTTGACAAAGATCCTCTATGGTATGACATTGAGTGCTCTGCTGTTTTATGGAACAACTGCAAAAAGAGTCCAAGATCCTCAACGTGAAAATGGGGTCTACGCTGTTTTTATGCACCACCTGCATAAACAGTCAAAGATCTTCCATGTGGACAGGTGCGCGCTGCTGCTTTTAATGATTTCATTGAAAAGCTAGTCAAAGATCCTTCATGTGATGGGAGTGCTTGGATGATTTCAGGACCCAGTGCAAAACACTGGTCAGAGGTCATCTAAATAGACAGAACTCCTCCTTTTTTTATGGCGAACTGCAAAAGTGCTGGTCAAAGATCATCTATATAATATGACAGGAGGGCTCTGTTGTTTTTTGAGTTTGTACTGCAAACATTCTAGTTACAAAATGTTTACAAGAACGCTCTGGTTTTCTTAATGGCCTCGTGCAAAAACTCTAATCAAAGAACCTTAATTCGACAAACATGCTCTATTGCAAAAATGCTTGCCAAAGATCCTCTACAATATGACAGGAGTGAGCCACTATTTTTATACACCACCTGTATAAACAGTCAAAGATCCTACATGGTGGCAGGTGCGCTCTGCTGCTTTAATGATTTCATGCAAAATCAAGTCAAAGATCCGTCATGTGACAGGAGTGCTTGGATGCTTTCAGGACCCAGTGCAAAACATTGGTCAGAGATCCTCTAAATAGACAGGACTCCTCCTGTTTTTATGGCAAACTGCAAAAGTGCTGGTCAAAGATCTTCTATGCAGTATGGCAGGAGCATTCTGCTGTTTATTGAGTAACTACTGCAAAAATTCTCATCAAAGATTCTTTATATGACAAGCAAAATAGTCAAATATCCTCTTTGGACAGGGTGCTCGACTGTTTTTATGCTACAACTGCAAAAACAGCCAAAGATCCGCTTTGTGAACAGGTGCACTTTGTGTTTTGAAGGACTTTATGCAAAAGCTAGTCAAAGATCCTTCATGTGACAGGAATGCTTGGCTTTTTTTAGGATCTATAGTGCAAATGTTAGTCAGTGATCCTGCGAGTGTTCTGCTGTTTTTAATGACAAACTACAAAAACACTGGTCAAAGATTGTCTATGCAGTATGACTAGAGCACTCTGCTGTTTTTTTTGGAATAACTACGGCAAATATGTGATACATCACATTGTAATTGTATTGTATGCATGTTCAAAATAAACTGAACTTTCTCTTCAAAGATCCCTTCATACAACAATAGCGCTTTTCTCTTTTTGAAGGGGCAACTTTATAAACGCTAGAGTTAAAGATCCTCCACAGTATGATAGGAGTGCTCTGTTGTTATTATGCAGCAACTGCAAAAAACAATCAAAGATGATCTATGTGGACAGTTGCGCTTTGCTGTGTGTAAAGACCTTATGCGAAAACTAGTCAAAGAGATTTTATATAACAGGAGTGCTTGGCTGTTTTTTAGGACCTTGTGCAAAATAATGTTTGAGAGAGGGGTGCACTGTTGTTGTTTTTTTAAAACATTCCTATCAAAGATCTCTTAAGCAACAAGAGCTCTCCGCTATTTTTAAGCAGCAACTGCATAAACACTTGTCAAAGATCCTCTATACAGTATGACAGGAGTGCTCAACTGTTATTATGCAGAAACTGCAAAAACAGTCAGAGATCCTGTATAGGGACAGGAGCACTATATATTTTTTTAGGACCCAGTGCAAAACACTAGTCAGATATCCTCTAATTAGACAGGAGCGCTTCACTCTGTTTAACGACGATCATGCTGCTAAAAGATCGTCTGTACAGTCTGACAGGTGTGCTCTGCTGTTTTCATGCAGCAACTGCAAAAACAGTCAAAGATCCTCTACAGTATGCAAAGAGTGCTATGTCATTTATAAGCACTAACAAAAACAATAGTCAAAGATCCTCTATTTGGAAAGATGTGCTCTGCTGTCATAATATAGCAAATGCATAAACACTATAGTCAATGATCCTCTATACAGTATAGGAGCGCTCAGCTGCTTTTATGCAGCAACTGCAAAAACAATCAAAGATCCTCTACAGTATGAGAGTGCGCTGTTGTTTTTAACCACCAACTGCAAAAACACAAGTCATAGATCCTCTACAGCAGATATTCTCAAACTGTGGTACAGGCTTTGTCGGGGGGTCCGTTAAGGAATCCCTTCGTTAAAGTACAGGGTTTTACTTTCCCATATTGCAACACAGTGTTACTGTTCAAACTTGTGCCAAAATAGTAAATATACCTGTTAAATAAAACCGCGGCCTTGTTTTTAATGAATACTTAGGCCTATTACGCTACTGTATTTAAATGTTGGTCAATATGGTGGTACTTGGAGAGCCATTTTTATGAGGTGGTACTTGGTGAAAAAAGTTTGAAGACCACTGCTCTACAGAAAGACAGATGAAGATAAAGGACCTTAGACTGTTTTTCATGCAGCAACTGCAAAATCCGTCAAAGATCCTTCATTTGCCAGGAGTGCTTGGTTGTTTTTAAAGACCTAGTCAAAGATCCTATAATTAGACAGGAGTGATCTGCTGTTTTGATGAATCCGGTGCCAACATACCTAAAGTTGCTTGTTAGATATAGATGCAGTGTTTAAAATGTCGGTTTGTTTCTTTTTACACTTTAGCAAGATAACATATTTTGAATGATGGCAGACATGTACAGTGGGGCAAAAAAGTATTTAGTCAGCCACCGATTGTGCAAGTTCTCCCACTTAAAATGATGACAGAGGTCTGTAATTTTCATCATAGGTACACTTCAACTGTGAGCAACAGAATGTGAAAAAAAATCCAGGAATTCACATTGTGGGAATTTTAAAGAATTTACGTGTAAATTATGGTGGACAATAAGTATTTGGTCAACCATTCAAAGCTCTCACTGATAGAAGGAGGTTTTGGCTCAAAATCTCACGATACATGGCCCCATTCATTCTTTCCTTAACACAGATCAATCGTCCTGTCCCCTTAGCAGAAAAACAGCCCCAAAGCATGATGTTTCCACCCCCATGCTTCACAGTAGGTATGGTGTTCTTGGGATGCAACTCAGTATTCTTCTTCCTCCAAACACGACGAGTTGAGTTTATACCAAAATGGAAACATGGATGATACAGCAGAGGATCGGGAGAATGTCATGTGGTCAGTTGAAACCAAAATAGAACTTTTTGGTATAAACGCAACTTGTCACTGTTTGGAGGAAGAAGAATACTGAGTTGCATCCCAAGAACACCACACCTACTGTGAAGCATGGGGGTGGAAACATCATGCTTTGGGGCTGTTTTTCTGCTAAGGGGACAGGACGATTGATCCGTGTTAAGGAAATAATGAATGGGGCCATGTATCGTGAGATTTTGAGCCAAAACCTCCTTACATCAGTGAGAGCTTTGAATGGTTGACCAAATACTTATTGTCCACCATAATTTACACATGAATTCTTTAAAATTCCTACAATGTGAATTCCGTTTTTTTTTTTCACATTCTGTCTCTCACAGTTGAAGTGTACCTATGATGAAAATTACACACCTCTGTCATCATTTTAAGCGTGAGAACTTGCACAATCGGTGGCTGACTAAATACTTTTTTTTGCCCCACTGTATGTCCAAAAAGTGACCAAACAAGACCAAACTAGAAAAAAAAAAAGTGGGCGTTATAGATTTAGTGACGTTGTTTCTGTGGAGGTGGACAGGAGTGTGTGTCTTGTGTGGGACAGCAGCCTCACTGGCACACAGACCTGACCTAGAATTGTTACTTAGAATTCGGACTGAACCATTGGAGCCCAGCGTGGGGGTGTGCGCGCTGCTAGACCGACCGACGACAGGAAACGTTTGACTGGGGTGCAATGGAGTAGGACCACTGGAAAACTCGGGTGAAAGGGGGGGGAGACGTTTTCTTTTTTGGGGGGGGGATTTTACGATGGTGCCGTGAAAATGTTTTTTTTTTTTTTGCTGTGGCGTTTTTGGAATTAAAAGTCCCAGGTGAGTGTTGTTTTGGCCTCGACGAATCCACATTGTAGGGGGTGGGAAAAGAAAAAGAACCAGCAGCACTACCAGCAGCAGCACCACCACAGCCACAGCTCGCCTCCTGGCAACGGGCACACGCGGGGTCCTCCTCCCGGGGACATCTCACTCCGGTATCCGTCCCCCCCTCCCTCCCCACCCGAAGAAGGCTGGCTGGCCCCCGCGTTGCGTCCAGCCTGGTGCTCTGTGTCCACGTTAGAAGCCCGGCTTTTCTTCCGTCTTCTCCCCCGGCGGCAGAGCGACAAAAGCGGATTATTATTCACGATGGTCTCGGCATGGCGCACAAGCCGCGGACAAATGCTGTTTTTCTAGCTGCCGATACTGGAGGACCGCCCGTGCTTGAAAATGGAGGAAAGGGGGATACAATGGAGCTCCGTGGACGTAAGTCTTGTATTATTTTGCTCTTTCTTCTTTATTTTGTGCTGCTTTTTCCACGGCGCGGTGAGATTATAGGCCTTGTGTTTGGGCCAAGCGAGCGATTTAATTGTTACATTGTTAACGGAGCTAGCTAACTTGAACAGCCGAGCAAGAGGGCCCGGAGTGGGGCTTTTCTATTAACAATGCGCCTGGAGGTGGGACTGCTTCGTGGTGTCTTTAAGGGCCCAAGACGTCGCTGTTCTTCCCCGTTCTGTGCCTCCCTCTTCGGGGAAGACTTTGTTTGCGCTGGCCGAGGCTCCATGAATGCTCAAGTCCTCCCTTCCCCCCCCCATCACCACACACACATACACATTCACCACAGCAGCAGCAGAAGCAGCTCTGTGGCAAAACAGGAACAACTTCTTTTAGGGGGGAAAAAGGGAGAAAAAAAAAGTTCCAGGAGTTTTTCAAGCGCCATGGGGTTGACTTTTGTGTCCGCCATGAGTTGTCCAAGTGGGGCGCTGAGATTCAATGGAGGGAGGTGGTGGTGGGGGTGGAAGTCTGGATTGCAGCTGATGATGAAGTTTATTTATAGTTTGAAGGGTTTGGATGTGTATTTTAGGACGACTTCTTCTTGGAGGAACTTTAAAACATGCTTTACTGAGGGAATATCCACAGGTAGCATGCTTTAAAAAATAAAAAAAAGTGTTAGATGTAAATATAAACGGAATACAAATAAATCATTTTCAACCCATATTCAATTGAATATGCTACAAAGACAAAATATTATGTTCAAACTGATGAACATTTTTTTTTTTTTGCAAAAATCATTAACTTTAGAATTTGATGCCTGCAACACATGACAGAGAAGTTGGGAAAGGTGGCAATAAATACTGATAAAGTTGAGGAATGCTCATCAAACACTTATATGGAACATCCCACAGGTGTGCAGGCAAATTGGGAACAGTTGGGTGACATGATTGGGTATAAAAGCAGCTTCCATGAAATGCTAAGTAATTCACAAACAAGGATGGGGTGGGGGTCACCACTTTGTAAGCAAATTGTCGAACATTTTTAGAACAACATTTCTCAACAAGCTATTGCACGGAATTTAGGGATTTTACCATCTACGGTCCGTAAAGTCATCAAAAAGTTCAGAGAATCTGGAGAAATCACTGCACGCATGCGACGATATTATGGACTTTTGATCCCTCAGGTGGTACTGCACCAAAAACCGACACCAGTGTGTAAAGGATATCACCACATGGGCTCAGGAACATTTCATAAAACCACTGTCAGTAACTACAGTTGGTCGCTACATCTGTAAGTGCAAGTTAAAACTCTAGTATGCAAAGCCAAACCAATTTATCAACACAATCCCGAGCTCACCTAAGATGGACTGATGGAAAGTGGAAAGGTGTTCTGTGGTCTGACGAGTCCACATTTCAAATTATATTTGGAAACTGTGGACGTGGTGTCCTCCAGAACAAAGAGGAAAATAACCGATCTGATTGTTATGGGCGCAAAGTTCAAAAGCTATCATCTGTGATGGTATGGGGGTGTATTAGTGCCCAAGGCATGGGTAACTTACACATCTGTGAAGGCACCATTATTGCTGAAAGGTCCATAAAGGTTTTTGAGCAACATATGTTGTCATCCAAGCAACGTTATCATGGATGCCCCTGCTTATTTCAGCAAGACAAGTGTTACAACAGCATGGCTTCGTAAAAAAAGAGTGCGGGTACTTTCCTGGCCCGCCTGCAGTCCAGACCTGTCTCCCATCGAAAATGTGTGGCGCATTATGAAGCTTAAAATACGACAGCGGAGACCCCGGACTGTTGAACGACTGAAGCTCTACATAAAACAAGAATGGGAAAGAATTCCACTTTCAAAGCTTCAACGATTAGTTTCCTCAGTTCCCAAACGTTTATTGAGTGTTGTTAAAAGAAAAGGTGATGTAACACAGTGGTGCACATGTCCTTTCCCAACTACTTTGGCACGTGTTGCAGCCATGAAATTCTGAGTTAATGATTATTTGCAAAAAAAATAAAGTTTATGAGTTTGAACATCAAATATCTTGTCTTTGTAGTGCATTCAACTGAATATGGGTTGAAAAGGATTTGCAAATCATTGTATTCCGCCCGATTGTAGCTGAGATAGGCGCCAGCACCCCCCGCGACCCCGAAAGGGAATAAGCGGTAGAAAATGGATGGATGGATGGATGTATTCCGTTTATTTTTACATCTAACACAATATCCCAACTCATATGGAAACAGGGTTTGTATAACAAAGCTTGCTGAGCTGTTGCAGTTAAGTTAGAAGGGTGATATTTTCCCCATAAAGCAAATATTGGTGTTTCAAGTAGGGGTGTAATGTTTAATTGATATATCTATAGATCCATTTATATTCCCTAAATTTCAAGTATATAATTCTTTGCTCCGTGAGTTTGCCTTCCGGAAAAAAGGTATCGATCCAAGATCGTATTAAAATGAAATCGATCGATTTAATCGGTACTAGCAAAAGGAAAACTTTGGATGTAAGAACGGCAGACTTTATATGAAGTTTAGCAATTTTGTACAGCCGAATAGGGAACGGACTTTGGTTGAAAAGACAAGATGAGCGTAGCAAAAGATTACTGTCCGTTTGAAAAAATCCAAAAAACTGCCATAGCACCGGGAGGACTTTACTGGTTTTAGCCATATTTTTTTCGCTTACTGCAGCACTCGTTTTTACTTTCTCTTCTCACTCCATGCAGAGAATCAACAGCGAGAAACCAAGTTGGCGCAACCAAAGATTAATTGCTATATCGATGTATATTCCCTAAATTTCAAGTATATCAATCTGTGCTCTGTAACTTTGCCTTTACGGAAAATAGGTACTGATCCTAGATCGTTTTAAAAGGGAATGATCGATTTAATCGGTACTAGCAAAAAGAAAACATTGGATGTAAGAACGGCAGACTTTATATGAAGTTTAGCAATATTGTACACCCGAGTAGGGAACAGACTTGGGTTGAAAAGACAAGATCAGCGCAGCAAAAGATTACTGTCCGTTTGAAAAAATCCAAAAAACTGCCATCGCACTTGAGGTCGTTTCTTTTTTTATCCATAATTTTTTTGCTTACTGCAGCACTCATTTTTACTTTCTCTTCTCACTCCATGCAGACAATCTGCAGCGTGAAACCATGTTGGCGCAACCAAACATTAATTGATATCTCGATAGATCGATTTATATACCTTAAATTGCAAGTATATCAATGTGTTCTCGGTAACTTTGCCCTACGGAAAATATGTATCGATCCAGAACATTTTAAAATGGAATCGATTGATTTAATCGCTGCTAGCAAAAGGAAAACATTGGATGTAAGAACGGCAGACTGTATATGAAGTTTAGCAATTTTAATAACAAGGACGTTAAGTCTATTTGCCCGCCTGTGGCGTCGTCAAAACTAAGATGGTGGATATTTAAGGTGGTCGAGAGAGGTCATAACAAACGTAAATGCCACAAGATGATGTCATTAATTACAACGTATCAACTATCAGCTACGGCACGACTGCTTATGCCACAACAAACACAAACGACACAATATAGTAAAGCCATAACACAACTTTATGCCACAAAAGACGTGATCGACACAACGGAAGGGACGGCGTGGCGCAGTGGGAGAGTGGCCGTGCGCAACCCGAGGGGCCCTGGTTCAAATCCCACCTAGTACCAACATCGTCACGTCTGTTGTGTCCTGAGCAAGACACTTCACCCTTGCTCCTGATGGGTGCTGGTTGGCGCCTTGCATGGCAGCTCCCTCCATCAGTGTGTGAATGTGTGTGTGAATGGGTAAATGTGGAAGTAGTACCTTGAAGGTAGAAAAGTGCTATACAAGTACAACCCATTTATCATTTATTTATTTATCATTTAAGTGTTAGAAACAAATAAATACAAGAGTTGGATAAAGGAGGCTACGCAAAATACGAAGCAAGGGGCCAACGCCATCAACATGAGGGGGGAGACATGCTTCCGCACACCTGGGACACTGTCATCGCCGATGCCAGGGCGACGAACAGATACTGTATGGTCGAGGTTACTTTACTTGGCAGGTACATAAACTGTTAAAATGTAGGTTTCTGTACTTCTTTTGAAAATCGCTTGAATGTTGTGAGCAGAAAAAGTTTTTCTCTTGTTAATTCAACCTGTTGTTGGTTTCACTTTATTCAAATAAGATAATGAAGGGTCCTGTACCCAGTCACCATGGTTGAAATTTGTTTGCTAAAAGGTTACTATATCGATTTCAACTTACTGAATCATTTTTTGGTTCATTTCGTTGTAAAATAGTATTGCCTCTGAATCGTGTCGACAAACACAAACTCTGAATTGAATCGAATTGTTAAAACTAATCGTTACACCCCTAGTTTGAAGTGTAGTGATGCTGCTGTAGAATTAACCACAGCTAAATTTGATAATGCTAATTTTCCCTTGGATACACACACCTTCTCAAACTTACTTACGTCACAATTTAGGGCTGGGCAATACAACTGAAAACTTTATCACAAAAGTTTTTTTTAATATTGATCAATATTGATAATTATTGATATTTTTAATGACCCACAGCAAATATGGACCAGGTGAAAATATATATTGTTAAAATTTGTATTGCAAATGTAACTTTCCTCGAATTATAATCCCCTCAGCTATCAAGGCAGAAAAAAAAGAAAATGTCAACACAACCATGGAAACACTCAAATTCATGTAAACAAAATTCTAAAGTGTGAAAATGTAAACTTGGTGAAACCTGAGAAGAACAATTTATGTCTGTTGTCATTAGGATGCTGACTGCTAGGATGTTCTAATATTCCCATTTATATTAAAAATGTCTCATAATCCTCGCAAAGAAACCCCAAGCGTCGTTTCATGTTCTCGCCATGTCAAAGTGGGGCGGCGTGGCTCGGTTGATAGACCGGCCATGTGAGCATCTTAAGTGTTCCAGGTTCTATCCCCGCTTCTGCCATCCAAGTCACAGCTGTTGTGTCCTTGGGCAAGACACTTTACCCACCTGCTCACAGTACCACCCACGCTTGTTTAAATCTAACTTAGATAATGTGTTTCACTATGTAAAGCCCTCTGAGTCACTCAAGAAAAGGGCTATATAGATATAATTCACACAATTCACACACAAAGTGTACCATCTTGTTGGAGTACGTTTTCAGCCATTTACTTTCCAGGTGAGAAGCATGATTTATGATCTACAATAAACTTCCATGGAGCAAAGAAGCGAGGAAACACCTTGCTAGTTGATCATTTTGAAATTGTACACAAGCTTGTTATCACAGCGTCGCAATTAACGGTTTGTCTGCGTTAGCGCTTGTACTAACAATATTCCTAATACTTGATTATTTTCAAGTCCCGAAATGTAAATGGAGTATTGTTGGTACTTTTTGGATGGTTATCTTTTGGATTTTATGTGCGTAATACAGTACCTCCCATTGTAAGACTTTTATTTAAGTTTATGTGATATCGAGAATTAGGGCTGGGCGATATATCGATATACGCGATATATCGCGGTTTGTCTCTGTGCGATATAGAAAATGACTATATCGTGATATTCAAATATACGTTCCCACGCAGTTGTTTTTAGCTGCGGGCATTAAACTGCATGCGTCTCTCCCTCTTTCTTATCTTTCCTTCTCACAGAGACTTATAAGAAGCGCACCTTCTTACATACGTCATGCGTGCAACGTCACCCACCCTCCCCGAGCAGAGAGGTAGCAGCATGGGTAACGTTAGCTGTGATGCTAGCAAAGCCGTGCAAGTGGTATTACGAGAGAAAGAAGGTGCAAATCTGATAACAAATGAAGGAAGAATTAATTCCCAAGAAAAACAGCAGTGGGTCCATCGTCTGGCGGTAGTTCGGTTTCAAGCGGTAAGATGTCGAATAGACACCTTTAATTTGTTAAGTGTGGGGCACAAGCGTAGCTACCAAAGGTAGCATTACTGCTAATATGTAGCATCATTTGAAAAGTCACCCGCTAATAACTGTTTAATAAATACAGTTTTGGTCAATTGACTTAGTTGTGATTTCCTTCTCAGCATGAAAGTTTAAAATGAGCATTTATTAATGCAGTATGAAGAAGATTGTTTTAATGTAGACACGTAGAATCATCATAGTGCTGTGATTATATGTAGGCTAAGACAAAATATTGAGATATATATCGCGTATCACGATATGGCCTAAAAGTATCGAGAGATTAAAAAAAGGCCATATCGTCCAGCCCTATCGAGAATACAAAAAAGCATCCATCCGTCGTGTTTTTCATAACAATTGTGAACAATAGGCAAAATTCCCAAAAATGTGCAGTTCCCCTTTGATTCTGTATGACTGTGCATCATCGACAACCAAACATGTTGATGCCATCCATCCATCCATTTTCTACCGCTTGTCCCGTTTGGGGTCGCGGGGGTTGCTGGAGCCTATGTCAGCTGCACATGGGCGGAAGGCAGGGTACACCCTGGACAAGTAGCCACCTTATCGCAGGGCCAACACCGATAGACAGACAACAAGATGCTAAACTTTCAAATAATAATTTACACACATGGTTTCCTTATAGTGTCAGCAAACTTTTATTCCATCCATCCATCAATTTCCTACCGCTTATTCTCTTTCTTAGACAACAAATTAGTTGCCTTTGTCATTCTGCTGCCTTCTAAAGCACACAAGTGGAAATTATTCTTTATTCCAAAGACATTTGTGGTATTGTAAATACCATAAGTGTTGATTACGGAAAAATATGCTAAAACCGATTTTAACAATGACATGCAGTATCTCATCGAGTCAGCACACTTGTATTTGTATCAAAATGTTCCCCTTCTCATTTTGTTGCCTTTAAAAACACAGTAATATGAGTGCTTTAAAATTCTGAGGTTTTTTTGTTCCATTAAATATTGATCTACTAAAGCTAACTTTTGCTTTATTGTATAAGCCAATTTCTCATAGGATTAGCACACTTTTATTTCTTAAAAAAGTTCCCTGTGTCATTTTGCTGCCTTACATAAAGGTAGTAGGATTGTAGAAAACATAGAATTAAGAAGTTAGACATCCTTGTACATCTGGAACGCACCGTTAGAAGTGGCTCCGCTCTGTATATGGACATACTTTTAGCTGTGCGAGCCGCTCTCAGGACACCATGGTCAGTACGTGTCGATGCACTTAATTAGTCCGATTTCTCAAATAGTTCGGCTCTAAATAAGCCTCCTACAGCTCACGGAAACACATTAATCCAATGTGTTCGGTTTTTGAAAAGTTGGACTAACGAACCGAGATTATTACGATGAATTGATTAACCTGGACCCCGACTAAAAATAGTTGAAAAACTTATTCGGGTGGTACCATTTAGTGGTCAATTGTACGGAATATGTACTGTACTGTGCAATCTACTAATAAAAGTATCAATCAATCAATCAATGCGATTGGAATCAACAAAACATTTTGAAGTGCATTAATGGTAGAAAAAAAGAAACCGAGATCTATTTAGAAAGGTAGCTAAAGAAAATGTAAACTTGCTGGCTTAATTTGGACTCTAACTTAATACGAATGAGTTAAAAGATGAAGTAGGTAAATATATTACAAGGTGAATACTAAGGCGTATACAAACTTCTTTCACGTTGCATTTGTGCACTCCAAACTGATTAACAATAACTTTGTATTCTACACAACTGGCAAGGTAGTCCCGAACAATAGCAAAGCTCATCTGGAACAGAGTCAGTTGGGGCACAAATCTTTTCCTTCAAATATTAAACTCCTTTCTATCCATTGTAAATGAGCTACTGTGTGGAACAATTTCCATTGCGGATCAATAAAGTTTGTCTCAGGCAATCCAAAGAGCCTTTTGAATTAACTCTGAGACATTCAAAAGTTTTTGTTTCCATGATTCTTCGTCTAAAAATTACTTTGAAAAAACTCTGCTGGCGGTCGTTCTTTGCTTCGGACCTCCGCCCCGATACATTATTGGTAGCAGCGTCGTGTTTGTAGCGCAATCCATGATCGTTTCTTGATGCTGTCTGTTATTTAACATCAGCATTGCCATTAGAGACGTAATATTTGTAACCTGTGCCAAAATACTGCGGACATCTCTTAAAACAAGTTATAAAGATCCGCAGATTGCTTTTGTGACGTCATAGGTCAACTGTAAAAGGAATTCATTTATCCGTTCTAAAATGAAATAAGCACCCCCCCAGTGTACAGGTGGCACATGGCATATGACCAATAGTCAAATTACAGAGTGTGCATTTGAGAAATCAGACTAATTTAGTGCATGGAAACGTAGTGATTGTATAATTACATGTTTGTAGCAGCTTGTTGCTCTCAATTTTGCGGGACTTGGCCAGAGTGTGTAATCATTGTCGTTTATATAGCACAAACCTTAGTAAAAAGGTTTTGTAGATACCATATTTTAACAAGTGCAAAAATGTAGGGACAGCGGTCGAATGTGTCGTTATTGTCATCTTTTTGGTTTATATTTAATCCAATTTTCTTTTAAGAGTACACCTGAAAAATACATAAAAAAATCAACTGAATTTTATCTTGTCCAAACTTGTTGACTCTTGTCAGACTTGTGGGGATAATTTAGCTTGAAAACTTGTCCAAATAGTCCCAAATGTGCAACTACTGACCTGGTGTCCTTAAAATAAAGTGTACTCAATGTACCTGAGTCTCAATGCATTAGCTTACCCGCTGTCTCTTTATTCTGCTTGTTTTGGGCATAAATATCCTCCTTGGTTGACGTTATCTTTGGATAGCAGTGAGTGCCTCTTCCATACTTCTTCAGAAATAAGAAGTCTGTATGACTTTATGTCATCAAAAGCTAAACTTGCTGATGCTAACTTTTAAGTAATAATATTCACTGTTTCCGTATGGTGTTGGCAAATGTTGCCATTGTCATTCTGCTGCCTTCTAAAGCACACAAATGTAAAATAATTTTCCTAATTTCCGATCGTGTTAGCACCCTTTTGAATCTATAAAAATCAAAAGTAATTTTGTTGCCTTTCAAATCAGTGGTAGAATTGTACAAAATGTAGAAGTAAAAACTGTGTGACTTAGTAATCCACAGCTAAACATGCTTGTGCCAACTTTCAGATGATGATACTCAAAGTTTCCTTATAGTTTTATCAAACTTTTATTTGGACAACATACTGTTGCCCTTGTCATTCTGTTGTCTTCTAAAGCAAACACACATTTCTGAGGTGTTTTGTGGTATTATTTGTTAGGAAGGGTTGATGACAGCTAAATATGCCAGAGCTCATTTCTGATTAACTAGAAGATGGTAGTTTTAGATAAGGATGGGAAAAGATACTATTTTTCCGGTTCCGATTCCGCTTTCGATTCTGTTTAACGTTCAGTTCTTTATTGTAGGGCTGGGCGATATGGCCTTTTTTTAATATCGCAATATTTTTAGGCCATATCGCAATATACAATATATATCTCGGTATTTTGCTTTAACCTTGAATGAACACTTGATGCATATAATCACAGCAGTATGATGATTCTATGTGTCTACATTAAAACATTCTTGTTCATACTGCATTAATATATGCTCATTTTAAACTTTCATGCACCAAAGGAAATTACAACTATGTCAATTTACCAAAACTGTGTTTATTAAAGTTATTAGCAGGTGACTTTACAAACGATGTTTCATATTAGCAGTAAAGCTACTTTTGGTAGCAACGCTTGTGCCCCACACTTCACAAATTTTTCGCCATATTCCCGCTTGAAGCCGAACCATCGCCAGATGATGGACCCCGTGCTGTTTTTCTTGGGAATTAATTCTTCATTCATTTGTTACCAGATCCGCACCTTCTCTCTCTCTCGTATTATTCCTCGCACGGTTTTGCTAGCATCACAGCTAACGTTAGCCGAGCTGCTACCTCTCTGCTGGGCGAGGGCGTATATATATGTTAACTAATGTAAGTTTGTGCGCTCGCTGTGTGTGAGAAGGAGACACAAGAAGGAGTGAGAAGAGCCTGTAGTGTAATGCCCGCAGCTAAAAGCAACTGCGTGAGAACGTATACTCGAATATTACGATATAGTCATTTTCTATATCGCAGAGAGACAAACCCGCGATATATCGCGTATATCGATATATCGCCCAGCCATACTTTATTGGTTCTCATATCGAATCTCATTTGAAAAAACGATAACGAACTAAATTGGCCCTAGTGTGTGAATGTGAGTGTGAATGTTGTCTGTCTATCTGTGTTGGCCCTGCAATGAGGTGGCGACTTGTCCAGGGTGTACCCTGCCTTCCGCCCGATTGTAGCTGAGATAGGCGCCAGCGCCCCCCGCGACCCCGAAAGGGAATAAGCGGTAGAAAATGGATGGATGGATGGATGGATAACGAACAAGTTGATTAGCGTTAACGTTCTTTAGTTTCAAAGAAACATGAATGTGCAAACTCAACAGTGAGTTGTTAAGAGGCTGACAGCTTTATTAGGGTAACAGGGTCAGGGTTCCTCAGGTTTTTTATTTTTTTTAGTAACTATTATAATACAAAATGGCTTCACGGAGGCAGAGGGGTTAGTGCGCCTGCCTCACAATACAAAGGTCCTGAGTAGTCTGGGGTTCAATCCCGGGCTCGGGATCTTTCTGTGTGGAGTTTGCATGTTCTCCCCGTGAATGCGTGGGTTCCCTCCGGGTACTCCGGCTTCCTCCCACTTCCAAAGACATGCACCTGGGGATAGGTTGATTGGCAACACTAAATTGGCCCTAGTGTGTGAATGTGAGTGTGAATGTTGTCTGTTTATCTGTGTTGGCCCTGCGATGAGGTGGCGACTTGTCCAGGGTGTACACCGCCTTCCGCCCAATTGTAGCTGAGATAGGCACCAGCGCACCGTGACCTCAAAGGGAATAAGTGGTAGAAAATGGATGGATGGATGGAATAATAAAATATTGAATTAAATATAATGGCTATTTTAGAAGAATATATGAGCTGACCACTCAAAAGTAAAATTCCATGTCAGCTAATGACAAATACAAGCAAGTCAAGGCCAATAAAAGTGTGCATTGTGCATTTCTTCAACCATCAGCTATTAACATTAATTATTGTTTTGTAGAAAAATAAGCATATATGTTTATTTCAGGAAAGATATGAGATTTTTGGGACAAATTACACTGTATCCGCTTTGGAGAACAATTCTCAGACAGTGAGACAGGGAGGAAGCGTGCACAGCCTGCCAATCAGATGCTGTTTTGTCACGATTTGCATGATCGGTATTAATTTTATGTTTACTGTTAATATTAGCAGCTTTAACAATTAAGTGCTAACATGACAGGCAGAGTTAGTTACCTGTAGTACAAACCCCGTTTCCAAATGAGTTGCGAAATTGTGTTAGATGTAAATATAAACAGAATACAATGATTTGCAAATTCTTTTCAATCCATATTCAGTTGAATGCACTACAAAGACAAGATATTTGATGTTTAAACTCATAAACTTTATTTTTTTTTTTGCAAATAATAATTAACTTAAAATTTCATGGCTGCAACATGTGCCAAAGTAGTTGGGAAAGGGCATGTTCACCACTGTGTTACATCACCTTTTCTTTGAACAACACTCTATAAATGTTTGGGAACTGAGGAAACTAATTGTTGAAGCTTTGAAAGTGGACTTTTTTCCCATTTTTGTGTTTTGTAAAGCATCATTCGTTCAACAGTCCAGGATCTCCGCTGTCGTATAGTACGCTTTATAATGCACCACACATTTTCGATGAGAGACAGGTCTGGACTGCAGGCGGGCCAGGAAAGTACCCGCACTCTTTTTTTTACTTAGCCATGCTGTTGTAACACGTGCTGAATGTGGCTTGGCATTGTCTTGCTGAAATAAGCAGGGGCGTCCATGAAAAAGACGGCGCTTAGATCGCAGCATATGTTGTTCCAAAACCTGTATGCACCTTTCAACATTAATGGTGCCTTCACAGATGTGTAAGTCACCCATGCCTTGAGCACTAATGCACCCCCATACCATCACAGATGCTGGCTTTTGAACTTTGCATCAATAACAGTCTGGATGGTTTGCTTCCCCTTTGGTCCGGATGACACGATGTCGAATATTTTCAAAAATAATTTGAAATGTGGACTCGTCAGACCACAGAACACTTTTCCACTTTGCATCAGTCCATGTTAGATGATCTCGAGCCCAGAGAAGCCGGCGGCGTTTCTGGATGTTGTTGATAAATGGCTTTGCATAGTAGAGCTTTAACTTGCACTTACAGATGTAGCCACCAACTGTATTTAGTGACAGTGGTTTTCTGAAGTGTTCCTTAGCCCATGTGGTGATATCCTTTAGAGATTGATCCCGGTTTTTGATACAGTGCCGTCTGAGGGATCGAAGGTCACGGTCATTCAATATTGGTTTCCGGCCATGCCGCTTATGTGGACTGATTTCTCCAGATTCTATCAACCTTTTGATGATATTATGGACTGTAGATGTTGAAATCCCTAAATTTCTTAAATTGCACTTTGAGAAACGTTGTTCTTAAACTGTTTGACTATTTGCTCACGCAGTTGTGGACCAAGGAGTGTACCTCGCCCCATCCTTTCTTGTGAAAGACTTAGCATTTTTTGGGAAGCTGTTTTTATACCCAATCATGGCACCCACCTGTTCCCAATTAGCCTGCACACCTGTGGGATGTTCCAAATAAGTGTTTGATGAGCATTCCCTAACTTTAGCAATATTTATTGCCACCTTTCCCAACTTCTTTGTCACGTGTTGTTGGCGTCAAATTCTAAAGTTAATGATTATTTGCAAAAAAAAAAAAAGTTTATCAGTTTGAACATCAAATATGTTGTCTTTGTAGCATATTTAACTGAATATGGGTTGAACATGATTTGCAAATCATTGTATTCTGTTTATATTTACATCTAACACAATTTCCCAACTCATCTGGAAACAGGGTTTGTACATCGCCGCCGCTGCTGCTGGTTGAGATTCACTTCCAGCTCGGGCAGGATAGAAAACACGTCATTCATCCTAAGCTTTCACATTCTGTGTATGCTAGTGTTTCTGTTAGTATTTCCTCTCTTTGATGACATATCCACTTTGCAAGTATTGCAAGCTGCCCTGTTGTCATCCTTTCTTGTGAATAACTCCAGCTTTTGTTTGGTGACGCCACACGTCCACAGCCGTCAATAAGGGAATCGTTTACAAAATTGGAAAATAATTCCCAGGAATCTAGACACTAGGAACTGGTTCTAAATAAGAACCGGTTTTCAATTCTCATCCCTAGTGTTAGCACAAGTTTTATTGTATCAAAATGTTTTACATGTCATTGTGTTGCTTTGTAAAGCATACAAAGATGATATAATAAAAAAATCATAAGGTTTGAATGTAGGGCTGGGCGATATATCGAGTTTGTAAGATATATCAATATATTTTTAAACAAGATATGAACTAAGAAAATATCGTAATATCGATATAATTTTTTTCACATTAAAATGACCAAAAGTTGCTTATTTGTTGTGTTCCTTGGTCTCCCAGCTTCCCCTCCATGGTCTACTAAACCCCTCTCTTCCCTCCTTCCAAGACGTGCTTGCACGTATAAGAACATCCATGATTGGTTGGCTGTTTACTATGATGAGTCACGATTGGTTAGGGACAGGCCAATCAGAGGCAAGATAGGGCGGGTCATTGAACCAGAAAGGGAAATCACAAAGTGCCTGCCTGCAAATGTATTTTTTTTTATCAGAGTTTTATACATCTTGTATTATTTGCACAGCTATGTTATTTATTTTATGTATAAATAATATTTTTTTATTTTATGTATGTTATGTAAATCTGTACTAGTTTCTTTTCTGTGCTGTTAACACCGATTTTGACTAACTAGGTTAATAAAAGTGCCACTGACTGTTTGCAGTACAGTTGTCATTCACTTCAATTTCACTGAATATTGCTCAAAAACAAATATCTTTATATGTATACTTTCACCGAAATATATATCAAAATATATATCGAATATCGAGTTTAAGTTTCGCCCGATTGTAGCTGAGATAGGCGCCAGCGCCCCCCGCGACCCCAAAAGGGAATAAGCAGTAGGAAATGGATGGATGGATGGATATTGAGATATACTTTTTCGTCCATATTGCCCAACGTTATTTGAATGCGATTCTTCTGCGCTATTATTTGATACTAGGTAGTAATGTATGGCTTTTTGTCACCCACAGCTAAACATGCTAATGCTAACTTTAAATTAACAATCCACTGTTTTTTTATGGTGTTACCAAACTTATTTGGACAACAAATTGTTGCCTTTTTCAGTTTGTTCCCTTCCAAAGGACACACAAGTAACCATTGTTTGTTGTTAAGAATGTATTTTGTTGAATATGTAAATGGTAAATGGGTTATACTTGTTTAGCGCTTTTCTACCTTCAAGGTACTCAAAGCGCTTTGACACTATTTCCACATTCACCAATTCACACGCTGATGGCGGGATCTGCCATGCAAGGCCCTAACCGCGACCCATCAGGAGGAAGGGTGAAGTGTCTTGCTCAAGGACACAACGGACGTGACGAGGTTGGTAGTAGATGGGGATTGAACCGGAAACCCTCAGGTTGCAGGCACGGCCACTCTCCCAACCTCGCCACGCCGTTAAGAAAACAAATATGGACTTGGTTGTCACTTCTAATGCTAACTTTCACCTAATGTACACAGGTACCTGTAATAGCACACAATTATTTGTACAGTAAAACAAAGTGCCTCACAAAACAGACAAATAAATCCACATTGCCAAGGTGTGGATGTGACCTTTTGAGCTATTAATATTGTTTTTAAGAAGGTATTTTGTTGGTGAAAGCAAATATGGACTCTTGTCACCCACAGTTAAACATTCTGATCCCAGCCTTTACTTCATAATACTTTATACACAGTTTCTTCTAGTATTGGAACCATTTATATTGTATTCATGTGGCCTTTTGAGCTATTGTTTTCTATTAAGAACATATTTTGTCGCAATTATGGACTCTGGTGTCACCCACAGATTCTAATGCTAACTTTTGCGTCCTAATAATAATAACATCCACAGTTACCTATTTTTCTAACAAACGTTTCCCTATGTGATTTTGCTGCCTTACGAAGCACACAAGAGAAATGCAATTTACATTTCCAAAGTGTGGATGTGACCTTTTGATTTGCTATTAAGAAGCATGAATTCTTTCGTCACCTGCAGCTAAACATGCTAATGCTAACTGTCATATTACAATATACAGTTTCATTTAGTAACAGCACACTTTTTCAGACAAATTGCTCTCCAATTTAATTTTGCTGCCTTACAAGCACAGCTATGTATAATTTTAAGAATGCATTTTGTTGTTTGTCAAGAAAACATACACAACGAATCCCTTGTCACCCACAGCTAAACACGCTAACTTTGACTTCACTCCGTGTAAATCACGACTAAACATGCTGAATAATCTGTTTTTGAAGTGTGGACACACTTTTTTCACATTATAAAAACTTTAATAAACGTAGACGCAGTGTTTTGAATAATATTTTCACATACTTAACAGCTGTATGAGGGTAAAAAGCGGTTGACCGTTGTCAGAACAACACTTCTTCAACAAAACAAATTGCGGGTGTGAAATAATGTTGCACAGTCGCAGATGGACTAATGTTTTCGGAACATTAATAGTCACAAATAAGAAGTTCACCACCGTGAAATCATCAAAACACCCAAAGGCAAAAAGCAGCTATCTCGTTGCTAGAGAGCTGGCTGGCAGCTAACGCCCTATTTAACACAAAGTACCATTAGAGTGGAAAAAAAAGTTGACTTTATATGCCTGATTGGGTTTCATTGTATCCATTAAACCATATCCAATTGTATTAACAATCCGCAAAGTATGTGAAAATACTGTCTAAACATTACAAAACGGCCAAAATCCAGTCAGCCATTTTGAATGGTCCGGTAATTTTCGTAGATTGACGTCATTGGAGTAACACTTCGGCACTATTACCACAGTATCAGATCAGTCATACTGGAAATACACAAAGTTTACTGAGCAATGTGCTGTCTATCATTCACAATCCCTATATAAGACATCAACACATAAGTTTTTCTTTTTTTTAATGCAGTGAACAAATAAATAAATAGTCCATCAATGGGGACTCTGTATTCCGCCCACAAAACCCTGTATTCCGCCCACAAAACCCTATAAATAACCATCCAAATCCCGCAACGCAATACTCTATATACATATTGTGGCCTGAATATTAACCAAATATTAGGGATGTTATTATAAGTGCTAACACAGACAAATTATTTTTTGCGGCGGATTGAAAACACAGCTAAGTAGCCAGCCCTCTGCTGCTTTACTATGAGCTGGCCGCAATGTCCTGATGTTCCCGCATCATTGCGTCTCGGCTCGTCAATGTTATTCTAGATTGTAAGTCATGCCTCTCATCTGGATGTTAGAAGGATTTATCCCTAAATCTAGAAGTTGTCCATCTCTGACATTCATTTTATACCCGGAGGTGGAGACAAACACACACAACGGAAGAAAAAGTATTTTCCTTGTTAACACTTTGTGTGCATTAGGATTAATTGTTCATCTAAATGGGAAGCTATGGACATCCTGTCAGTCGTCATCGAAGTAAGAGCTGACATTATACAGTAAGCTGTTGTTTTATGTTTGTAGTTTATACTTCTTGTTAAGCACTTATCAATACTACTACATGATGCTTAGTGTTTCACTAATGCTGGATCTGTTTAGCAGAGCTTTCAAAACTTGTAGCTCATTCTCCTTATAGTCAGGATCAACAATATAATTTCATGGATCGTAATTGTTTCCAAGGTAATCGTTGTTGGCTCTCACAAAGTCTGTATGATTTGCAGTGTTGTTGGTGATGAAGGAATCTGGGGTTTCTACCTCTACGTCATGCAATGACATGTCTGGCTGGCTCATTATCTTTCAAAATGGCTTGGGAAATGTCTGTGAGATTAATAATATTTAATCTAATTTACTCGCAAACTTTGTAACTTTTGGTGTCATATCAATCAATCAATCAAAGTTTATTTATATAGCCCTAAATCACAAGTGTCTCAAAAGGCTGCACAAGCCACAACGACATCCTATGCTCAGATCCTACAATAAGGTAAGAAAAGACTCAACGCAAAGGGATGACAATGGGAAACCTTGGAGGGGACCCCAGATCATACATCAGATATATATGATAATAGCTTCAATATAGAGGCAACTTGTTTTTCCACTCTACTGGTACATTATGGCGACTCCTTTTTGTGTAGTGCGAGACACGAAATAGCTTTAAAAACTAAAAGACAAATCAAAAACCCACTGAGATTTATTCCTGCTCACTGAACTGAAGCCCCGTGAGGTCTTGCATTGAGAAATAACAGCTTTGACACTTTAAGGCTTATTAAAGGGGCCCTAGTATGCAAAACTAACTTTCCTTACCTATTGGTATGATATCTGCTGTTGCATATTTGGGATCTGCATATGTCCCCAAAAATTTGAAATTCCATTTCAAATTTGTTGACATATTTTCCCAAGTGTGATGTCAGCAGATTCTCCATTAAAGGTATAATTTACTCAAAATGCTTTGCGTGAGTCCTCTATGTAGTCTGCCCTGTTTTTTGATAAGCTACTTTTTTCCCCACTATCCTCTTGTTGTGGGGCAGACTGAGTTGCCCATGCATCCCCTGCTGTTGTCATTTCTTTAAAAAAGTGGCGTATACAAACCCCGTTTCCATATGAGTTAGGAAGTTGTGTTGGATGTAAATATAAACGGAATACAATGATTTGCAAATCCTTTTCAACCCATATTCAATTGAATGCACTACAAAGACAAGATATTTGATGTTCAAACTCATAAACTTTTATTTTTTTCTGCAAATAATAATTAACTTAGAATTTCATGGCTGTAACACGTGACAAAGTAGTTGGGAAAGGGCATGTTTACCACTATATTACATCACATTTTCTTTTAACAACACTCAATAAATGTTTGGGAACTGAGGAAACTAATTGTTGAAGCTTTGAAAGTGGAATTCTTTCCCATTCTTGTTTTATGTAGAGCTTTAGTCGTTCAACAGTCTGGGGTCTCCGCTGTCATATTTTACGCTTCATAATGCGCCACAAACTTTCGATGGGAGATATGTCTGGACTGCATGCGGGCCCGGAAAGTACCCATACTCTTTTACTACGAAGCCACGCTGTTGTAGCACGTGGCTTGGCATTGTTTTGCTGAAATACGCAGGTGCATCCATGATAACGTTGCTTGGATGACAACATATGTTGCTCCAAAACCCGTATGTACCTTTCAGCATTAATGGTGCCTTCACAGATGTGTAAGTTACCCATGCCTTGGGCACTAATACACCCCCATACCATCACAGATGCTGGCTTTTGAACTTTGCGCCTATAACAATCCGGATGGTTATTTTCCTCTTTGTTCCGCAGGACACCACGTCCACAGTTTCCAAATATAATTTGAAATGTGGACTCGTCAGACCACAGAACACTTTACCACTTTGTATCAGTCCATCTTAGATGAGCTCTGGCCCAGCGAAGCCGGCGGCGTTCCTTGGTGTTGTTGATAAATGGCTTTCGTTTTGCATTGTAGAGTTTTAACTTGCACTTACAGATGTAGCGACCAACTGTAGTTACTGACAGTGGTTTTACGACGTGTTCCTGAGCCCATGTGGTGATATCCTTTACACACCGATGTCGGTTTTTGATGCAGTACCGCCTGATGGATCAAAGGTCCGTAATATCTTCACTTACGTGCAGTGATTTCTCCAGATTCTCTGAACCTTTTGATGATTTTCTGGACCGTAGATGGTAAAATCCTTAAATTCCTTGCAATAGCTCGTTGAGAAATGTTCTAAAAGAGTTCGACAATTTGCTTACAAATTGGTGACCCTCGCCCCATCCTTGTTTGTGAATTACTTAGCAATCATGGCACCCACCTGTTCCCAATTAGCCTGCACAACTGTGGGATGTTCCAAATAAGTGTTTGATGAGCATTCCTCAGCTTTATCAGTCTTTATTGGCACCTTTCCCAACCTCTTTGTCACGTGTTGCTGGCATCAAATTCTAAAGTTAATGATTATTTGCAAAACAAAAAATGTTTATACGTTTTAACTTCAAATATGTTGTCTTTGTAGCATATTCAACTGAATATGGGTTGAAAATGATTTGCAAATCATTGTATTCCGTTTATATTTACATCTAACACAATTTACCAACTCATATGGAAACGGGGTTTGTAGTTCAAACTTAATCCATTACTAACTTTGCAATGGAAGCGCTAAAAACTACAACAAAAATGGCGGGGAGAAGACGCTGTCGAAGTGGAGGAACGTAAATAAGACCGGCCACAAATCGCCACATGCTGAGATGTTCAGAAGGAGGCTTGAAAACAGTCTGTAAAACCTAATCAATGCAACAATTTCACCAAAGAACCACCATCACATGTCATATACACCACAAGGAAGGCCATCCATTTCTACCGCTTGTCCCTTATGGGGTCACGGGGGGCTGCTGGAGCCTTTACCAGCTGCACAAAGGCAGAAGGCGGGGTACATGTCGCCACCTCATTGCAGGGCCAACACAGATAGGCAACATTTACACTCACATTATTTCACTAGGGCCAATCTAGTGTTGCAGGAATGGTAGAATAAAAACCTATTTTTAATACTGAAAATTTGCATCAAATTTTACATACACAGCATGGTTCAATCGATTTACCACATAATACGCAATATGTCAACCACAGTTTCCACCGGTTAACATGTTATATTGCATTTCAACGCATGGAAGTAATTGCTGTTAAATGACATGAATGTGTGTTGGATTGAGTCCTATGAAAGCAAATACAGACTCTTTAGTGTGACATCCAGGCTTGGTCTCCATGCATACAAGGCACACTTTCTTATTAGAGGACTACAGCTCCTCTCAATTGCTAAGCAACACCGCTGTCAGCTTGCATGGTTTATGTGATGCACACAGGTTCTGCCTATTTACCACTTGTACGCTGCTGCCGTTTCATTATGTCAGTCTTATTGCCTGTATATTGCATACTGTATATGTATTGTAAAGAGGACAGCGCAACATTTATGTGCGCATCCCTTGGAAGTTGGAATCTGGCTTCCAAAAGGAGCTCGCAAACGCAGTCAGTGACCTCAACTTTGCACTGCTTGTATGTTTGCTCCATGTTGTCATGTCAACATGACTGACTGAGTGCTTTTTTTCGCCGTTTTGGGCTTGTTTGCTTGTCACCCCGTGAGCAAAGTTCTCTCTCTCCGTGTGTGTTGCAGGTGTGAATGACTTGTGGCTGTAGGGTGTCGCGAGTGGGCCAGCTTCCTGCACACACGCACACACACAGACATACACACACGCACACACACACGCACCCTCCAAGGAGGAGGGGGGCTGACTGCAAGGGCTCCGGTGGCGAGTACACATCAGCGCGCAGGGGACCTGAGGGAGGCCTGGTCCCTCCATATGAGGCCCTGCTCAAAGGGCAGGGGGGGCTTATGAGGTAAGGCAACTCTGCTGCTCTATCCTTTGGATATTTTATGTTTCTGTTACATATAATGCTTTAAGGTTGACTGAAATCCCGCCTGGGATGTTCGTAAACTCGGATTTGTTCACATTCCTCGTTGAAAGTAGTGGAAGTGCAAAATAATGTGTTCCTCGCTCAAACTAATGCAACGTAAACACACAACTGCTTTAACTAACACTGACTAACTAGCTTTAGTATACAAATAAGCTAACCACCCTTTAAAATGACAAATTGATGCAAACACTTCCACCCTAAAGTACTCAAAACTCTTTTTACACTTGGAAGTAGGGCTGCATGATTTTGAGAAAAACCTAATTGCGATTTTTCACAGAACAATATGCAATAATTTACTTAAAAACATATTTGGCTTTATGCAGACGAACTCAGCGCTTGCGTCTACATCAGGGATCACCAAACTTTTTGACTCGCGGCCACATTGGGTTAAAACAATTTGGCTGGGGGACGGGCTATGTATATATGTATATATATGTATATATTCTTTTAAATAATATAGAAATGTATCAGAGCTGTTTAGTTAGTGCAACAAAAACTAGTTAGAATTGCAAATAGCAGATATCACTGACGCTTCTATGATTGTTTATAACCAGAAAAGCCATCTTTGAAGCCAACTCAGGGGTGTTGAGAAGCAGTAGGAAAGCCAACCTTGGGGTGATTTTCCACTTGAAATTTCAGACTAGGAACTTGGAAATGCTGACTTCCGACTAAGAATAAGGAAATTGTGACATCCCAGTAGAATTGGAACGCACCATTAAAAGCGGTTCTGTGTATGGAGATTCTTTCGCCGTGCGAGTTCGCCGCCGCTGTCAGGATGACACTGCATTGCATTGATGACACTGCATTGCATTGATGACGAGATTGTTACAGCTTTTTACTCTCAATTTTGCGGGACACGGCTAGAGTGTGTACCGTATTTTTCTGTCTATAATTCGCAGATTTTTTCATAGATTGGCCGGGGGTGCGACTTCTGCCATGACTTATGTGTGAAAATATTAACACATTACCGTAAAATATCAAATAATATTATTTATCTCATTCGTGGAAGAGACGAAGAAAATGTCAGCAATCGTCACACACACGTCAGCAATCGTCACATACATGTCAACCAATAAGAAATCGGCTGGGGAGGGTCATGGCAGAAGTGCATTGTGGGTCATGGAATGCTAACTGCTATATGCTATATGCTACTGCCGTAGCTATTAAAAATGGATCATTTCATCGTTGGCGGTAACTTATAAAAACTGAGAAGGGCTGAACAAAAATTGGACTGAAAAGGAAATCATGTACTGCAGATTACACGATATCAAATAATATTATTAATCTAATTCGCGGAAGAGGCAAAGAAAATGTCAGCAATCGTCACACACACGTCAACCAATAAGAATTTGGCGGGGGAGGGTCATGGCAGAAGTGGATTGTGGGTCATGGAATGCTAACTGCTATATGCTATATGCTACTGCCTTAGCTATTAAAATGGATCATTTCATCGTTGGCGATGAAATGATATTCTGCAGATTTCAAGCTGGACGTAGTGAAATATGCAGCAGAAAACGACAAGAGGAAGCGGCGCATACCTTTTGAATTGGCAGAGTTGTTTAGAAGCGACATCGAGGAAGAAGATTTCATCGGATTTATCGATTAAGAGTGACAGATTTTTTGTTAAACGTAAAGCATGTTCTATATGTTATAGTTATTTGAATGACTCTTACCATAATATGTTACATTAACATACCAGGCACGTTCTCAGTTGGTTATTTATGCGTCATATAACGTACACTTATTCAGCCTGTTGTTCACTATTCTTTATTTATTTTGAATTGCCTTTCAAATGTCTATTCTTGGTGTTGGATTTATTTCCCCCAAAAAGGCGACTTATACTCCAGTGCGACGAATATGTTTTTTTCCTTCTTTATTATGCATTTTTGTCTGGTGGGACGTATACTCCGGAGCGATTTATAATCCGAAACATATGGTAATCATTACCGTTTGTATTGGTTTATAATATTAACCCTAGTGAAAGTGCAAAAATGTAGGGACAAGGATTCAATGTGTTGTTATTTTTACCTTTTGGGTTGCTATTCAATTAAATTTTCTTTGAAGTGTACACACAAATATACAACAGAGTTTTGTCTCGTCCGAGCATGTTGATTCTTGTAAGACTTGTGGCAATAATTTGGCTGGAACAATTGTCCTAATAGTCCCAAATGTGCGACTTCTGAACTCCTGGTATTCCTAAAATACATTTGAATTCCAGTCAACCGCTATCTCTTTATTTTGCTTTTGTCGAGCTTGGGTGACGTTATCTTTGCATGGCAGCGAGCGCCTCTTCCATACAGCAGCAACAAGATGGGAGACTATGCGTCTACTTATTGGGCCAGCCACTTCTTTGACATTAATGTGTGAAGACGCATTAATTGCTATCTGGGAGCCCCTTGAGTAGTGCAAGGTTGATAATTATTCTAGAGGAAAAGGGACCTCCATAGTTTACTTTGTACCACTCGATCTATCAGCTTGTTTGGTCTTTTTCTCTCAGATTTGGACACACGCGGCAGGACGAAATACGGTCAAGCTGCTCTTCCTGAAAACCCTCTTCGTTTATTTATCTGCTATCTAATCCCATGTTAACGGAAAACCGCAGGGGTGGTGAAGGACACGCGGGAGTAATAAAAATGATATTAAAGGAAGGCAACCATGGATTTATTTTCTGTTCTTTGTATCTGGTCCTGTCATGTTTCCCTTGCATTTGTTTGTGTGTGCGTCTGTGAGTTTTTTTACTTAAAAAAACACACACAGACATGTATTATGCTAGTGGAGTGCGTTACAGGGGGGCTCACATCTCATTCATTGCAATGCTAAAATGATGAATTTCACTTTGTACCTTTCACCAATGTTAATAGCATCTATACTTGAGCCACCAAGCGTTCCAGTTCAGTTTGCTACAGTATGGTCCTCATCAGGCTTGCGTTTCCACCAGGGCATGTGTCCGCAATAGCTGCAGGATTCTGTACTTCTGCAATTAAAAAACTTATTGTAGCGGTTTAGTGGCTGCCTAGAGGCCGCTCGCGGTCCAACAGAATTTAAATCGAAGCCCTTTTTTAATCAAATTAGTCAACTAATTGTTGTAGCCCTAAAGGTGTTTATTTTTTGGATTTTGAGCTTTTAAATGGAACCATTGTAAAATGGGCAACAAATCAAACTGTTGCTTGTATCTAACTCGCATGCTCATGCATCAGCCCGTGAGCCTTGACTTTGGGGATTATTTGAAGTCTTTCCTGTGATTTCCATTGTGCAAGGTGTGCAGCTATTATCAATAAATGGCGAGAGAAGGCGTGCTTCTCTTTAGTTATGCATGAGAAAGCCAACAATTAGCTTTGACTTTGGGTTGCACGATATAGACAATATATGATATAGATTATATAAATCTGGCTGACCATTACTTTTAATACTATTGTTATATCACAATACATGTTGACGGCCCATTTTAGCTGTGTCTCGCAAATTTTACAGTAACAAGCAAACAATCTTTTCCTCAACGCAATGTAGCGTCCTCGCTGGTGGCTAATGTCCCACTGAAATCCCTTCTTAAAGCAGCAATCCTTGCCTCCCTTGCGACAAATAAATTCATATTCTTACAAGTGTCTTCCCCAGACAACGAGGAATAGCTAAACATGCTACACTACTCACCGTAGAAGGACACTGTATGTTACCATCTAATTGCTCTTTAAAGCCTTTGAAACAAAGGTGGGCAGATTAATACAAATATTGACAGTAACAATACCAAGTAAGTGATCTGTAAATGGTCGATGCTAGAGTGGACAGATAGAATGCAGTGGATCGATAGAATATTCAAATTCTTCCCTACTATTGGCTCTGATTTAAATCATTTGCCTTTAAAGCCCTCCTGTATCCAGAGACTTATTTCCCTAGTTTGTAAACAATAATAACAACAACAACAAAAGATTTTCTGATAATAAAAAATATCTATCAATATTGGTACATCGCCGTCCTGTGTTTTTGTCTGAATATCATTGTGATTAGAAATTAAATCATTCAATGATCTTGAACATTTGAAATATAAGTATCAGCATTGGTACAACCAATTGCTTGTATATTGTCATCTGACTTCTTTCCGGAAGTGAAAACCAATCCATGATGGCTGTTGTACAGCAAGCAGCGTGCAAACTATCGCAGTACAAAACAAGCTTAAATCTTCCTGCAAAAAGCAGATACAAGCAAAGAATCTAATTTTGCAATGGAATAAATCCCTATACCTTATTGAAAATAAAAATATTTGTTGAGTGATATCGAATATTGTACGTTGGTCGCGTTCCCAGACATATCGATCTATTGTACCGACACTATAAAACAGAGGACAACTTGGTAAAGTATAGAGGTCTACAACTTCTTTGTGTGCGGCTGGGTCAAGGACATTTGTATCAAGATTCTCCCAGATTGATATGCATCGTTTTTGCTCTGTGTTTTTCCGGTATTTATCAAAATATAACTATAAATGTCAACATTGTGTATGGGCTGAAAGATTCATTTATGATTGTTGGATTTGGTAAAAGCTTAACTCTTTTAGGTTTTGCTTACATTTCCTTTCTTTTATTTAGACTAACCGAGGTGTTGGTTTTTGAAACACTCGTAACAAAAATGTGCTTAAGAAAAACTAAAAATATCAAGATAATACTTAAATAGGAAATAATAAACGTTAAAATTACAGTATATCAAACAAGCCTTTAACGAAGTGATCACTGCAAACTCATGCATTCTTCGACTCTGCTCCCTTGGACTGGAGTGTGAGCTGCATGCTTTTCTCGTCGTCGTTCTGTAAAATCTTGCACTCTTCCACCCTTTTTGAATACCCCTCGAGGAACTCTGAAAAAACGTTTATCCTTTTTTGAACGTGAACGATTCGTACAGCGGTAAACAAGAGAATTATAGGACATTTTTTCATTGAGAAAGGCAAAATGGCGCTAAGTACCTATTGAGAACAGAGCTAGCTTGACCACCACACATATTTAATGGGCGGGACGTGAGGTGGACGTGTCGTGAGTAAAATCCAAGCAACACCGCCCTTGTTACTACTTGTTATTGGATCGATACCCATATTTGTAGTATGGCTTTAAACTAATGTAAAGTGTCCAAACAAAAAATAAGTGCTTATTACATTTTATCAGAAGATAGAACTATGTTGGGCTTCACGGTGGGAGAGGGGTTAGTGCGTCTGCCTCACAATACGAAGGTCCTGCAGTCCTGGGTTCAAATCCGGGCTCGGGACCTTTCTGTGTGGAGTTTGCATGTTCTCCCCGTGAATGCGTGGGTTCCCTCCGGGTACTCCGGCTTCCTCCCACTTCCAAAGACATGCACCTGGGGATAGGTTGATTGGCAACACTAAATTGGCCCTAGTGTGTGAATGTGAGTGTGAACGTTGTCTGTCTATCTGTGTTGGCCCTGCGATGAGTTGGCGACTTGTCCAGGGTGTACCCCGCCTTCCGCCCGATTGTAGCTGAGATAGGCGCCAGCGCCCCCCGCGACCCTGAAAGGGAATAAGCGGTAGAAAATGGATGGATAGAACTATGTTACAACAGAAAGTACCAGATATTAACAGTAAATTAGCAAGTATATTAATAGTAGCTTTGACAAAATAATAAAACCGGAAATTACTTGATATGCCACCCGATTTTACAGCGGCCAAATGAGTAACCAGTTTTGAAATGGTTGTATCATTATTTATATGCCAAAATAATATATTGTGATATGTATTGTTATCACAAGAGGCTGCAATATATACTGCATCGCAATATAGATTTTAGGTCATATTGCCCATCCCTTCTTTGACATAGATTATTTTGAGTCTGTCTTGTTTTTTTCTGTTGAATAAGGGAATCAGCTGTCAATAATAACTGTGACTGGAGGACATTGTGTGTGCTTGTGCATTTCCAATTGTACCGTGAGCTTTAATTTAGTGGCTTATTTTCAGTCTTTCTGGTTATGTATACTGTGTTGAGGAGATGGGAGTTGGCAAAAATAAAATGCGGAAGGAGGCGGTGTGATTTTCCATTTTTTGGGGCCAGGTAATGCACTTCAGCACAGATACTCACATTAGTAAATGGAACATGACTTGAGGTGTCAGGCTTACCCTACATATGGTTGACTTTTGTCATTTGGCTTTTTTTTCCATCGAGAAAGACTAATTGTTGTAATGTATGCATGGAAGTGTGATGAAAAAAGCTTCCGCAGTCTTTGCCCCTCAAAAGACGTGAAAAGTTGTTTTGGCGTGGTGCTGACTGAGAAATTGAAAGAAATATAACCTTGGCTGAAGTAATAATCCCGTAAATATGTTAATACAACTTATGTTTTCCATGGCTCTCTTTTGCCGTCTCACCAAAACGTTGACACCCTGACCACATAGTGTTTTCCAGTGGCTTCTCTGACGGACTGAACTTTAACAGTAACGATGCCGCAATTGGGTGTGCACTTAAAACCCGACGGGGCATTTCTTGTTAATGCTTCAGTGATATTTTTAGCATGCCAGCCTGCACACACTCAAAAATGGCCACCAATTCTGTCAAATTAACACATGTTGTGCGTCAGAGATGGAGGCAGTGCAAATTGGTAACAATGCGCTCCCCCGTGGCCGCACACACTAACACACATACAATTTCATACATATGTATGTTGTTACCTTGCTTTCTGTGTGAAAGTCACCCATTTGATACTAACCATTCATAAATGACTGCAATTGATCAACCTCTTTGTTGACTATGGTGGAACTATCACCAGTTTATTACCGTATTTTCCAGACTATACGCCGCTACTTTTTTCCCACGCTTTGAATCTTGCGACTTATAAAGCGGTGTGGCTAATTGAGGTATTTTTTTTGCTGTCGACCTAAATGTTTTGGATTAAACAAATAGTTTTCAAAGAACACCGACAGACACTAAAAATATCTGTTTTTGTTTGTGTTGGACGAGTTCGCTCACTGCTGGTGTTGCAGGCTGAAAATATACTTCTTGTTTCGTTTCGTTTCTGCTCGAAATAATTCTTCATTCATCACTCCAAGAAATGTTTGTAAGTTTTACCATATAACTAAAACAATTAATGCTCACTAAACCGTCCCATGTGTGATGTCTGCAGGAGTGTTTTCATGCATATTTGTACGTGCTACAGGGTTACCATAGTTAGGGGCGTGGCTAAATGCATACTTTCTATAAAAAGGTTAAACAAACGTATACATACATTTAAAACAAATCTGTTATTCTTAATTATAATATTAACACATATCATGCACCTGGGGATAGGTTAATTGGCAACACTAAATTGGCCCTAATGTGTGAATGTGAGTGTGAATGTTGTCTGTCTATCTGTGTTGGCCCTGCGATGAGGTGGCGACTTGTCCAGGGTGTACCCTGCCTTCCGCCCGATTGTAGCTGAGATAGGCGCCAGTGCCCCCCGCGACCCCGAAAGGGAATAAGCGGTAGAAAATGGATGGATGGATTTGTCCTACATAGTATCGTTTTGTTCCATTTTTCAATTGTTGGTACTTATTGTACAATGTACTTTGTTGAGAGTTTTACTTTTTTTTCTTAAATATTTCTCTAATAATTTTCAGCACGATTTCTTAATTAAAAAACAACTGGCAACAAATCTATCATTTATGTCTGGTTTTATTTTAAACTGTACTCTTGTTAGGAGACTCTTTAATACTGTCGCTCCCCGTCCTCGACGAAAAGCGACTCTAGGTGCAGATACACCGAAGTCACACTTGTTTAGTGTGCCGGCTAATATTTTTCTGTGGCACACCGCCAAAATCAAACAGATTAAGGCAAACCTTGTGCTGTCATAATTGAATCAAGCTAGCATTGTTAGCATTAGCGAAAATGCCTACAGGTTTACACATGTTTGTGTTAGTATTATTAACTTACAATGGCATTGTTTTTGTATTGTTTCAGTTTTGTAAATTGACTATAAGGTCACCATGGAGTTACTGAAACTGTTTAGCTGATTAGAGAGCTAGCTTTCGCAGCTAATGGGTCTATGACGATGACTTCTGTTTTGTTTGATCAACCGTTTTACTGCCATGTGACAGGCACCATTTGGAAACAATTAGGATATGTAAATAAACATTTACAAAATCTTTTGTACTGGTATATAGTTGCGGATTATAGTCCGGGACAGCTAATATATGTAAACAAGAGGGACAAGCGGTTGAAAATGGATGGATGGATATTTATTTTGTTCTAAAATTTGGTGGGTGCGGCTTTTTTATATTGTGGAAGTCCATGTGTAGTACAGTTCAGTACATTCCACTTTTTTTTTTTGCAATTACAAATGCAGCTACTGCCATCTTGTAGCTTAATAAAAGCTACAACAGGTGGTTGCCTACAGCCACATCTGTTAATGCTAATGTTTTTTGACCCGGCGCTAATTAGAGACCATGGCCGTTTATTGCTCGTGTAGATCATGCACCACAGGAAAACGGGTGGTTAATCAGAGCGTTTATGATAATCAAAATACTGGCATCTCACCAGATTAGGGTTCACTTTAGCAAACCGTGCTGCTTGGTGGAAACGGATATTCTCCTGAGTATGTGTGGGCTGGGGGGGGGGGGTCTATGCATCCGCAGGGAAAGTGTCAGACGGAACGCACACATTTCAGTCTGTTTTGATGTTTCTCTACTGTGATTGGCAGCTGTGTGGCAGATGGACTGACGGTCCACCTGCCCCGGCAGGAGAAGTGGGTGTGGGGGAAGGGGGTTTCCCCCAAGCTGAGCTGTTATGTCATGTTGAAAGCATCGATGGATTCCGTGTTCTTATTGTCTGCTGCCTGATTGAATTCTAAAGCGTTGTTGGGATTTATATTATCTTCTGTTGTTCTTTTCGCCACGTGGTAGCGCTGTTCCTTGATCATACGTGATAAAGCTACGATTCGGCCTTTAATTTTGTTAGGACTTTTTGAAACACGTCACTCTAATGAGGTTACACTCTTACTGTTACAAGTGACAACGACACTGTGAAGTGTATAAATGCAGAGGTACTTACCTCACAAAACAACCGTTTAATTGTTGCCTCACATTGGTTGTTTCATTCCGTTGCTACTAAACTATGACAACCAAAAAGGCGCCGCACCTCGAGTCTGGACTGTTTAATTCTAAGACCAGCATGTTTGATCCTGTTTGTTTTTTGCTAACTATGCCGTAATTCTTAAACACTTAAATGCAGGACAGTCTGTAGAGTTGTGTGATTACTCGATTGAGCATAAAGGTTTACAGTACGTTTAGAGTAAGCAAAGCTAACTTTACAAGTAACACGATAAAGTTGTTTTATCTGTTTAATCATCACCTGACATGATTGTGTGAAGGGTTGGGACTTATTTTTATGATGTGTAGTTAAATGTGGTTAATGGGGAATCGTGTCACAGTCTAATTGGCATTTTTATGTGGATTGGCAGATGCTGTGATTTGCCTCCCTGTATTGAAGTGTTACAAACATCTATCTGCTGTGCTTTGCCAGTGCTGCACTTTGTTCTTTACCACATTTAACATGTGGCTAATGGCAGAGCAGAGATGGCATGTTGTAGAGAGGTCCCACTTGGGAGAGAAAAGAGCACAAGTTGGCAAACTGTCGCAACTGTAAAGCAGCCGTGAGGTTTTCAGTGCCGCTTTGACGTTATTGGTACAAATAAGTACCGACTCGTAAGTGCCATGGTATTTAATGTGTGTCCTTGTGTGTGCGTGTGTCCGTCCGTGCGTGTGTGCGTGCGTGTGCGTGCACGCATATATTCATCTATGCCTGTATATTTAATTGGGCAGGTCTTAGGCTGTGTGTTTAAAATTCCTCGGGAATGACACACTCATGCAAACTGGGGTAATTCAGGGACACAGTCTGGCTCAAATTCCCTCAAGAGTGTTGCATTGGGGTTTTTTTTCCTGATGTGAGAGGATGGTTGCACATGTGCTGCATTACGGAGTTGTGTTCACGAGTCTTGTGGAAGTTGTTTGACAAACACAGCAACAGTGGACATAATAATGGGTGATGGCCAGGAAGCCTCCCGTTGTTGCCTCTATAGCCGGGATATTCAACTAAATTGTTTTAGGGGCCACGTTTCCTGAATGCTGAAGACCAGCCAGACTAGACTTCTCCCTTCAGTTACACCTCTTATTTTGTAATTTTTCAGGAGAACCAGCTTCCTCTGCGGTAGACATTTGATTTTGGTCTGTTTATTTTGTCAATTACAGGAGCGTTTTGCTGTTTTTAAGGACTATCTGCAAAAAACCTAGTCAAAAAAGCATCTGTATCACAGCACTCAATGTCTGTTGTGATAATGTGATTCTCTGACAAATTTTTTTTCAACTGAACTCGCTGGCCAACAGCTGAATAGTGGCCAGCGACAAAGTGATGAACAAGAGAGGACCTTAATTGGAACCTTGAAAAACACCACAAAGGACAACTAACTGCACCTGAAGTAAACAAGCTACAACAACACTTCAGTTACATAAATCATAGGGGTGTAATAATTTGTTTTAACAACAATTTGAGTCAGAATTTTTAGTTGCTATACGATTCAGGGACAGTATTTTTTTTTTTTAAACAATACGTTACGAAACAATTCAGTGTGTTGAAAGCGATTCAGTAACGTTTTAGCAAATAACAAATCAACCAAGGTAACTGTGAAATATATACCGCATACTGCAGGTGAAGTTTCTGATATTATTGTTATTTCTTTTTTAAAAGAAAATATACATGAATAATAGATACAAACAAGCAAGTAAACAACAATTAATGGCCAATGCTTTCACATCTTATTTAAATAAAGTACAAATAACATTTCCGGTTGAATTAACAAACCTTTTCTGCTCACATTTTCAACATTCAAGCAATTTTAGTAAAACTACAGTAACCAACATTTTAAAAGTAGATTTACCTGCTAAATAAAGCTGAAGGACAGCAACACAGGTGTGCAGCAGTATATACGCACCCTTTTCTCTGTTGATGATTTTGGCCCCCTTGTTTTATAATTTCCATAACCTCTTTGATCCATCTTTTGTATTTATTTGTTTCTGATGAAATTATTTGAGTCCCAGTTGGTGTGTTGTAGCTTCATGTTGTTGTTTCAAGGAAGTTTATGTGTTGCGTTAACTTGATCCGCTCTAACTTCCCTTGCGTGTGTTGTTTGTGGCTTAAAACTGTTACGGTTTTATATTATTGTGTTGTGTCGTTTGTGTTTGTTGTGACTTTTGCAACTGTGCTGCAGCTGAAAGTCTTTGTGTAGTTGCTTTATGATATTGTCTTGTCGTGTTTGCAAATGTTGTGACCTTTTCGGCCACCGTAACTTGCCGCCATTCTAGTTTTGCCCACTGATGACGATGCACAGACGGGCAGAGACACTTGAATTCCGTTTAACATCCTAATCATTAAACGTGCTAAACTTCATGTAAGGTCTGCCGTTCTTGAATATATTGTTTTCTTTTTTTTTGTTTGGCTAAAATCAAACGATTCCCTTTTTAAAAATGTTGGATCGATACCCATCTTCCGTAAGGCAAACTTGCCGACCACAAATTGATGTAATTGAATCTAAGGAATATAAATCAATCTATCAATATTCTGATTACACCCTTAATAAATCACATTACAAAAAAATTGTAACTGCCAAAAAAACCCCGAGTATTTAAAGGGGTGTCAATCACAAGTTTGGACCTCAGTGTTCTATGTTTCCCCGCAAGGTAAACATGTCAATGCAAGGATCTGCGTATATTACACTACACTAGGGATGTAACAATATGACATTTGAATAAATATTACGGTTATCCGTTATTGCTGTATTGTTGAATGTGCTCAAAAAGTAATAACTATAATAAAATAGACACAATTTGAGAAAACTCATTATTTTGCAGTGCATCTTGCACTATTTTGTGTTTCTTATGTTTTACTGATGTGCGTTTTTGTTTTAGTATTTTATTAGTTTTAATTAATCATTTTTTATTGTCTTAATTATTGGTTTGCACTGTAGCACGTTAGGATTTATTTGAATGAAACGTGTTCAACAAATGAAATCTATTGGAATGTGGCGTCCTTCTATTTTTCTATCATTTAATGTCAGTTCCATATATCACATTTGGTTTGTCGCAGCCACATCCTGTAACCACAGTTTGGTCTTCAAAATAAAAGTATGCCAGTATATTACAGGTTACGCCACACTTTGTCTTTTTATAATTATTGTCGTTCTAATTTCCCTTGTTCTAAACTTAACCAACTTGGACTAACTTACTTTAGATTGTTTGCTTAGTTATTTCTACAATAGTTCTACACAACCTGTATAGACTTAAAATCTTATTTTGAAACTGGGCGTATTTGTGGCCCCAGATGGATGATATTGGAAAAAACACTTCTGTCTCGTATCGATCACGCTGTGATAGTGAGCAAAACTTGTAGGTTTGATGTGCACAATTCAATATAATTGAAGCTTAGTTGCTCAGACAGTAATTGGTTTATATAAGTGAAGATTGAAATATGTTGTTTCTTAATGGGGGAAAAACAATGTCTCTTGTTTTCATGTTTGCATTTAAATGAGAAATCTTCCGCCACTCTGTGAGTTGATCAAAGTGCTGTTATCAATCAAGGATTTTTTTAAATTTCAATTTAAAACGGTAATACTAACCGTCGATAGTTTTAACCGCGGTTATCATTATTTGCGTTTATCATTATATTCCTAGTTTACACTGCTCCAAAAATGTTTGTCCCCCGTGACTTGAACTGAACCTGGGGCCGGTATTCTTTCATTTCCAGGACCGATTTAGCCAACAGTTGAATAGCGTTGGGCAGCAGACAGCATCACACTGGTAGATTCACCTTATTCTGCAAGATTGACTCTTTAAAATGATGTTGCCATAGTAATACTTGTCCCTGGAGCCTGTGTATAAGCGCCAGACCAAAGAGCTCAATTTTTGACAAAAGAGATTTCAGTTTTTGAAGTTCAGTTTTTTTCTGACATCACAAAGACAATTGGAAGTGCCGCTGAATATAAACCACTGTCTCTGCATTGATGTCTGACATGACTTTGTACAGAACATGCTGCACTGCGTAGTGGGATCGGTTGACAATTCAACTAAATAAGTAATGATACAAGGGAGTCATAATGCCCCCTGCCTGTGCAGTGTGGGTCATCCCGATGGCGGCTTTCAAAACGTTAATATTTGAGGTCTCATTGTGGTTTAATACAAGGTGCTGAGTAAAAACACTAGGGTCTCCTTTGATTATTTCACTATTGCAAGGGGGTAGAATATTGCTGCTTGGCTCCCAAGAGGCCTGCAGGGACGGGCTGCTGGGATTTCCCACAATGCTTTTAGCCGCCGGGAGACATCCTTGCAGCATGAGCGAGGGAGGAATGTGGCCGGAGTGTGGGAGCAACTGGGTCGAGGGAGGGAGGAAAGTAGGGGTCTGCAAATGGGGTGTGGGGGCGGATGGGGTTCTTCTTACAAAATGGAGTTACCGCTTGCCTTTTTCTTAACCAATGAGACTCATGCTTAGTCATGTGAGGTTAAAAACAAGACCTTACACATGGTTCATACGGGTGCTTAAAAAACTTGAAAATGCTTGGATTTTAATGTTGTGTTTTCAAGGTTTGAGAAATGCTTGAATTTTGGGTGAAGTTCTTGGAAATGCTTAGAAATGTTCATCATATATCTTGGCAGTCTGACTCAATAGACAAATTATTAAATGGAAAAAAATTAAATACATCTCCTTAAAAATTAGAGCTACACGCTTGATCTGTTGGCTTTGCACGAGCCCTTACATTAGGTTATTGTCATGTGTCGCCGTTGTCATTTTAATGAACATTGGATGGAAAATGACAAATACAAACTTTGGATAAAACATGGCCCAAATCCACATATAGCCTGCTGCAAAGTATGCAAAAAGGAAATCCCGCTTTTTGCAATGGGAGATTCGGCTCTCTCTAGTCATATGACAGGAAAGCCGCAGAGATTAATAACCCTACAAGTTAACTGACGTTAGCTAAAGTTTGGTTTTCTAACCTTTTGGTACCTGGTAGACCTAAACTGTGAGATCAGCGCTAGATTACATGTAAATTACGAACAGTTATTATGAGGTATGAAAGGAAAAAAGCGAGTGTTTGTCAATAATATATTATAATGTTAAGAACTTCCCTCAACTAAACTTGATTTGTTATCATAGCCACAGTTAAAAGGCTAGATGTGCTTAATAAAGGTGACTGAGGTGTTGTGAAATAAACAAAAAATTTTCCTTTAATATATTAGTCTTATATTAATGTGGAACAGTTTTGTTAATAAATGAGTGAAATTTACATTTTGAGGGTTCGTGTATTGATATCACAATATGCAGTTTACAACCACAAATATGGTGTGAATCGATCCAAGCTGTTTGATGTCATTGAGTGCTGTGAGAAAAAGATCAAGAAATTTGTAAAACGACACAAATGGAGACATGTTTGCAAACACCAAAGACATTAAATAGTACACAGAAACAATGCTTCATTTTCTTTGCCCCATTCAATTAATGATAACTGGTGGTTTTATGTTAGGCTTAGGTTTTTAGAAGAATTTCCCTATTTTTCTTACAGACAGCATTAGGTGACCTCAAACAACAAGGTTATGGATTGATTCACTCTGGTTTTCGCCTTAAAAGTGCTTGAATTTGGCCAAGGAAAAGGTGTACAAACCCTGTCCCCACTGACTTGGGACCATTACAAAATGATGTGCGTCCCCAGGTCACCAGCGTTGGCGTCACTAGATATCGATTTTAAACTTGACAAACAAGTCAATTACGTTTTAAAATCGTGTTTTTATCATCTATGTCTTTTAGCAAAGGTAAAACCGTTTTTATCTTTTAAACTTTTTGAACAAGTCGTGCATGCTTTTATTTCAAGTCGCCTGGACTACTGCAATGCACTTTATGCTGGCATTAGCCAAAAAGCTCTCTACCGGTTGCCTTTAGTTCAGAACGCGGCAGCACGACTTTTAACAGGGGCCAGGAAACGCCAGCATATAACCCCAATCCTTGAGAGTTTGCACTGGCTCCCTGTTCATTTTAGAATTGATTTTAAAACATCGCTCTTTGTTTTTAAAGCTGTACATGGACTGGCACCTCATTATATCTCGGACCTCATCCAAATTTACAATCCTGCGCGCGCTCTGAGGTCCGAGAGCCAGCTCCAGCTCGTGGTGCCCAAGACTAGACTTAAAATTAGGGGAGACAGGGCCTTCTCTGTGGTCGGCCCTACACTCTGGAACACTCTGCCCCTCCATGTTAGAACTGCTCCCACAGTGGAGTGTTTTAAGTCTTGTCTTAAGACACATTTTTATTCTCTGGCTTTTAACACTACGTGAGTTGTGTGGTTCTATGTTGCCCTCTGTGTTTTAAAATGTTGATTTCTATTTTCTGTTTTAATTGGTTTCACCCTTAATATCGTTTTTAATCATATTCATTTTATATTGGATTTATATGTATTTATTTATTTATTTTTTTATTCAGTCATTGGTGGAGCTCAGGATAGAGTTTGAATGTTGTTTTTAATATTGTTGTGCAGCACTTTGGAAACATTTTGTTGTTTAAATGTGCTATATAAATAAAGTGGATTGGGGGAATAAGCTTAGAAAATGGATGGATGGATGGATGGATGGATGGATGGATTGGATTGTCTACAGAAAAACCAAAGCACAAGGAGGCTGCTTTGAACAATAACTCAGCCAGTGTGTTTGTACAGGTGTTAGTTTTGTAACTTCTGAGACACTGCGACAACTACCTGGTCGGTCATGTCGGGTTAAAGAAATGAAGCACTTTAGTATGACTGTGTTTCACTTGAATTGGATGTTTGTTGTCATGACTTTCAACCAGGTTTGTTCGGTTGTTCCCTCCTGGCTACTGATGCGCATGTAAGTGCTTCTCTGTCTGGTGTGAAGTAGCGGCACTGCATCCAAGAAGGAGCCATGCATTCCGGGCTGTGGTGCAGATGGGCAGGGATGTGCAGGGTGAAGTGTGTGCGACATGCAGATCAAAGCCGACCAGAGTGCCCAGTGCCGGAGCGGCTGCCGCAACATTCATGGCGCTGTGCCCAGGATTCTGCCAACAGATGTGTCGTTTGTGAGTCAGCTGCGCTTGTATCTCCCACGTCTGAGACACAGACGCCCACCTGGACTCTTGGCGAAGAGAGCAATGGAGCAATCACCCCCCCCCCCCCCCTTCCTGCGGGGACGTCTGTGACACACCCCTTTTTGCCAGCCCCTCGTTTGTTTTGCCGTTTCCTTCGCGGTGATGGACTCGCCGCAGCTTCTGTCACATGATATGACAGAATGTGACATTACACACATGTCACCTACTCAGGAACGGAGGGGCATAGAGTGCTGACTGTTGTTAGGCGTGACCATAGGGCTGGCTGTTGAGGAGGCAACATTTGGGTAGAAATTTTTGACGGACGGACTTAGGTAGGGGCAACAAAGTGTACATTCACATCACAGCGATGATGACAAAATGATTCCAGTTGACATGAACAACAGAAAACGTAATATGCATGTCAGCCCAGTAGTTGGCAATGTCAAGGAAAGGGATGAAACTGTTATGATTACATCATTGACATACTGTATCCTGTGAATGAACACTTTGATACATAATGCGACTGCTGAAAATCGTTAAAAAATAATAATAGATATTATGATATGATAATTATGGGCTTGTTTTTTAAGGTGTTTTTTTCACGACTTAAACAAAAATACCTTCATGCAATAGAGAACATACAAACCCTTTATTTATTAAATCACAATTATTGAAATTCGACGATTTGGTGCATTTGCCAAACAGCTAAAATTATGTATATAAAGCAAACTATAATCAGCTACTCAAGAATGTACAACAATTCTTCTCAACAAAAGAAGAGAAATATATCCTTCGAGAAAAATCTAATTCAAAACATTTGTATGCTCTTACAGCACTTATATCTTTTATGTGGAATTAAATTATGGAATGGATTAACCAAAGAAATCAAACAAAGACACAACTTCATTCAGTTTAAGAGACTGTTCAAACTACGAGGGTTCACAAAGTACACAGAACAAGAATTATTATGAACATCTTGAACCCTTTTTTTTCTTTCTTTTTTATCGAGACAAAGATTATTTATGTATTTAATATTTGTTTGCCTACTATGGTATATTATTTTTTAATGATTTATTTGTTCACTGTTCTGTAACAGAGAACAAGGAAATTGGACAACATTGCTATGCTGTGAAAAGGGGTAGGATTAAATAAACTCTGCTTATTCCTACTCCTTTTCGGACGTGCTGTAAAGAAACAGCTGGAGTTGTGTATGCATGTTCCAAATAAACCCGACATTGAACTGAACAGTACAATCAGATCAGATCATTACAGTCAGTGGCACTGAACAGGAGTTTAGAACATTAGTTCACCAGTTAACAGATAGTTAACTTTTCGCAACGTTAAATAAAGGAAACTGTATTAGAGCTGGATGTTTTGGAAATTAATTGCGATTTAAAAATGTTATTTTTGCTGATGCAATTTAATGTGATTATTTTTTTCAAGTTTCTCTTATCTATGTTTTAACAAACACAAGCAGTAGATCATTCTGTACTATAATAAACAATGTCAGACTTATTATACTTAAATATGTCCTTTCCTATAATAATACAATTTGAAACGTCCTAAACAGTTTGACTTGAAGTTTGACTTGCAGTACAGTGCTTTTTTTTTTTTTTTGAAGGCCGAAAGTGTGTTGTTCGTCTTTGAGCTTTTACTTGAGTGCTGTCATGGCGACAGTGAGACAAAGCTGGGAGTTATTGAAGTGACTACCAAAATCATGACTGTCTTCCTTCCTTGATGTTTTGCTTTTTGAAACGTTTATCATCTTTACAAGACACTAGTTCACATCAACACACCTGCCGGCGACGGTTTCAAGCTAGCTAGTGAGTGATGCTAAATGCTAGGTGCAGTCTCTTATGTGCTAATGTGTGCACTTGTTAGACACTCAGCAACATAGACAACTAGCCGCTGCAGATTTTTATGGTTGACTTCAATGCCACTTTGACACAACCCAACACAGTAACACAATATTTAATTCTTTAGTTCACAATTTGGTATATAACAACACCAAACAACGTAGCAACTTTTCTTATTGCTATCGTTAGGACCCTAAGCAGAATTTAATTTTGAGGTAAAACGATTGTTATACTTTTTAAATCAAGCATCCATCCATCCATCCATCCATTTTCTACCGCTTATTCCCTTTTGGAGTCGCAGGGGGCGCTGGCGCCTATCTCAGCTACAATCGGGCGGAAGGCGGGGTACACCCTGGACAAGTCGCCACCTCATCGCAGGGCAAACACAGTTGGACAGACAACATTCACACTCACATTCACACACTAGGGCCAATTTTGTAGTGTTGCCAATCAACCTATCCCCAGGTGCATGTCTTTGGAAGTGGGAGGAAGCCGGAGTACCCGGAGGGAACCCACGCAGTCACAGGGAGAACATGCAAACTCCACACAGAAAGATCCCGAGCCTGGATTTGAACCCAGGACTGCAGGAACTTCGTATTGTGAGGCAGACGCACTAACCCCTCTGCCACCGTGAAATCAAGCATGATATATGTATTTTAAAGGGGAACATTATCACCAGACCTATGTAAGCATCAATATATACCTTGATGTTACATAAAAAAGACCATATCTTTTTTTAACCGATTTCCAAACCCTGAATGGGTGAATTTTGGCGAATTAAACGCCTTTCTATTATTTGCTCTCGGAGCGATGACGTCACGTTGTGACGTCACCTAGGTAGTCAACCGCCATATTCTCAAACACATTATAAACATCGAGTCAAACCAGTTCTGTTATTTTCAGTTTTTTTGACTGTTTTCCGTACCTTGGGGACATCATGCCTCGTAGGTGTGTTGTCGGAGGGTGTCACAACACGATCAGGGACGGATTCAAGTTGATTTACGTAGAATGTGCATCGATTAGCACGGCATGCTAATTGATGCTAACATGCTATTTAGGCTAGCTGTATGTACTTTTGTAGACATCTTTGCATCCAGCGTTTCCCTCCACCCACATTTAATGCCAAACAAACACTTACCAATCGACATATTTAAGTTGCTCCAGTGTCAGAAGATGCGAAAGTCCCTCGTTTGGTTTGCACATTTTACCGGCGATGTTAAGGCAGACATGGCCGAATAGCGTCAATAGCTATTTGCCCAATAGCTTCAGTTTCTTCTTCAATTTCGTTTTCGCTATCTGCCTCCATACTCCAACCATCCGTTTCAATACATGCGTAATCTGTTGAATCGCTTAAGCCGCTGAAATCCCAGTCTGGATCCGAGCTAATGTGGCTATATCTTGCTGTGCTATCCGCCTGGATAGCATGTATATCACTGAATGACGTCACAGGAAAATGGACGGTGGCTTTACAGATAGCGAAAATCAGGCACTTTAAAGCCTTTTTTCCGGATAGTCTATGATGGGTAAAATTTTGAAAAGCACTTTGAAAAATAAAATAAGCCACTGGGAACTGATTTTTATTGGTTTTAACCCTTCTGAAATTGTGATAATGTTCCCCTTTAAATGGGGGGAAAAAAAGCGTTTTTAAAAGGGTAAATTACATTTATTTAAAACCCTTCAATCTACCGTATTTTCTGAACTATAAGGCACACTAAAAATCCTTTGTTCCCCCCTCAAAACTCAACAGTGTGTCTTATAACCCAGTGTGCCTAATGTAAGGAATCATTTTAGTTGAGCATACCCACCTCAAAGCTATTTTATTTGGTGATGATAACTGTGACCAGTAGATGGCAGTCAAACATAAGATACCTCTAGACTGCACTATAATGGGTCTCAAGTAAACAACAAGAACATTTTAAATGTTCAAAAATCTGTCAAAATGTTTTAGTACGATTTTGGTAAGCCATGAAGCCGCACTGTTTGAAGGATTGTCTGCGCATTAAGCATACGAGTATTATTATGGTGTGTGTATATTATATTATGCAAAAGCAACTTTTCTTACCTTCCAATATCTGTTGTGTATTTGGGAACTGCCTAAATCTTGAAAAATTGAGCGCCGATGCTGTAGTCGATAATCTTTTTATTTTATCTTCTTGTCATGTGACATTCATCCACCGCTGTTGCCATTTCTAATATAAAGTAGTGTAAAGTTTTTACTTATGTTTGTCAGTAAACTCACCATTAAGTGCTAAAACATATCGGCGGAGTGAGTTTACATTAATTACTCAAGGACCTTTAGTTAGTAGAGTTCCAGTCGGACGGTTTTTCACAAGACACATTTCCGGTGTTGTTTCCGGATAATGAGATGCTGATCCGTTAAAGATTTAAATAAAGTCTGAATGTCATTGAAACAGTTAGCTCCATCTTTTGACAATTCTTCCACTCCCGTCCTTGCACGCTACACCGCTACAACAAAGATGACGGGGAGAAGACGCTGCCGAAGGTGAGCCACGTAAATAAGACCGCCCACAAAACGGCGCATCTGGAAGCGACTGTCAGAAAGCGGCTTGAAGATTTTTGACCAAAGAACCACTATTACATGTTATGTAGACCACAAGGAAGTGTTTAACATTTAGAAAAAATATATAATAATATGACTCCTTTAATGCGCCCTATAATCCGGTGTGACTAATATATATGAAAAAACATTGAAAATAGACCATTCACCGGCAATGTGCCTTATGGTCCGGGAAATACGGTAATTTTACACATTATTTGTATTGAAAGAAATTCATGGGGAAGAATTGTATCAATATCTTTTAGTGCAAAATAAAAATGTAACAATTAAAACCTAAATTTGCTTATCTTCCCGTCAGACCTCTGGCCAGGATTTAATCCAGAATGACTTTTTACAATGCTGTGTGCCATAGAGGTCGATGGCGATGTCTGCAAAAATTTCCCTTTATATTCTTATCAGCAACGTAACAGGAAGAGGCTAGGAATAAGTCGGCGGTGTTTTTTATGAAGCGTCCTGTCATTCATTAATTGACATTTTACATGCACTTATTCACGCAAAACGGGCCCCCCACAGACTTTGGGGCCCTACTCGCAGCGTGTGATCTGCGTATTGGGAGGGGCAGTGCGACTCTGATACTGCCCGAATGTGTGTGTGTGTGTATGCGTACATGCAGGCCCCTGTGGGCATGTGCACGTGTACGTGACAGCGGTGAGTGACAGCCATAAACGCCAGACTATTTCTTCGGGCCGACATGCAATTGTTTTTCAATACAATTAGTAAGTGTGAAATAAAAAAATAAAAAAGACAAATATATATGTTCTTTTAGACCAGTGGTTCTCAAATGGGGGCCGCGTACCCCTGGGGGTACTTGAAGTTATGCCAAGGGGTACGTGAGATTTTTCAAAAATATTCTAAAAATAGCAACAATTCAAAAATCCTTAGTGAAAATATTTATTGAATAATAATTCAACAAAATATGAATGTAATTTCATAAACTGTGAAAAGAAATGCAACAATTGCTCATTCAGTGTTGACAGCTAGATTTTTTGTGGACATGTTCCATAAATGTTGATGTTAAAGATTTCTTTTTTTGTGAAGAAATGTTTAGAATTAAGTCCATGAATCCAGATGGATTTCTATTACAATCCCCAAAGAGGGCACTTTAAGTTGATGATTACTTCTATGTGTAGAAATCTATTTATTTATAATTGAATCACTTGTTAATTTTTCAACAAGTTTTTAGTTATTTTTATATCTTTTTTTCAAATAATTCAAGAAAGGCCACTACAAATGAGCAATATTTTGCACGGTTGTACAATTTAATAAATCAGAAACTGATGACATAGTGCTGTATTTTACTTCTTTATCCCTTTTTTTCAACCAAAAATGCTTTGCTCTGATTAGGGGGTACTTGAATTAAAAAAATGTTTACAGGGGGTACATCACTGAAAAAAGGCTGACAACTACTGTGTTAGACCACTAATGGTAACATAAGCTAGCCCATGGTGTTATTGTTATAGTGTTTTGGTTTGAAAAATGCAGCAGCCCCTTCAAGTTTGATTTTTCCGGGCTGTATTTATATGCCAAACACAGATCTTGGATCAGATTTTGACAGGTTGACATTACAGCTGAGGATGTCAGGTATGTTTTGAAATTGAAAAAAATGTTTTTTCAAAAATGTTATGGTAGAAACCTTAGAAAATATCTCTTATGTAGGCAAACAGGACACATTCATGCATTGAATTGTTATCCTGCATCCTCAAACGTAGCTTTGAATATTTTAGCCCTAGCAGAAAATCTTTTGTGGCTTTTCTAGAAAGCGAGCATTTCCCTCCCACTCGTGTCATCATGTGTGATCTCACATAGTTGTATCTCAAATGCTACGTCGCCGGCGTCCCAGCTCTATCTTTAGCGACACGCGGCATTCCTGACATTGCGCGTGCGCCACGTTTGAGTCATGGTTGTCTTGTGCAGGGTGTGGCGTGCTGGGATGACACTGTTTACCCAAGTCACCTCACCGGATGAGCTCACAGATGCTTGGAACTTTTTTTGTTTTCAAGGTTTTTTTTTTTTTACTGCTGCCTGCTGTCAATCACCAATGAAAAAGGAGCCTCTGTACATACGTTGTGGTTCTCCCACTCTCAAACAAGAAGCAGCTCGCTTGTGTTTTTGTGTAAGAAACCAGCGTCAAGTTAAGAGGGTTCACTTTCACATGCATTCTTAATGATTGGAGACAGGATCTATTTTTTAAGAAAAGTTCCTCAGTTTGTTTGAAGATTTGTTGCTTTTTTATCATATTCTCTTGAAAGCATGTTGAATGGATCCATCGTGCGTGAAGTCCAGTGATTAAAACAGCTTCAGTTTTGCGTTTTCCGAGGACAAAAAGTTATATTTTTCGACATGGGCAAATTCAGAAGTCGTCTTCAATGCTGTGCAGACGAGAGTGACCAGGCTTGAAAAGGCAAAATTTTACTTGGTTGCATTAGCGTGAGAACTTTAGAAGCCACGTTAGCCACATCAACAGCTGAGACCGAGAAAGAGTGGAATGCAGGAAGTCAATAGCGCAGGAACATGACCCAATTTGGATGATTTTCTAAATAAAAATTAACTAAATGCTTTGATGTTATAACGTGGCCTAATTGACCTAAAAATATGACAAAACAGTTTTAAATATGCGACATCTTAAGAGTTTCTTGTGGAGAGATTTATTTGAGCTAAACATCTTTTTAAACATCTTTCTGCTCAGTGGCTTTGTGGTTAGATTGTCCGCCTGAGATCGGTAGGTCGTGAGTTCAAACCCCGGCCGAGTCATACCAAAGACTATAAAAATGGGACCCATTGCCTCCCTGCTTGGCACTCAGCATCAAGGGTTGGAATTGGGGGTTAAATCACCAAAAGGATTCCCGGGTGTGGCCACCGCTGCTGCTCACTGCTCCCCTCACTTCCCAAGAGGTGAACGAGGGGTTGGGTCAAATGCAGAGGTTAATTTCTTTCCGTCACTCACAGACTAGAGACCTAGAGACAGAAACTTGCTGGAAAAAGTGTTTGGGAAATTTAGCAGACGGAGACGTTTTTAATTTAGTTTTAGTTGGTCTTTTTTTTTTTTTAAATACCTTTTTAGTCATATCTATGTTGATTTAGTTTTAGTCGACTACATTTTCCAACATTTTATTCAACTAAAATTACAGTACATTTAGTCAACTTCAGTCCTCTTCTCTTTCACCCAGGTGTACGTGTCATGTACATTGCTTTCGGTCCCCTAGAGGGGGGGGGTTGCTCACATCTGAGGTCCTCGCCAAGGTTTCTCATAGTCAGCATTGTCACTGGCGTCCCACTGGATGTGAATTCTCCCTGCCCACTGGGTGTGAGTTTTCCTTGCCCTTTTGTGAGTTCTTCCGAGGATGTTGTAGTCGTAATGATTTGTGCAGTCCTTTGAGACATTTGTGATTTGGGGCTATATAAATAAACATTGATTGATTGATTGATGTACACATATTACGATGTGGGACTTGTTAAAAGTTTTTTGTTTTAGCGGTCAGAAATCCAATTTCTTTATTTCACATAGAAAATCACCAGATTGGCTCTCCTTGGTAACTCACTCCCGGACCCCCCCCTCATGCGCTGTTTAAAGTGGAACTGCACTTTAAAAAAAATATATATATATTTGTCTATCATTCACAATCCGTATGAAAGTCAAGCACACATGTTTTTCTTTTTTATACAGTGGTTCATGTGGGAGCCTGTCTGCCTATAAAGCGCTCTAAAAAACATCTCCAAGGTTTTATATACACACTGTAAGTATATAAGTAATGTACTAACACACACATTCATTATACATGGAATATTTACCTATTTTGCTCATTTTAAGCATACGGCAGCGCATTAATTAAAAAAATGCATCACAACGTTGCCTTTTTTTTTCTGACAACTTCAATGAGTAATACTGCAGACTTTATTTGAGCCAAGATATATAATAAAACATCATTTACTGTACAAAGGCAATTGTCATTAGGATGTTGACTGTGAGGAGGTTCATATATTCCCATTTAGATGAAGAATGACTCATAATCCCAGAGAAGAAAAAAGGGCGTGAAACTAAGTCTTTTCGTGCCAAAATGAACCAACTAGTCGGATTATGTTCTCATCCTTTTAATAATGAAGTGAGAGGCATTATTTGTGATCTAGAAAAAATTTTCACAAGCTTCGTGGCGAGAAAGCAGTTAGCGTTCTCTGATCAGGGCACCGCTATACATAGTTTTTCTGCATTAGCGCTTAAAATATCTATATCACTAATACTTGGTTGATTTTGAAGTCACAAAATCTAAATGAAATATTGTTGGCGGTTTTAAATAAATAATAAATGGTTTGTACTTGTATAGCGCTTTTCTACCTTCAAGGTACTCAAAGCGCTTTGACACTACTTCCACATTTACCCATTCACACACACATTCACACACCGATGGAGGGAGCTGCCATGCAAGGCGCTAACCAACACCCATCAGGAGCAAGGGTGAAGTGTCTTGCTCAAGGACACTACGGACGTTACGAGGTTGGTACTAGGTGGAGATTGAACCAGGGACCCTCGGGTTGTGCACGGCCACTCTTCCACTGCGCCACGTCGGTTTTGGATTTTATTTTAAAGGGCTTAATCAGCGGAATAGAGGACCTCCCATTGGCTCCTTTGTTTATTTACGAGTTAGAATGCTTAAAAAAAATACATCAGTCTTCATGTATTGCATCATGATTGTGAGAGAGAGGCAACATTTCAAAATAAGTGCAGTTTTCCTTGAATAACTATGATTTGATACATGCCAAACTTGTCCCACCCATCTACAAGACAAAATTAAATACGATTGCATTTCTTTCTGTCAAAATTTTCGTCACTTTTTTACATGTTGATTTTAATATCAGTCAATTTTGTCATTGTCTCAGTCGACATGCATTTTGTTTTGATTAGTTATCGTCTCATTTTAGTGAGGGGAAAAAAGTTATAGATACAAACTAAAATCTTTTGATTTTTTTTAAATAACTCAAATAATTATACCACTTATATAAATGGTAAATGGTTGTACTTGTATGGCGCTTTTCTACCCCTTTTTAAGGAGCCCAAAGGGCTTTGACAATATTTCCACATTCACCCATTCACACACACATTCACACACTGATGGCGGGAGCTGCCATGCAAGGCGCTAACCAGGACCCATCAGGAGCAAGGGTGAAGTGTCTTACCCAAGGACACAACGGACATGACTAAGATGGTACAAGGTGGGGATTGAACCAGTAACCCTCAGATTGCTGGCACGGCCACTTTCCCAACTTCGCCACGCCGTCCTCCACATTATAAAGCCCACTATTTATCATGTTTTTTGTTTCTTATCCTTCACTAATAGCACAAGTGTTAAGATTGTTGGTTAGCCAGGCCTAAGACCCCAAAGCAGAGATGGAGATGAAAAATACAAAATTGAGATATTTAATCAGGAAACAAATTGCGTACCACAGAGAGTGGGGAAAAAAGGAGACCGAAGATCACCGCAAACTAACAAAGTCACAATGAAACATTAAGGCTGAAAGCAGGATAGTAGCAACAAAAAGACAAACCAGGAGTCGGAGAAGTCAAAGGTTCAAAGCAACAGGCACAAGGCAAAAAAGTCTGAACAAAAAAACTAGAACAGGTGCTAGGACATGGCAAGGGAGCGAGATGCAGGCAAGTCTTGCGGAACAATCTGGCGCTTAGCATGCCACACAGCTGTGCTTAAGTAATGCATTACAGGTGTGTTGCTGCGGCTCCGCCCAGGAACACCATTGATGGGAAACTAAAACAAACAATTGGAGCAGCAGACTGCACACCTGACAATAAGGGTTGTGGTGTCCCTTTCTGTTCAGCGCAGTGTTAATTTTGGCAGCAGTTTTTAATTCAGTTTTAGTCATACGTGTAACAGTATCAAATATCAAGTTTGGTTGTGTCATCTCGCTGTCCCGCTGTTGCTTCTCTGCATGGAGTGAGAGGAAAAACTAAAGACGAGTGCTGCAGTGAGCAAATAAATTGTGGATAAAACAGGAAAGGTAATCTCGACAATATGGCAATTTAAATTTTTTTTTTCAAACGCACCATAGTCCTTTGCAGCACTCATCTTTTCTTCTCAACCCACATCCATTCCGAACGGGGACAATATGTTGGAACTAAAGTGCAGGACTGTACAAATAAAATAAACAACAGAATATAACAAATGTGCTACTTTAAAACAATAATTTGGTCCGATAATTTTCGAAATAATATTTACTGCATAGCATATATTCATTTACATACTTAAGAATAACAGACCAAACTAGATGTATCACAGATCACGTTATTTCCTGGCAATAAACCTTATTGTTACACTTCATTAAACATTTCTTACGAATTCCTTAATTTTGAATCTTAATTTAAAGAGGTTATTGTGTATGTAGAGATTGTGATTTTAAAAATGTTGTGTTTTCCATGGATATGTTGACATTTCCTATCCTTTCTTCCTTGAAAGCTGAAGGAGTTATAATCAGAGAGGAAGGTTACATTTCAAATTAAAATACTAAAAGTTAAAAAAAAATTCTCGTGGTCAATATTTTCCCCCCGTTCATAAAAAATATCAATAATTATCGACGTCTATCAATAAAAAGAACTTGCATCGTTATACAACTTTCAGCCATATTGCTCAGCCTTACTAAAATATATGATATAATATAAATTTTCTCAATTTGATGCAATATCCACTTTGCAGGGCAGCACGGCGAAACGGGTTAGTGCGTGTGCCTCACAATACAAAGGTCGTGACCTCAATCCCAAACTTGGAATCTTTCTGTGTGGAGTTTGCATGTTCTCCCCGTGACTGCGTGGGTTCCCTCCAGGTACTCCGGCTTCCTCCCACCTCCAAAAACATGCACCTGCGACTTGTCCAGGGTCTATCCCGCCTACCACCCGAATGCAGTTGAGATAGGCTCCAGTACTAGGGACGGCGTGGCGCAGTGGGAGAGTGGCCGTGCGCAACCCGAGGGTCCCTGGTTCAAATCCCACCTAGTACCAACCTCGTCACGTCCGTTGTGTCCTGAGCAAGACACTTCACCCTTGCTCCTGATGGGTGATGGTTGGCGCCTTGCATGGCAGCTCCCTCCATCAGTGTGTGAATGTGTGTGTGAATGGGTAAATTCTGGTATTCATGTTAGCATTTAAGCTAGCACTAGCCCATCTGTGAGTTCATTAAAGTGTGGCTATCAATCACAGTTTTTCGATCATTTTAATCTAAATGGATAAGGACTAACCGTTGAGAATTTTACCGCGGTTATCATTAATACCGTTTATCTTTACATCCCTAAATGGGATCAATGTGGTAATTTCATGCCCTTGTTATCCTCATGCACACACTCTGCCGTCGTGATAGCTTTGCATTTGTATATATTCCTGCAGAAAAGTGTGTGTCTGATACTGCCCTAAACAAATAAAAGCCTAAAGGGGAAATTTTGAAACGGAGGCAGAGCAGACGGAGAAAAGGGGTGTGGGGTGGGGGCTCGAGAGCGAAGAAGGGAGCAATACTTCTTTGTGACTGAATTGCAAAGCGGGATTTGCATAAATAAGGCTGAAACCATCGACAGACCGAGCCGGCGGCAGGGCTGGAAATGAGGCGAGTGAGTTTGTTTTTGGTATATGCCCTGCCGCTTTTCTTGCCTCTCTTTTAAGACATGTCAGAAAAATTCACGCCACTGTGGTGAATTAAAAGCCAGTGGACTCGGTTTAATGCAAGGCCATGGTCTCTCCCCCCTCTCGAGCCCACACCATTAACCCCAACCTCAGGTATAAATCGTAATCTCCCCCCTCTCGAAGGATTTTAGTGACGTAGCCGAGGACGGGGCGAGTCTCCTCACCGCGCTTGCCGAGATTGCCGTGACATAAGCGTGTAATGAAATGTTCTCGTTTAGTGGCACTTGTACTGGAAAACCCTTGTCTATTGGCAAACAGACGCAGAAAGTACAACCTTCTTTCTTCCTATAAAATTCAGGCATAAATCTTCAGGGGATCATTCTTAGTTTCTTCTTCTGTACATACTGTACACATACAGTACTCGCTAGCGGTTATGCTACTGAGTTTATTTGCTAGGGATCCCAGGTACTCCTGACTTTATCACGTCTGGTAAACATCTGGATTTAGACAACTGCAATAATCGTTCGTTGATCAAGGAAATTCAGTCCAAAGGGCCGAATGCAAATGACCAGCGCCTTAATTACCGCTTGACTTATATTTGATGTCAAGAGACTCAAAAGTGCGAAAAAATGTGGCATCTGCCCAAGTGAATCAGCGCTTTTCTTCTGGTCACTCACACAAACACGAATGTTCTGTGGCATCGTGAATGCTACACAGAGACCTACTGAAAGAGACTTTTAATGTCATCCAACAGAAAAAGTATGATGCTGATTTTAGGGTTGATCAAGATATGAGATCCTTTTATTTATCGCAATCTGCCATTGTATTGTCTTCAGCGTTATCTTCCGAATAGGTTTTGGTCTTGAAAAAAAGGGATGTCTTATTATACTCTGTTTAAAACATTAATTCAGACCGAACTGGTTTGCAATGCAAATATGTAGAGTAGGTTTGCGATATTCAAGGATACAAGGAACCTTGTCATACCAGCACACATGAGATGGCACAAAATGTATTACCCACAGTCCCAAATTTCGCCCAATGAGTACTACAAGAACAAGGGTTTGTACATAATATTTTAAATATAATATGTTTGAGTAGGTTATATATAGATTAGGTTAATAGAAATAGATTATAAATAAAATATCATGTATAAATAAAATAGAATAAATTGTGATCCTGTAGTGCAAAATCGATAGAGCTTATGGTGATAATGCATGTTTACATGTAGCCTTGTCCCACAAATCTGACAGCGACAAGCAAACAACAACACAATGAAGAGTTCCAACTAGCAGGCCATCGGCTAACATCCCCTCACAGTGCGAGTTACTTATTCCCACTTTCATGACAACAAATAAATTAATATAATGTAACATTATCACTGGAGGATGAGTAATAGCTAAAAATGCTGCACACTGCACATCATGGGAGGATACAATAAGCCATGCTAACTGCTAAGTTGCAGCTCTTGAATGTAAACAAGGGTGGGCAGATTGATAAAAATATCGACAGTAACGATATCAAGTATAGTATCAGTATATGGTCAATACTGCAGTAATTGGATCCACATTTTTTTATTATCACAAAATCTGTTTTGAGGTTGTTATTTTTTTTTTTTTTTTACAAACTCAGAGAATAAGTCCATTGACATAGGAGGACGTGCAAAAGGATTTAAACCAGACCCAATAAGTGTTTACTTATTTTGACTTAATTTTAAGTATCAGTATTGGTATTGCAACTACTGCCCCTGTACGTACTGCGCATTGGATTGAGACCATAATTTGTAGTATCGCCCAGTACTATAAAGTATTGAAACAACAGAAGGATATGTGCTTATTAGTTCATTTCATCACTCGTGTTGTTAAAACCATATTCCAACAGAAAGAAAAAAAGAAAATAATTGAATTAAAGTACCAATGATTCAATCAATCAATCAATCAATCAATGTTTATTTATATAGCCCCAAATCACAAATGTCTCAAAGGACTGCACAAATCATTACGACTACAACATCCTCGGAAGAACCCACAAAAGGGCAAGGAAAACTCACACCCAGTGGGCAGGGAGAATTCACATCCAGTGGGACGCCAGTGACAATGCTGACTATGAGAAACCTTGGAGAGGGCCTCAGATGTGGGCATCCCCCCCCCCCTCTAGGGGACCGAAAGCAATGGATGTCGAGCGGGTCCAACATGATACTGTGAAAGTTCAATCCATAGTGGCTCCAACACAGCCGCGAGAGTTCAGTTCAAGCGGATCCAAGACAGCAGCCAGAGTCCCGTCCACAGGAGACCATCTCAAGCGGAGGCGGGTCAGCAGCGTAGAGATGTCCCCAATCGATACAGGCGAGCGGTCCATCCTGGGTCCCGACGAGCGGTCCATCATGGGTCTCGACTCTGGACAGCCAGTACTTCATCCATGGTTATCGGACCGGACCCCCTCCACAAGGGAGGGGGGGACATAGGAGAAAGAAAAGAAGCGGCAGATCAACTGGTCTAAAAAGGAGGTCTATTTAAAGGCTAGAGTATACAGATGAGTTTTAAGGTGAGACTTAAATGCTTCTACTGAGGTAGCATCTCGAACTGTTACCGGGAGAGCATTCCAGAGTACTGGAGCCCGAACGGAAAACACTCTATAGCCCGCAGACTTTTTTTGGGCTCTAGGAATCACTAATAAGCCGGAGTCTTTTGAACGCAGATTTCTTGCCGGGACATATGGTTCAATACAATCGGCAAGATAGGCTGGAGCTAGACCGTGTAGTATTTTATACGTAATTAGTAAAACCTTAAAGTCACATCTTAAGTGCACAGGAAGCCAGTGCAGGTGAGCCAGTACAGGCGTAATATGATGATTGTCACACACACTAGGTGTGGTAAATTATTGTCTGCATTTGACCCAGTTAAGTTTCTTTATTTTGTGAGGGTTGGTTTATCCATCCATCCATCCATTTTCTACCGCTTGTCCCGTTCGGGTCACAGGGGTTGCTGCAGCCTATGTCAGCTGCATGTGGGCGGATGGCGGGGTACACCCTGGACAAGTCGCCACCTCATCGCAGGGCCAACACAGATAGACAGACAATATTCACACTCACATTCACACACTAGGGCCAATTCAGTGTTGCCAATCAACCTATCCCCAGGTGCATGTCTTTGGAGGTGGGAGGAAGCCGGGGTACCCGGAGGGAACCCACACAGTCACGGGGAGAACATGCAAACTCCACATAGAAAGATCCCGAGCCCGGGATGGAAGTGTATTAAAATGTTTGACTTTTGCTGCCTTTCGGTTTAGTCTTTTTTTGTTTCAAGCAAAAAGTTTACACTCAAAAGTCAAGAGACTTGTTAAAAATTGAATCGTTAGTGTTTTACATCATTTAAAGTTGGTAATAAAAAAATCTGCAGCCAATGTACACGGTATGCGATTTTCCAATAATGTTGACATCTGTCATATTTTATGGCTTCATGTTTCTCCAAACTTTACTTGAGTTATCAGCATTATTGGTGTCATTCACAATGTGGAGGCTACCTTTTTACACGGTCCCTGAGCAACGACTCCACTACAATACGTTTTAAATAACATGTGCTTCCATCATTGATAAATGACTGTTTTTGATTGGGTTGTTTGTCAGAGGAATCCAATCTGCATCATTGCCCCTTCCTCCTTTTTAAATATTGTAATTACTAGACACCATAGAGGGTAAAATATCAATATTGCATTCCATTTTTCTTTGAAGAACATGATGAACCACTCTGCTGTTTAATTACTAGCTCATTAAAAGCCCCTAAATTGCTTCTCTCCCAATGTTTTTCCAGATCGGAATGATTGCATATTGATAATGAAACACAGTTGAATGGGTGGAATTTTTCTTGCGTACATGCATCCAAACTATTTCTGGTTTTTAAATACAAAGGGTGTAACGGTACGCCATAATCACGGTTTGGTATGTACCTCAGTTGTAGGCTCACTGTTCGGTTCATTTTGGCATGGCTAGGAAACAAAATGCAAAACATAAACTTGCTTAGCTGTTGTGCAAGCTGCTCACGGGTATACTCCAAACAAACCTTCAAAAAAAAGTAATATCTTTTTAGGCAAGTGCAACGATGTGAAATTGTAATTAAACAATCTTAAAATAATTAATTTTTTAGAATATTTAAGTGAAGCATTAATAGTAGGGATGTTCCCATCAGGTATTAATGCTGCCACTTCCGATACCAATCATCCATGAGCGAGATTGATCGATACTGATCACAAGTATTAACTTCATATTTTTGTTTTTATTTATAATAAGCGCTTTTGCCAGTTTGGCAATATCAGCACAGTATTTCAAATAGTTCCATATTGTATTTGATTAAATACAATTGTTTAAGCAAATCAAAGTCAATAGTACACAATGACTAAACAAAGGGAAATCGTTTAAATCCCAGTGAAATAATTTTTGCCTTTTAGGTCATCCTGTGTTCATGGAATTTTCTCCTTAATTCATCATCATTATCTAGAACAAAAACATTTTTTTTAAGAAAATAAAGATATTGTTCTTGTTACTCTAGTGTCGATCGTCTCCTGATACCACCATTGGTGTCGACACTACCAACTTATGTTTTAAGCCGCCCTCCTCTTACGTGTTGTGTACTGACCGTGACAATGCTGACACACCAACAGTTGTTGTTATATTATCCTCTCTGTAACTCTTAATAATGTACTCATTAATTTCCTGACAATATCTGCTTACCGTATTTTTCGGACTATAAATCGCAGTTTTTTTCATAGTTTGACCGGGGGTGCGACTTATACTCAGGAGCGACTTATGTGTGAAATTATTAACACATTACCGTAAAATATCAAATAATATTATTTAGCTCATTCACGTAAGACACTAGACGTATAAGATTTCATCGGATTTAGCAATTAGGAGTGACAGATTGTTTGGTAAACGTATAGCATGTTCTATATGTTATAGTTATTTGAATGACTCTTACCATAATATGTTACGTTAACATACCAGGCACCTTCTCAGTTGGTTATTTATACGTCATATAACGTACACTTATTCAGCCTGTTGTTCACTATTCTTTATTTATTTTAAATTGCCTTTCAAATGTCTATTCTTGGTGTTGGGTTTTATCAAATAAATTTCCCCCCAAAATCCGACTTATACTCCAGTGCGACTTATATGTTTTTTTCCTTCTTTATTATGCATTTTCGGCAGGTGCGACTTATACTCCGGAGTGAATTATACTCCGAAAAATACGGTACTTTCTGCTGTAACATGGATCTATCTACACTTTTTAAGCTTTACTAAACAATTATTTCTTCTGTTAGCTAGCTTGCTTAGTGAGCCTGCTCCTGTGTTACATGTTAAGGCAGGTCCTCCAGTGATAATGTACATGATAATGATACTTAAGATCCCAAGATATGCTGTTCAATTGCTGTAATAGTGGTCATTATTTTTAGCTTAGTGGAGCTGCTCCCCATTGTGTCTGGAGACGCTTAATTAGCTGCTAGTTGCTTGTCATCGAGGGAACTAACTAGTCGTTGTGACTGCCATTAAAAGGCAATGGCGAAAATGTACTTTTTCCACAAAAATTGGCCGATACTGATTGGTGTCCAATCGATCGGCACATACCTAATTACTAGTTCCCCATCTCTACTGATTTTTTTTTATATTTTTATGTACTTCTCTTTATCCATTCAGACATTTCACCGAGATGGCAATGCGATTTTAAACAGGACAATTCAACAACAGAAAATATTTTTTAAGCTCTGGATTCTCCGTGGCAAAAGACTGCACTGTATTTGTCTACTGAGCAAAGGCATGACTGTATCACAAGGCACTTATACTTCTTGTCCTTCATTTGAGGGAACTCTGTACGCTCCTGCACAGTACCGAATGTTCCATTCTGAAAAAGCTGATTAGAAAATACTTACTCGTACACCCTTAGTTGTATCAAGATGTGCAATCTTTATTGAGCACACTGAGGAACTTTCAGTCACTCTAGCGTCTCATGCTGTCCCCCACCCCCCTTCCCTTTTTGCAAGGTTTGTCCAAACAGTGTAAATTGGACACATAAGGCTCCTCTGTTCTTGCTCTCAAGAAGCCTCCTTATGCTCACGTGCCTTTGCGATATGTCCAGCGTAGAAGTAAACCACTTCTCCTGCAGACTGTTGAGAGATTAGTGCTGCTGCTGTAGCAGGAGTCTTGTTTTTTTTCCTCCCTCATTCCCGGTGACAACCCCCATACCGCTACCCCATCCCCCCTCCCCAAATCCTCCCCAACACAGTCCACCTCCTCTGAAGCCAGTTTCTATGTGGAGTGTTTGGAAGAGCTCCTAAATATTTTCAGGATGACAATGCAATTTCACTGAAAGTTCTTTTTTAATGCAATCCTCCCGCCCGCCCACTCACCCACCAGTGTAAGAAAAACTGCCACACCCCCTCTTAGCTTGCACAGCTCAACATACGCTTAAAGAAGGCATTGAGTCATTTTACAGGTGAAACCGATCTTAGAGGTGAACATTGTCCTGCCTTTTTCCCCCTTGTTGAACTTTGTTAGGGTCGGAGCGGCAAAGGCTACGAGAGCCCTATCCTAATTGCTCCTTGCATTATTTTTCCATTTTTGAGGCCCTGAACACGCATGAAAATTCACCAGTTTTATTTTGGGGCTATCAAACACAACATCTTTAAATTGACTCTCTAGCGCCCCTTTGAAAATTTTAAGAATTAACCCCCGCCACCAGATTCATGTATCGTCACGAAAACCGCTGGAGACGTCTATCATGACAGGACACACATAAACATTTTAAGAACCTATATTTTAAAACAAACAGAAAGTCCGCCGTCTTGGTTTCACTCAAACATTTTTTAGTAAAAAAAAAAACAGAGGTTGCACTTCAATTAACTCCTCCTAGGTACTTTGACCAAATGAGTTGCGATTAAAATGACAGGTACTAGACAGATTGGCAATAATATATTGCAAATTAATTTTCCCTATGTCATAGAATGTGGATGTGGCATCGTGACAAACTTTGATCTGATGGCTCACCAATTTTTCAACATTTATTATTTGGCTACACAAACTCAGATCTAATCAAAATTGCTACAAATGATGACCCCCTGAGGGGTTGGATCGATCAGTACCTATTCGTACCATTTTGTAGTGAGCGGAGCCTGGCGGTGAAAAGTGCTCAATAAACCATCAAACTATCAATACTGCACTTTAGATGATTGCCAACTTCTGATGGTAAATTTTAACAGTCAGAACCTCCTTCAACATTCGCGATCTTTCTAAAATTTTTGATGGTACTGTAGGTAAGGCATTGGGAAGGACATAACTGCAAGTGTAATGCGTTCCCCCCGACTCACGTCAAAACCGAGGTGCGAGGGGCCTTTTCAACACTGCTTGTAACTTTAACTTTAATTGAACTTGGACTACAAAACAAAATTGTGAGCAACATTAAGAGTGCCCTCGCACCACCGTGCAACTCGGGGTTCAAGCGACTTGTCTTTCCCAATTCCTAGAACAACCATCAAAAATTCAGGAAGATTGGATCATGTCGAAGGAAGTCACAGCTGTTATAATTTTCCACCGAAAAGGGGCGATGATCAGACCCTCACCTTAAAGCCTCATATCAGTTTCGAAGTAGATCCGATCAACTTAAGATAAAATAATGACATTTTGATGGTTGATTGCAAGGGGCACCCGGAAAAGGGTGGAGTGCCATCTCTAGGTTGGGGAGGAGACCCTGCCCCAAGTGGAGGAGTTCAAGTACCTAGGAGTCTTGTTCACGAGTGGGTGAGGAGTGGATCGTGAGATCGACAGTCGGATCAGTGCGGCGTCTTAAGTAATGCTGACGTTGTACCGATCCGTTGTGGTGAAGAAGGGAGCTGAGCCGGAAGGCAAAGCTCTCAATTTACCGGTCGATCTACGTTCCCATCCTCACCTATGGTCATGAGCTTTGGGTCATGACCGAAAGGATAAGATCACGGGTACAAGCGGCCGAGATGAGTTTCCTCCGCCATGTGGCGGGGCTCTCCCTTAGAGATAGGGTGAGAAGCTCTGTCATCCGAGAGGAACTCAAAGTAAATCCCGCTGCTCCTCCACATCGAGAGGAGCCAGATGAGGTGGTTCGGGCATCTGGTCAGGATGCCACCCGAATGCCTCCCTAGGGAGATGTTTAGGGCACGTCCAACCGGTAGGAGGCCATGGGGAAGACCCAGGACACGTTGGGAAGACTATGTCTCCCGGCTGGCCTGGGAACGCCTCGGGATCCCCCGGGATGTCTGGGCTTCCCTGCTTAGGCTGCTGCCCCCGCGACCCGACCTCAGATAAGCGGAAGAAGATGGATGGATGGATGGGCAAGGGGGCATTTTTTTCCGCCAGGCTCCGCCCACCATGAATGAGTACTAATATCTACTGACCCATCCTCCGTTTCAGAGTGTCTTCCTCATCATTTGTACCAATTCTGATCAACATATGAGTTTGTGAAGCCGAGTTATAAATGTTGAAAGTTTTGTGGCAAGCCATCAGACTAAAATTTGGCACAATGCCACGCCCACCTCCTAAGGCAAAGGCAAAATTTCTTCACAATTTATCATCGGCCATCCGTGTAGTATTTTTCCACTTCATCCGCAACTCATTTGGTCAAAGTCCCTAAGAGGAGTTTGTTGAAGTAAGACCCCTGTTCTTGGCTTAAAAATGGCTGTCGGAAACCCAAGATGACCAACTGTTTGTTTCGAAATGTGGGTTGTTGAGACTGTCATGATAGATGCCACCGGCCATTCTCGTGATTATACGTAAATCTGGGGCGAGGGACACAATTTGTAAAATTTTAAAGGAGGCGAAAGAGAGACAATTTTTTTAAGTTTGATTTTTCGCCAGACAGGATATGCTTGAACAAATTGGTGAGTTTTCGTGCATGTTAAGTAAGACCCTCAAAAATGCAATTGAAGTGGGAAAAATAATAATAAGTGGGAAAAATAATAATAAACAAATACATTTTAATAGGGCCCCTAATAAAGCAATCTGTATGCTTCCAAAACAACTCTGGGTTCGTTCTGGGTTCCTTTTAGTTTAAAATTAAGTTAATACTTTTAATATCAAGTGACATGAAACTACTCCAAAACAAACTTTTTATAGGGGACCTATGATGCACTTTGTGTTTTCGGAATGTTGTTACAATGTTAGATATTCGTTTTAAACAATGCCAAAGCATCAAATCATAAAGTTCATGCATTTCGGCATGAGTTCACTGACTTCACTGTATATGTTCAGTATTGCTCAGACCGTAGTCTCTTTTTCCATTATTGTTAACAGCCTCATTTTCTCTTCTCTTTCTCTCTCCACAGTGTGCCCAAGGGCCATTGAAAGCCCCCTTGAGGAGTTTCATAAATACAGAGTGAACGAGAAAAGACTCCTGGACTATTGTTATTGTTTTTACACATTTTTTCACACACGCACACAAACAGACACCCGTACACACAGAGGCGTGCGCACACACTCCACACAGAAAAGGACTTAAGGGAGAATGTTGGAGGTCCAAGAGGAGAGGCCAGCGGCGGCAGGTACAGCAGCGACACATTTCGGCAAGAAGGACCGCGGAAAGAAAGAGCGAGAGGACGCCAAGGACGGACGGGGAAACCTCGCCAACCTCGGGAATCCCGGCTCCAGAAACGTGCGAGCCAAAGCGCCGCTCGCGCACGCAGGCAGTCCTCACCAGCTCATCACTTCGCCCTGTTCTGTTGTACTGGTAACCCCATCAATGCACTCCAATAGGCTAAAGAACTCCCCATCCACCAACACACAAAGGTGAGTAGATGTAGTATTTCGAACTACTGGATACAGTAGGGAAGGGATTCACAGGGCCCCATTCCATTCACTTTGCAATGCAGTCTGCTGAAAATGATGGAAAGTGGCACTCTATATAACAACGGACACTGTGTACATTTTAAGATATTCAACACTACTAAAGTGGATGGTGCACCCTCCCAATTAATCACGTTTCATGTGTCGGGTAAACCGCAACAAGTTGGGCCATATGAATCCCCTTCCTACTGTGGGTTGCATGTATTCATACACACCAAACTTATTCAACCATGTCTTGATGGACCTACTCTGCATGAAGCATTAGAAATGGGCCTTCCCCAAACTGTTACCACAAAGTTAGAAGCAAACAATTCTCCAAAATGTCTTAATTAAGAGTTAGAGGGAGTTAAGGGGTCTCATCCACATCCTGTTTAATTAAGTCATTGAAAAAAATCTACATGGCTGAGGATAGAAAAGTCTGGGAAGCACCTACATTTATATCAAGGCCGTCGGGCCAAATCTACCGCATAGTCCCTGGCGGTCCACCCAGAAATGTTCACACAAAAACATAATAATTATTGTTTTACACGCAGAAAATGAAATGAAATAGATAAATGAACATTTCAAGGGGAATGGGAACCTATGATGATTATAATCTACATTTAAAACACTGGATCAGAGGTATTCAACAAGGTACTGCAGGGATGGTTTGAAATTTGTAGTTAATTTGACACAATTTTATATATTGTTTTTATTTCTCCTTGCAATTTTCCCACAACTTTAAATGTCTTTAAATACACATTAAAAATGATCCGACACACATTAGAATGGCAGTGGTGCGGTTACCCTACTCCAGGGGTCACCAACGCGGTGCCCGCGGGCACCAGGTAGCCCGTAAGGACCAGATGAGTCGCCCGCTGGCCTGTTCTAAAAATAGCTCAAATAGCAGCACTTACCAGTCAGCTGCCTCTATTTTAAAAATTGTATTTATTTACTAGCAAGCTGGTCTCTCTTTGCTCGACATTTTGAATTCTAAGAGAGACAAAACTCAAATAGAATTGGAAAATCCAAGAAAATGTTTTAAAAACTTGTTCTTCACTTGTTTAAATAAATTCATTTATTTTTTTTACTTTGCTTCTTATAACTTTCCGAAAGACAATGTTAGAGAAAAAATACAACCTTAAAAATGATTTTAGGATTTTTAGACACACTTACCATTTAAATTCCTTCCTTTTCTTTCCTGACAATTTAAATCAATGTTCAAGTAATTTTTTTTTTTTTTTATTGTAAAGAATAATACATACATTTTAATTTAATTTTTCATTTTAGCTTCTGTTTTTTCGACAAAGAATATTTGTGAAATATTTTTTCAAACTTATTATGATCAAAATTCAAAAAAATTATTCTGGCAAATCTAAAAAAATCTTTAGAATCAAATTTAAATCTTATTTCAAAGCCTTTTGAAATTCTTTTAAAAATATTTGTTCTGGAAAATCTAGAAGAAATAATGATTTGTCTTTGTTACAAATATAGCTTGGTCCAATTTGTTATGTTTTCTAACAAAAGGCAGATTGGTTTTTATCCTATTTAAAACATGTCATCAAAATTCTAAAATTAATCTTAATCAGGAAAAATTTCTAATGATGTTCCATACATTTTTTATTTTTATTTTATCAAAATGATTAAAATTAGCTTGTTTTTCTCTTCTTTTTTTTTCCAGGTGAATTTTGAATTTTAGAGAGTCGAAATCGAAGATGAACTATGTTTCAAAATGTAATTTTATTTTTTTTCCTGTTTTCTTCTCTTTTAAACCGTTCAATTAAGTGTTTTTTTCATCATTTATTCTCTACAAAAAACCTTCTGTAAAAGAAAAAAAAATGTATGACGGAATGACAGACAGAAATACCCATTTTTATATATAAATATATCCATCCAATAACAAAACACCAAACTGTTATTGGACTTCTGTGCTCGTCACAGTTTGTCCATAACAAACACCATGTTCAAACATAAGGGTGTCCATATGTGCACTTGGCACCAGGACACCCTAGGCCGCAGTTCCATGATCGACTTTGTAGTTGTGTCATTGGATTTGCGGCGTCATGTTTTGGACACTCGGGTAAAGAGAGGGGCGGAGCTTTCTACCGATCACCACCTGGTGGTGAGTTGGCTGCGATGGTGGGGGAGGATGCCGGACAGACCTGGCAGGCCCAAACGCATTGTGAGGGTTTGCTGGGAACGTCTGGCAGAGTCTCCTGTCAGAGAAAGTTTCAATTCCCACCTCCGGAGGAACTTTGAACATGTCACAAGGGAGGTGCTGGACATTGAGTCCGAGTGGACTCTATTGTCGAGGCGGCTGATCGGAGCTGTGGCCGCAAGGCAGTTGGTGCTTGTCGTGGCGGTAATCCTAGAACTCGGTGGTGGACACCAGCGGTGAGGGATGCCGTCAAGCTGAAGAAGGAGTCCTATCGGGTTCTTTTGGCTCATAGGACTCCAGAGGCAGTGGACAGGTACCGACACGCCAAGCGGTGTGCAGCTTCAGCGGTCGCAGAGGCAAAAACTCGGACATGGGAAGAGTTTGGGGAAGCCATGGAAAATGACTGGCTTCGAAGCGATTCTGGACCACCATCCGCCGCCTCAGGAAGGGGAAGCTGTGCACTGTCAACACCGTGTATGGTGCGGATGGTGTTCTGCTGACCTCAACTGCGGATGTTGTGGATAGGTGGAAGGAATACTTCGAAGACCTCCTCAATCCTACCAACACGTCTTCCTATGAGGAAGCAGTGCCTGGGGAATCTGTGGTGGACTCTCCTATTTCTGGGGCTGAGGTTGCTGAGGTAGTTAAAAAGCTTCTCGGTGGCAAGGCCCCGGGGGTGGAAGAGATCCGCCCGGAGTTCCTTAAGGCTCTGGATGCTGTGGGGCTGTCTTGGTTGACAAGACTCTGCAGCATCGCGTGGACATCGGGGGCGGTACCTCTGGATTGGCAGACCGGGGTGGTGGTCCCTCTCTTTAAGAAGGGGGACTGGAGGGTGTGTTCCAACTATCGTGGGATCACACTCCTCAGCCTGCCCGGTAAGGTTTATTCAGGTGTACTGGAGAGGAGGCTACGCCGGATAGTCGAACCTCGGATTCAGGAGGAACAGTCTGGTTTTTGTCCTGGTCGTGGAACTGTGGACTAGCTCTATACTCTCGGCAGGGTTCTTGAGGGTGCATGGGAGTTTGCCCAACCAGTCTACATGTGCTTTGTGGACTTGGAGAAGGCATTCGACCGTGTCCCTCGGGAAGTCCTGTGGGGAGTGCTCAGAGAGTATGGGGTATCGGACTGTGTTGTTGTGGCGGTCCGATCCCTGTACGATCAGTGTCAGAGCTTGGTCCGCATTGCTGGCAGTAAGTCGGACACGTTTCCAGTGAGGGTTGGACTCCGCCAAGGCTGTCCTTTGTCACCGATTCTGTTCATAACATTTATGGACAGAATTTCTAGGCGCAGTCAAGGCATTGAGGGGTTCCGGTTTGGTGGCCGCGGGGTTAGGTCTCTGCTTTTTGCAGACGATGTGGTCCTGTTGGCTTCATCTGGCCGGGATCTTCAGCTCTCACTGGATCGGTTCGCAGCCGAGTGTGAAGCGGCTGGAATGAGAATCAGCACCTCCAAATCCGAGTCCATGGTTCTCTCCCGGAAAAGGGTGGAATGCCATCTCCGGGTTGGGGAGGAGACCCTGCCCCAAGTGGAGGAGTTCAAGTACCTAGGAGCCTTGTTCACGAGTGAGGGAAGAGTGGATCGTGAGATTGACAGGCGGATCGGTGCGGCGTTTTCAGTAATGCGGACCTTGTACCAATCCGTTGTGGTGAAGAAGGAGCTGAGCCGGAAGGCAAAGCTCTCAATTTACCGGTCAATCTACGTTCCCATCCTCACCTATGGTCATGAGCTTTGGGTCATGACCGAAAGGATAAGATCACGGGTACAAGCGGCCGAAATGAGTTTCCTCCGCCGTGTGGCGGGGCTCTCCCTTAGAGATAGGGTGAGAAGCTCTGCCATCCGGGAGGAACTCAAAGTAAAACCGCTGCTCCTCCACATCGAGAGGAGCCAGATGAGGTGGTTCGGGCATCTGGTCAGGATGCCACCCGAACGCCTCCCGAGGGAGGTGTTTAGGGCACGGGGAAGACCCAGGGCACGTTGGGAAGACTATGTCTCCCGGCTGGCCTGAGAACGCCTCGGGATCCCCCGGGAAGAGCTAGACGAAGTGGCTGGGGAGAGGGAAGTCTGGGCTTCCCTGCTTAGGCTGCTGCCCCCGTGACCCGACCTCGGATAAGCGGAAGGAGATGGATGGATATATTCATCCATTTCTTACCGCTTATTCCCTTTTGGGGTTTTCGGGGGGCGCTGGCGCCTATCTCAGCTACAATCGAGCGGAAGGCGGTGTACACCCTGGACAAGTCGCCACCTCATCGCAGGGCCAACACAGATAGACAGACAACATTCACACTCACATTCACACACTAAGGCCAATTTAGTGTTGCCGGAGTACCCGGAGGGAACCCACTCATTCACGGGGAGAACATGCACAGAAAGATCCTCAGCCTGGAATTGAACCCAGGACTGTAGACGCACTAACCCCTCTTCCACCGTGAAGCCCCGTATATATATATATATATATATATATATCCATCCATCCCATCCATTTTCTACCGCTTATTCCCTTTCGGGGTCGCGGGGGGTGCTGGCGCCTATCTCAGCTACAATCGGGCGGAAGGCGGGGAACACCCTGGACAAGTCGCCACCTCATCGCAGGGCCAACACAGATAGACAGACAACACTCACACTCACATTCACACACTAGGGCCAATTTAGTGTTGCCAATCAACCTATCCCCAGGTGTCTTTGGAGGTGGGAGTAAGCCGGAGTACCCGGAGGGAACCCACGCATTCACGGGGAGAACATGCAAACTCCACACAGAAAGATCCCGAGCCTGGATTTGAACCCAGGACTCCAGAACCTTCGTATATATATATATATATATATATATATATATATATATATATATATATATGTATATATATATATATATATATATATATATGTATATATATATGTATATATATATGTATATATGTATATATATATGTATATATATATATATATATGTATATATATATATGTATATATATATGTATGTATATATATATATGTATATATATATATGTATATATATATGTATATATATATATGTATATGTATATATATGTATATATGTATATATGTATATATATATATATATATGTATATATATATATATATATATATATATATATATGTATATATGTATGTATATGTGTATATATATATATATATTAATTAAAGGTAAATTGAGCAAATTGGCTATTTCTGGCAATTTATTTAAGTGTGTATCAAACTGCTAGCCCTTCGCATTAATCAGTAATCAGTACCCAAGAAGTAGCTCTTGGTTTCAAAAAGGTTGGTGACCCCTGCCCTACTCATTATACCTTGAGTCATATTGCGATTTTTTTTTTCTTTCTATTTAAAAACAAAAAAACTCCTTGTGGTCTACATTAGTGGTCCCCAACCACAGGGCCGCGGCTCGATTGGTACCGGCCGCAGAAGAATGTTAATTTTTTTTTTTATATATATATATTTTTTCTTTAATTATTTTTTTTAGTAAATCAACAGAAAAAAACAAGATACACTTACAATTAGTGCACCAACCCAAAAAACCTCTCTTTTTCATGATAAAACCTCCCCACCGGACCGCGGGACAAATTATCAAGCGTTGACCGGTCCGCAGCTACAAAAAGTTTGGGGACCACTGGTCTACATGACGTGTAATGGTGGTTCTTTGGTCTACATTTTCATAGATTTTGTTTTACTGCCCATCTTCCATCTTCAAGCCGCTTCCTGACTGTCTCTTCAGAATGCACCGTTTTGTGCAAAAAGCTTAGAAACTTGAGTCACCAACCTGTGTGTAATCGTACTAAAACCGAGATATTTTGTGGTGAAAGTTTTCGCCCAAATTGTAGGGCGTAGGATAAAACTAGGTAACACCGTATGTTCATACATATACAGTGAACATCAATTTACAAAACCCTCTATTTTCAAACTTTTTGATTTCCAAACTTTTGGATTGGCCCAAGTATGTCTCCGTGCGGAACCATGTCTTATTACCCCAAAGATTTCTTCAGTCAATAATTTTTGCGCCTGCAGACAAAAACGCAGGTGTATCATTGTAGCAGAAGCGGAGCCTTCCACTAACTTTCTGCACAAGACACTCACTTTTCAGTGCATCTGAATGTGTGCCTTTTGTGTGTTTCCCCCCTTTTGACTAGTTTTGACCAGTTTGTAAACTCAAAATGAATCCCACAAAGCAAACAGACCAACATGGAAAAAAAGGAGGGAATCCCTGTGGTTTAAAACAAAAAACTATTTGCGAGGAGTAGCGTACATTATTGGCGCTTGCAAATATGAATGATGAAGATTGACAAAGCAGGCTCCATGACCGTACCACATCAACTTTTATATGTGAAGACACCGTACTTTTCTGGAAAAAGTTGACAGAGCAGATTTATTGCACAGCAGGGAAAAGATACGACAGGTACTGCACCTTAGGCAACAGAAGAGCCCACACAGAAGAGGGTGGAAGGGGCCCTCCAGCCCCTGTCTTTGTCTCTCCTTATGTCTGCTCTTTTCTCCTTTTTGATTTAAGTAGATTTAACTTTTTTTTTACATGTTTATTATTGTAGCAATATGGTAGTTAAAGTTAAGGATTTCTAATCGTTTGGAAGGGAACCATAGTTGTTTCTGTGTGCGTGCTCAAGTTGCCAGAGCAGCTTATACAGCACAGTTAAGCTTGTTTTTAAAGGCCTACTGAAATGAGATTTTCGTATTTAAACGGGGATAACAGGTCCATTCTATGTGTCATACTTGATCATTTCGCGATATTGCCATATTTTTGCTGGAAGGATTTAGTAGAGAACATCCACAATAAAGTTCGCAACTGGAGAAAAGCCCTGCCTCTACCAGAAGTTGCAGAAGATGACGTCACAAGTGTGGGGGCTCCTCACATATTCACGTTGATTTTAATGGGAGCCTCCAACAAAAAGTGCTATTTGGACTGAGAAAATGACAATTTCCCCACTAATTTGAGCGAGGATGAAAGATTCGTGTTTGAGGATATTGATAGCGACGGACTAGGAAAAAAAAAAGTTTAAAAAAAACGCGATTGCATTGAGACGGATACCGATGTTTTTAGACAAATTTAGTAGAATGATTCTGGAAAATCCCTTATCTTTCTATTGTGTTACTAGTGTTTAAGTGAGTTTAATATTACCTGATAGTCGAAAGGGGTTTGTCCACGGGTGTCTTGACGCCAATGTCTCAGGGGAGTCGACGGCAGCTATGGACGGCACAAGCTCAGCTTTTCTCCGGTAAGAAGCGACTTTTTAACCACAATTTTGTCACCGAAACCTGCTGGTTGACATTCCGTCGTGATTAACGTTCGCTTGACCGCGCTCTGATCCATAGTAAAGTTTCACCTCCAGGAATTTTAAACAAGGAATCACCGTGTGTTTGTGTGGCTAAAGGCTAAAGCTTCCCAACTCTGTCTTTCTACTTTGACTTCTCCAATATTAATTGAACAAATTGCAAAAGATTCAGCAACACAGATCTCCAAAATACTGTGTAATTATGCGGTTAAAGCAGACGACTTTTAGCTGTGTGTGTTCGCAGCGCTCATACTTCCTAAAAACCCGTGACGTCTTGCGTACACGTCATCATTACACGACATTTTCAAATACGAAACTCCCGGGAACTTTAAGATTGCAATTTAGTAAACTAAAAAGGCCGTATTGGCATGTGTTGCAATGTTGATATTTCATCATTGATATATAAACTATCAGACTGCGTGGTGGGTGGTAGTGGGTTTCAGTAGGCCTTTAAATAGAAAGTTCATTTATCACCCTTTGGTATGTTTGTTTGATATACAGTACAGTATATACCATGATATTGTATTTAAAGTGTATAAACCTTCATTAAAATATGGACTTTTGTCGAGGAGAAAACCTATTATTCATGTTTAAATGATTTGAACTCTGTCTCACTTACACAAACTTCTCGATTTACAAATTATGTTCAAGAACTAATTAAAGTTTGTATATCATGGTTCCAGTGTGGAAGAAAGCTCCTGTCATGTTACGTATCATTGACCGTTGTTGTTGCAGTATGTCCCTAAAGATTGTCAAGAAAGTTATTTAAATTGTGTGTTTTTTCCATTACTTTACTACGGCTACATGGAGTATTTAGTGGCGTGCACGTTTTATTATATGACAGGATCTTGCATTGAGATTGAAGGTAAAACGACAGTAAAATTCAGGATAAGTTCACATCAAGTAACATAGTGGATGAGAAACAGACAGTTGTTTGCCATTCTGTGGTATTTTCCCAGCATGCGGGCGTACCTAAGTTAGTGGTAATGAAATTGAGTTAATGTCCCTATAGCCTCAACCAAATGTCCTCCCTGTATGATCCGTAGATGTCCTGAGTTCAGGGAGTGCATTGTCTTTGGAGCGTTTCCCTGCTAAAGTCATGCTTCAGTCTCTGGAAACAGCTGCCCGGACTGCCAAAAAACGCTCCCTAGACTTCCCTCATTTTTCTACTATCCCTGTGTTTGTACATATAGTGAGATAGGCTGCGGTTGTGCTTTCTGGACTTGTTGGCATTCGCTTCACACTGCTTGTACAAGTGTGTACGAGGGCGAGTGGGAGGGAAGGATTAGGGTGTGGAAAGAAAGTTCCCTGAAAGTTGGATTCACGCTGCTCAACGGGACTGAGCTGCTTTTACAGCCAGCTAGTAAGTCTAAATGTTTGTAACATTTCACTGTGTGAGATTAGTCACAGTGTCAGTTATGTTCTCTTTCAACCTTTGTCTTTTGTTGGGTTCCTAAGTAGAACATTAGACTTACTTGTCAGTAGGATGATGCTCCAAATAACATTTAACTTTGTCAACATTGACTGGATGTATGATGACTGGTTTACCAACCTTTGTGCCTCTGGCTTTCTCGCATCTCCCTTGTTTGAGGAATATCATTTGTCACAGGACACCATTCATGGTAGTCTTTTCAAAATACTGTAGTATCTCAACTTAAGCGCATTGCTTTTCACGAAGTGTGAAGTGAAGTGAATTATATTTATATAGCACTTTTCTCAAGTGACTCAAAGCACTTTACATTGTGAAACCCAATATCTAAGTTACATTTAAACCAGAATGGGTGGCACTGGGAGCAGGTGGGTAAAGTGTCTTGCCCAAGGACACAACCGCAGAGACTAGGATGGTGGAAGCGGGGATCGAACCTGCAACCCTCAAGTTGCTGGCACGGCCGCTCTACCAACCGAGCTATACTGCCCCACAACGACATAGGACTCAACTCAAAACACTCATATCCGATTGCCCCTGCCCATTGAATTAGATAGAAATCAATTTAATCCGTGCTTGGCCGTCTCAAAACACCATTTTAAGTGGCAATGTATTGAAAAAAAAAAAAAAAGGAACTTTTAGCTAAATACTTTCACAAATATTACAATTGAATGTACTACAAACAACCACAGCAGTTTTATGAAATGTAATAATATTGTTTACTTTAGGGGAGGGGTGTCCAAAGTGCGCCCTGGGGGCCATTTGCGGGCCGAAGGTAATTTTTTTAATGGCCCCACGGCACACTTAAAAAATACGTTTGAACATTTTTTAAAACGTATAAATTGATATAAAGGAGCAAACGGGTGAAATGTAGCAAGAAAATGTTGCAATGTTTACTCTAATAACACAAAGCTGCCATGCAGGCTGTTTCTTTCTTTAAAAAATAATAATGAATCAAAATCAATGTCATTATGAATTATTGACCTATGCAAGGCTCCAATTACGTCACGGTAAATTTTCCACTTTGAGATATTTTTTGGGGAAAATGTTGCATATTTTGTGTTTGCCATATAAAAAAACTGAGCTGTTTTTTTAAAGAAGGGCCTAAAATGAACAAAAAAAACCATAAACAACAATAAAACTTATAATTGACAGATAGATCTGAAGTTGATCTCGAGATTTTTGTGTTAAAAGTAAACAGTAAAAAAAAAAAATTATATTTTATTTTCTAACACTTTAACGAGTAGGACCCTTTTGGATCCCCAATAATTTTAGTGTGATTTGTTTTTTAATGTCATTGCTCACAAAATAATAATTAATTAAAATCAATGGTGTTATGAGTTATTGACCTTTTTAATGCTCCAATTATTACATAATCTCAAATAGTCCACTTAAAAAAATTAATGGGTGAAAATATTGCAAAATTTGTGATTTTTCCATAAAAAAACAGTTGGGTTTTTTTGACAAAAAGAGCATACATATTTTTTATACATATATTGTATTATTTTTTTTAAATAAAAAATATCAAAATGGACCCCGCTTGCTTTGATTTTTCAGTGTGCGGCCCTCAGTGGATAAAGTTTGGACACCCCTGCTTTAGGGAGTGGGCTTTTGTAGGTGTCTCCCTTGTAAAGCCATCATGCAACAATAGGATCAAGGAAATCGTTGTTTATGTTGCACACAGACGTATTTTAGTGACGGACCGTAGAGGTTATAGTTGACAACAAGTGATAGGTATGTCTGTGTACCGCAGGTAATGCTCCGCGGTACAGTTTGTTGAATGAGGAGTAGACAGAAGAAATTTGCAAAGACCGCAACGGATGATTCTCAATATTTTTATGGATAAATGTTTGCATAACAATAAGCTCAGAGACCGCTTGTGTCTCAAATTACTCGTAAATTGAGGTACTATTGTAATCTGTTCCCAGGTCAACTTAGTCATTGCCGTCGTAAGACCTTGCACCTCTTCACACATCTTATTTAACATTCATCATTGTCACTAAATCCAACTTTAAACCACTGATAGTAGTTTGGGAAAAACATTTTTTTTAAATAAACAACAGTCCGGGAGTTTTGTTTTACTTTAAAGGTGTATTTTATCTGACCCAATTGGTTGAATTCTGAATTCTTATCACCTCAGTGGTCCAACTAGAACATCAGACTGGTCCCTGAGCGCAGTTCCAAACTTGGGTACAACTAACAATTTTATGGAGAATTTGTAAAAAACAGCACACTAAAAATATTTAACTCATGTTTTTTTGCAGTATACCTAAAAAATGTGTTAAAAAAAGTATTTAACACCTTAAAAAAAGGACAGAGCTCGTGTATCCGATAAAGTATCTGTAACTCCTAAAAATGTCATAGGCTTGCGCGTTCCCAAACTTTTATAGACCGAAACACATATTCTAAGTCATAAAAATTTTGCCAAACAACAACCGTGTATGAATGCCAATACTTGTTTCATTGAACTGTCACTATACGTCGCTGGCTTTGATCGAAACAAATATATTGTACATTATTTGTTGTAAATTTATAATCATTTTTCGACCAGTGATGTAACTCTATGAACATTTCCTATTACGGCTATTATGGTCCAAATTATTACGGTTATCATTATTATCACTGTATTGTTCAAAGTGCTCAAAAGTACTTTTACACACACTGGAATCTTATAACCACTTTTTTTTTTAAACATTTATAAATGTGTTTTGTATTTAGGGATAGGTACTGTTCGCATTTGAACCGATACGGTATTCAACATTACCAATTTTTGAGTACTTGAGTGTGTGTTAGTAAATATTGTTTTGGATAATAAAAGCTGATTTTTTTTTTGTTGCAACATTTAAAACTGAGCTGATTATAACTGTTGTTACATTTTTAATGATCATATTTCTGAGTCTTGTCTGCAGGTATGACAGTGAGTTGCAATTGCAGCTGTCTAAGATTTTAAATGGCAGCTATGTTGCGCCCTACAAAGTGTTACTACTCTTAAGTATTGTACTAATTACGCTCCAGCTGTATGATTGTATTGTGTATCATAGTTGTAGTTTTCATTAACAAATTTAAAGGTGTTGAAATTAAAAAGTCAAAGATTGCTAATGCTAATCAGTAGCATGTTAATAGCAAAGCCAATGCATCTGTGGAAAAGTGGAGCCTTACTTAACTTACATTGGCGCGTTTTTTTGAGGCAATTTTTTTGTTGGCATTAAAAATTGCAACATTACTTAAAGGTGGTTTGACTGACTCCGCTCTCATTTTGCTGGAGTGATCACCATGTGTCGAAGTGCAAAGTGCAAAGCCAACAGGGGCTGACATCACGCGCAACCCAGGTACCGAAACATAGCACCATTGGATTTATGTGAATCGGGAGGACCTGCGGGATTTCAAACAGTGCCAAAAATGTACCGGATGCGGTTCCCATCCCTACTTGTATTCATGTTAGCATTTAAGTTAGCTAGTAGTTAGCGCGCTAGTTGTTTCTCTTGGAAATAGTAGTGTCACCGTGAGTTTTTCACAATTGCTATAATCAATCACGGGTTTACGATAATTAAACTTTGAAACAGTAATACTACTATGTCTTCACGGTGGCAGAGGGGTTAGTGTGTCTGCCTCACAATACGAAGGTCCTGCAGTCTTGGGTTCAATCCCAGGCTCGGGATCTTTCTGTGTGGAGTTTGCATGTTCTCCCCGTGAATGCGTGGGTTCCCTGCGGGTACTCCAGCTCCCTCCCACTTCCAAAGACATGCAGCTGGGGATAGGTTGATTGGCAACACTAAATTGGCCCTAGTGTGTGAATGTGTGTGTGAATGTTGTCTGTCTATCTGTGTTGGCCCTGCGATGAGGTGGCGACTTGTCCAGGGTGTACACCGCCTTCCGCCCAATTGTAGCTGATATAAAGGGAATAAGCGGTAGAAAATGGAAAAATTGACAGTAATACTAACTGTTTGGGAATTTTATTGCTGTTTATCATTATTCCGATAATCGTTACATCCCTATTTCAGACCAATTAAGTGAAAGTGGATTATGATCTTTCGCGGAACACTAATATGTGGCCTCACAGTGGATAAAAAAAAAAAAACAAACACTCGGAGAATTTTTGACTTGCGTACGTTCTATTTTAATGTAAGACTTTGTGACTTCATGTGTGACTGTATTTGCCTTTCTGTGAGAAAAATCTTTGAAGATATGGCAGACATTAAAAAGTATATAAGAACAAAAGGGAAAGTTTATATCTGGTCATTTTGGTGTTTAGTTTTGTAAATTGTTCCACTGTGCAGACAATATCTCTGGTGAAAAACAGCGATTTGTAATAGAAATATGCCTGAGCAACTGAATAAAATATTAAAATACTTCCCCCCCTTCCTTCTTTCAGCCCTAAACCGAAGGCGGAGGTCATGGTACGCTCACCTCCCGTCATGTCCCCCTCCACCGCCTCCCAAATGGACTCTAAAATGCCCAATCTGGGTAAGCCGGGGAGCGCCGGCAGCCAATCGCAGCCTTCGCCCTGTGACCCCAAGACCCTGGGTGCCAAAGGAGCACAGAGCGTGGCGGGGGGCATCGGGCTGAAGAACGGCCAGAGCCTGACGTCTGGCCCGAGCTCCAAAGTCAAAGTGAAACGGGAGAGAAGCACATCCGTGGAGTCGTTCGACCAGGCGGAGAGCGGGACGCCCACCAGTGAGGAAAAAGGTAAAGTAGTAGAGTAAAAGAGGCGCGTGATTCATGACGAGCAGGTTTCAGGGTCCTGTGCTACTCAGACCTTGTAAAGATTTGCTGTCACCGGCTATGATTTTATAGGTAAATGACGCCGTTTATCTTCGTAATGAAGCTTTTCACTGCTCAACACTGAAAGAACAGAAGAAAATGCTTGAATACTGTCATTTATGTTAATCTAGTCTAGGTGTAGAATGTTTCTTATTGGATGGTACAGTAATGGAATGGTTAATTCATCTTTTTTTAAATGTTAGTCTACTGTTTGGAATTGATTGTTTATTCATCTTGAAGCAGCGTGGCTTCAAGATGCTGTTTATTCGCTCTCAGCTCGATAGCAATCAGTGCTGTTTTGTCAGGCTCTAAAACAGTGATTCTCAAAACTCTATCCGGTGGTATGGAAATAAATCAATTGAATATTGAGACACAGTGTTACTTTTCAAACTCTGTGTAATGTTACGGTCAGAAATATTAAACATAATTATTCAGTTAAAACCTCTGCCTTGTTTTTAATGAATATTTAGGCCTACTGCGTTACTGTATTGTATTGTATTGTTGGTCATGGTGGTACTTGGAGAGACAAGTGTTTTTTGAGGTGGTACTTGGTGGAAAAAAAAAGCTGAGAACCACTGCTCTAAAAGTTTTCTGTCCTTGATTTGTCGCTAGTCGCTTTTATATATAGAGGGTAGGGCTGGACAATTAATCAAATTTTGATTTCGATTATGGTTTCTCACAATTATGAAAACATAGTAATCGGGGCAAAAAAGATGAATGGGCCGCACAACGTGCATGCAAATTCCAGAGTTTGTGACGGTGAAACAGATGAGGAGCAAATGAGTGAAAAAAAGAGCCCGTCTACGAGAAGTTTGGGATGTTACCATGGTTACTACTTTTTAATGCCTAATCAATAATCACTAATTTCAATAGAAGTAAGGCATATGATTCCGTGGACAAAGTCACATAATTGGCCAATTAAATGGAATCCGCTGATAAACGTAAAATAACATCAGGGAAATTGACATAAATGTGAGTGAAATGTTATCATTGTGAGGAGAAGAGCCATTTATTTGGGAACACAGTGAGTCCGGTAGCTCTCGTTTATGCCCAACGCACTCAAACGCCGGCCGTCCTGAAATCAACAACGTTGAGACGATTCAATTGAAACAGCGACTAAATCACAAAGCTTAAACGAGCAGGAAAAATCCATACACCCACGCAGCAACAACACATTTTATCTGCTTGTGTTGTTGGACTGACATCATCGATGTTACATTCTTCTACAAACAGTGGTCGCAACTTGAGAGGCTCTCTTTTTTTTTTTTTTAACAGCCTGAAGTTGCCTTTTTACTCATCAAACTGAGAAAAAACGCACAACACACTTCCCGCCCTTCACAATAATAGCGCGGTGCGCCACATCCGGTCTGACTGCGGTAATAAAAAAAATAAAAAGTACCTTACTAAAGCAAAAAGTACTTAAAGCACTTATTGATACATTAACACAAATATTATGCTTTGACCTAAACTACTGGTAAAACATTGTCCAAATACTGTACGTATTATACTAATAAACGTGAGGATATGTTTGCATTAAATTAACAAAAATGTAATAACATTTTATTTGACACAAAAAGCACACAGTCTATAGTGGCAAAATAAGTGTAAAAAAAATGAATCAAAGATAAACAGGGAAAAAATTATTTTGTTTTTTATATTGCTATTGTTTTTTGAATGTATAGTTATTTCTATTATTTTACTTGTTGTGGTTTGTTCCTAATGTATATCCATTTAAAGTTGAGTTTTAGTGCTACAGTAAATACTCATGTTTTCAAATGAATAAATAATTGTGTAATTAATCGCGATTACAATGTCAATCAAAATAATCGTGGTTATTATTTTTGCCATTTTCGCCCTGTCCTAATAGAGGGCTCCGATTACTTGCCTAATCTAGGAACAAAGCCATTAAGTTGGCAACACTGAACCCGCCTGCTCTGTCTGCTAATTCTCTGGTAGAGCAGGTATGTACAGTATGTGGTGTGTTAAGAATCATCTACTTAACGAAGTTGTTACAAATGCTTCTAAATTAGATGCTGACATATGCTGTAGCATATTGCATTGTTTCTGGTTGTATTTTTTTGGTCAAAACTGTTATTAATCCAATTGCTAATTTATTGTTCATATCTGGTTACTTTCTGTTGTAACATGGTTCTAGCTACACATTTGTTCAAATGTACTCAATGCTTATTATTTTGGTTTTAGGCGATACTACAAATTTCGGAATCGATCCAATACCAAGCAGTTACAGTGGCTTTATTGGTCATACCAACGCTGATAGTGATACTTCAAATTTTCAAGATCAATAAATGATTAAATTTTTTATTCACAATGTTAATCACAGAATATTGATAGTGACTGATAGTGGTCTAATAATATCAAATACATATTTAAATGATTTTCCACTATTGGCTCTGATTTAAATCCTTTGGTTTTTACCCTTAAAGTGTCCAAGAACTTGTTTCCTGACTTTATAAACAAAAACTCAAATTGTTATGATAAAATAATGAATAGTATCGACCATATACTGTACTTATACTATTGTTACTGTCAATGTCCCACTGGGTGTGAGTTTTCCTTGCCCTTATGTGGGCCTACCGAGGATGTCGTAGTGGTTTGTGTTGTGGTTTGTGCAGCCCTTTGAGACACTAGTGATTTAGGGCTATATAAGTAAACATTGATTGATTGATTGATTGAATGTTTGTATCTATCCGCTCACCTTTGTTTACATATGGTACTTCAAGCATAGCATATCCTCCTATTGTGTGTTATGTAGCATGTTTAGCTATTCCTCGTCCTCCAGGGATACATGTACGAAACTTTTTTTTTTGCTGCTATGGAGATGGGTATTGCTGACTCAGAAGTGGGTCTGCACTGTGGAGGGACGTTAGCCGCTGTGCGTTGAGGAAGCGTTTGTTTGCCGGTTTGTTGTCCAACACAGCTAGAATGTGTTATCAACATGTATTATCATGATATATGGACAGTATTAAAAGCTCTATCGTCATGCCAAATGTTTATCATTTACAAATCCCGTTTCCATATGAGTTGGAAAATTGTGTTAGATGTAAATATAAACGGAATACAATGATTTGCAAATCTTTTTCAACCCACATTCAATTGAATGCACTACAAAGACAAGATATTTAATGTTGAAACTCATAAACTTTATTTTTTTTTTTGCAAATAATTAACTTAGAATTTCATGGCTGCAACACGTGCCAAAGTGGTTGGGAAAGGGCATGTTCACCACTGTGTTACATCACATTTTCTTTTAACAACACTCAATAAATGTTTGGCAACTGAGGAAACTAACTGTTGAAGCTTTGAAAGTGGAATTCTTTCCCATTGTTGTTTTATGTAGAGCTTCAGTCGTTCAACAGTCCGGGGTCTTCACTGTCGTATTTTACGCTTCATAATGCGCCACACATTAAATAAACAGGGGCGTCCATGATAACGTTGCTTGGATGACAACATATGTTGTTCTAAAACCTGTATGGACCTTTCAGCATTAATGGTGCCTTCACAGATGTGTAAGTTACCCATGCCTTGGGCACTAATACACCCCCATACCATCACAGATGCTGGCTTTTGAACTTTGCGCCTATAACAATCTGAATGGTTATTTTCCTCTTTGTTCTGGAGGACACTATGCCCTCTGTTTCCAAATATAATTTGAAATGTGGACTTGTCAGACCACAAAACACTTTTCTAGTTTGCATCAGTCCATCTTAGGTGAGCTCTGGCCCAGCCAAGCCGGCGGCGAATCTGGATGTGGTTGATAAATGGGTTTGGCTTTGCACAGTAGAGTTTTAACTTGCAGTTACAGATGTAGCGACCAACTGTAGTTACTGAAAGTGGTTTTATGAAGTGTTCTTGGGCCCATGTGGTGATATCCTTTACACACTGATGTCGGTTTTTGTTGCAGTACCGCCTGAGGGATCAAAAGTCCGTAACATCATCGCTTACGTGCAGTGATTTCTCCAGATTCTCTGAACTTTTTGAGGATTTTACTCTAAATTCCGTGCGATAGCTTGTTGAGAAATGTTGTTCTAAAACTGTTCGACAATTTGTTTACAAAGTGGTGACCCTCACCCCATCCTTGTTTGTGAATTACTTAACATTTCATTTAAGCTGCTTTCATACCCAATCATGGCACCCAACTGTTCCCAATTAGCCTGCACACCTGTGGGACGTTCCGTATAAGTGTTTGATGAGCATTCCTCAACTTTATCAGTATTTATTGCCACCTTTCCCAACTTCTTCGTCACATGTTGCTGGCATCAAATTCTAAAGTTAATGATTATTTGCAAAAACAAAAATGTTTATCAGTTTGAACATCAAATATGTTGTTTTTGTAGCATATTCAACTGAATATGGGTTGAAAATGATTTGCAAATCATTGTATTCCGTTTATATTTACATCTAACACAATTTCCCAACTCATGGAAACGGGTTTTGTAAATGGTATATATCGTGCACACAGACAGTACCATTATAATGTGTTTATAAGCTCAAAAGGGCTGAAGCTGACCTTATTATTGAAACATGGTTGTTTTGTTTACCCACTTAAGTACACGTATAGTCTATTATGAACGATGAGATGATGCCCCGTGCTCTTCAGGGATACACTGTAGTCGTCTAAGACCATGTATTTCTTGTTAATTAAAGACTGTGCGCAAAGGCCCCACACTGTCCCTTCTATTGTCTTTCCCACTGCTCTGTGTAAAACCACAATTGGTTTTGTCCCTGCAGACAGCAGCCGGGTAAAGAGGATGTGCGTGGCGGAGAGAAGGCAGCCTTACAGTGGAGCCGACTGGTGCTCTGGGGGAGAAAGTGACGAAGACGACAAAGGATTCTTCAGTAAGTGTCTTTTGAAATATGTGGTTTTAACACGCACCGCAGAGCACAATCAGGTCCTGAAGCCACGCAGCTGTTGTCTTCCCCGCAGACTGTAACTCCAGTGACGTGAAGCCCTCGGACTCTGTCAGCCATCCTACCTCCAACGCTGGACTCAGCCGCTCATCCACGCCCTCCCACAATTTACTGGGGGTCCAGGGCTCCACCACGGAACCTTCTAGCGGGCCGAAAGCTGGCTCAAAAGTCGTCTATGTCTTCACTACAGAAATGGCTAACAAGTAAGGACGTAGCAAGTGATTTTTAAGCATTGCAAGAATGTAGTGGGGAGTCTAAAACGACGACAGAAAGCAAGAGAGTGTTCAAGCAAACCGTTTGGACCCGAATATAAGTTTCCGGATTTGATCTTTGGTCCATTAAACTGAGGAGTATTTCACAGACAACTGTGCTCGATGAAAGTATAATTTACCATCTTGTCGTGAAATCTAAGCTAGTAAAAAATACAAAAATAAACCTTTGTGGTCAACCCAGCTTTAATTTTTGAATATTGATTAATTTCATCTCGTCTGATGCCCACTCAAGTCTGGGATTTTACTACCATGATCGTCTTTTTTTTAACTTTTTGGTCCAGATGGTACAGTACCAAAACACACAGCTTTAACAATGTAACAATATGAACATTTCATATGACGGTGATTGTAGGCAAAATTACCACTGTTATCATTATTATCATGGTATAAATCAGGGGTGTCAAACCTACGGCCCGCGGGATGGATTAGGTCCGTGAACAGGTTTTATCCGGGCCACGGAATGAGTTTGCTAAATATAAAAATGAGCCAAAATTTTTGAATGAAAGAAACTGCTGTTCTAAATGTGTCAACTAGATGTCGCAATAGCAATTTCTTTGTATATTTGTAAATGATGCCACATGTGTAAAAAAAAAATAAACCACTGGATGTTAGTGCATCAGTCGAGGAAAATGATTAAACTACATAAATAACATCCTGTAACTTGATTTTGATATTATTTTTTTAATCTTGATAGATTGAAAATTAACACCAGTAAATTGACTGATAAACATGATCACATAATTTATTCAGAAAGTATCAATAACGACAAATAAAGGTAGAATACTATTAACCCCAACAACATTATGATTTCTACATTTTCAGAATGTGCTTGTTTTATTTTTAAACAAAGAAAACAATCTGAAGTTCTCTTAATTTTTATGTTATCGTGTCGTGATTTTACCAGTCCGGCCCATTTGAATGAATGTGCTTAAAAGTACTTACACACTTAAAACCATCCATCCATCCATTTTCTACCGCTTATTCCCTTTTGGGGTCGCGGGGGGCGCTGGCGCCTATCTCAGCTACAATCGGGCGGAAGGCGGGGTACACCCTGGACAAGTCGCCACCTCATCGCAGGGCCAACACAGATAGACAGACAACATTCACACTCACATTCACACACTAGGGCCAATTTAGTGTTGCCAATCAACCTATCCCCAGGTGCATGTCTTTGGAAGTGGGAGGAAGCCGGAGTACCCGGAGGGAACCCACGCATTCACGGGGAGAACATGCAAACTCCACACAGAAAGATCCCGAGCCTGGATTTGAACCCAGGACTGCAGGACCTTCGTATTGTGAGGCAGACGCACTAACCCCTCTGCCACCGTGAAGCCCCACTTAAAACCAAGTTGTATTAAAACAAATCTATACAATAAATACATAGCTACACAGCATACTTTCATGGCAGAATAAATTAGTTATTTAACAATATTGTTCTGGCACCTATTATTTTTATTTGAGTATTTATTATGTTTATTTTTTTTACCGTTTTAATTGTAGTTTGTGTTTTTTAATGATAAAGAAAATAACGTGTTGGTTACGTCATGTCTGGTTTATGTGACATGACACAAATTCACTTGCTGTTGTCACATTACTTTGAGAAATGACTGACCTCTCTCTGTGAGAGCACAACATGCACAGCAGGATAGGTCTTCTTATGGCCCCATTCGTCATGGTTCACCTGACACATGTAACATGACAAACTCATCCACTTTAGCCGCCAGATATCAGTAGAGTGTTGAATATCTTAAAATGTGTTTTGTGGAAATTCCAACTTTGACCACAGTGTCAGTTGCTATATAGAGTGGCACTTTCAATTATTTTTAGCAGACTGCATTGCAAAATTATTAAAACCCCTTCTTTCTCTTACGCGAGATCCAACCAGGAATTGGGTGCTATGAATCCCTTCCCCATTGTAGGTTTAATGTGGACAATTGAATATCTGAATCTACAGTAATATCCATCCATCCCATCCATTTGGGAATGTTGATTTTTAAAGGAGAAGTATGTTAATATTTTGTATTTTCATGTTAGCATTTAAGCTTGCGTCTCCAGTAAATGAGCGGTTTGTGTCTTTATCAAAGTGTTATCAGTCAGGGTTTTACAATAGTTTTAATTTAAAACAATACTACTAACCAAGGGGAGTTTTACCAGCGTTCCTCGTTATACCATTTATTGTTACATCCCTAACTTTAGCAAGCAGAGGAGTTCTGATCATAATGTTAAACATACTGGTAATGCTAATGAATGAAGCAGTCATGAAACAAATGTCCAGCTGCTACTGTATGCCACAATTAATTAGCTTTCATGTACCGTATTTTTCGTATTATAAGTCGCTCCGGAGTATACGTCGCACCGGCCGAAAATGCATAATAAAGAAGGAAAAAAACATATATACGTCGCACTGGAGTATAAGTCGCCTTTTTGGGGGAAATATTTTTGATAAAATCCAACACCAAGAATAGACATTTGAAAGGCAATTTAAAATAAATAAAGAATAGTGAACAACAGGCTGAATAAGTGTACGTTATATGACGCATAAATAAACAACTGAGAAGGTGCCTGGTATGTTAATGTAACATATTATGGTAAGAGTCATTCAAATAACTATAACATATAGAACATGCTATACGTTTACCAAACAATCTGTCACTCCTATTTGATAAATCCCATGAAATATTCTTCCTCGATGTCGCTTCTAAACAACTCTGCCAACTCCAAAGGTATGCGCCGCTTCCTCTTGTTGTTTTCTGCTGCATATTTCACTACGTCCAGCTTGTAATTTGCAGTACATGATTTCCTTTTCGGTCCAATTTTTGTTCAGCCCTTCTCAGTTTTTATAAGTTACCGCCAACGATGAAATGATCCATTTTAATAGCTACGGCAGTAGCATATAGCAGTTAGCATTCCATGACCCACAATGCACTTCTGCCTTGACCCTCCCCCGCCGAATTCTTATCGGTTGACGTTTGTGTGACGATTGCCGACGTGTGCGTGACGATTTCTGACATTTTCTTCGTCTCTTCCGCGAATGAGATAAATAATATTATTTGATATTTTACGGTAGTGTGTTAATTTCACACATAAGTCGCTCCGGAGTATATGTCGCACCCCCGGCCAAACTAGGAAAAAAACAGCGACTTATAGTCCGAAAAATACGGTAAATGTGCACAAAATGACAAGTTTCAATTATGTAGACAAGTTGGTATGTAAAATATTTTTTGTTGAGCCCTGATTGTGTATAAATGCAATCATAAATAACAGTATAAGGGTGTTGAAAAAAATCGGTTGACATCCGAATTGCGATCCCTATTTATTTTAATTTTAAATCAATGTTCAAAAATTGATTTGAAAATAAATGTATTGCATTTAGGGTACTCCGGCTTCCTCCCACTTCCAAAGACATGCACCAGGGGATAGGTTGATTGGCAACACTAAATTGGCCCTAATGTGTGAATGTGAGTGTGAATGTTGTCTGTCTATCTGTGTTGGCCCTGCGATGAGGTGGCGACTTGTCCAGGGTGTACCCCGCCTTCCGCCCGATTGTAGCTGAGATAGGCGCCAGCGCCCCCCGCGACCCCAAAAGGGAATAAGCGGTGGAAAATGGATGGATGGATGGATGTATTGCATTTCTCTCGCTTACTCGCTGCATGTTTACGTCATGCGTCAGGTGCCAAAAGGAACTTTTATTACATGTTTTGAAAATGTTTCGTTAAAATTTTTATACAAAATAATATGGTGTGAATTGAGTCATTTCTGAATTGAATTGTCGCCAACCAAAATGGAACAGTGAGTTAATACTGTATTAACTCACTAATACAGTATGTACACACACGTACTTAGAAGGAAATAAAAAAAAACATCTGGAAATTAATGTTTTGTTAAATTAATATTCATTGTATTAATATTTTACATTTTATATGTTTATCTGTTTGTATTTAATCTTAACTTTACAAATGTCATTTATATAAAGTTTGAACAATTTTGGTCCTGGTATTGATCCCTGGAGTACACCACAAGATAATATTTAACGTCATAAACCTATGTTCGCCTATCTTCACGTATTGCTTCCTGTTAGTTAAGTAGCTTTTCATCCACTTCAAACCAACCCTCTGATGCCATACTGTTTTAATTTGTTCATTAATATATTATGATTAATTGTGTCAAATGTTTGTGTTGGATTCATAAACACTGCAGCTCATCTCTTCCCTCATTTCCATTAATACAATCAATGTTGAAATGTTAGCTCTGTATACGTCAGTGTTCCACTTTTTATCTGTGAAATTTTCCGATCTGTTTTCAAACATTTTTTTTAAATAATTTTTGAAAATTGTGAAATATATAAATATTATTATAACAATTATTTCTGTTTGCTGATTGCCTCCCTTTCCATCTTCAGGGCAGCTGATGCGGTTCTAACTGGCCATACAGAAAACATCATCGCCTTCCACATGAAAAACATTTCTAACAGCAAAGACAAAGCTCACCTTCTTCTGGTAAATGAGTGCCATTAATTCCATGAATGTTTCGTAAACATTTTTTGTTCAAACCATATTTCTGTTTGTTGGTGTTTCAATTAAAGAACAACGCAGCAAACGCTCTTCGAAATGACTCCAAGTCTTCCCAGCAACAACCGTCCCATGGCCAAGATCAGAGCCACCAGCCCGGGTCTAAGCCGTCCTTAGCGGGCATGGCGGAGTCAACCCCGCCCCAATCCGGCAGCCAGGGAAGCCAACCTGGTGTTCTGTCACAAGACGGTTCGTCAACTGCAGGCATCGAATCCAAAAATCTTCCTGGTAGCAGCCCCAGCAACAACACAGCCCCAATGGACCAGACGCCCATCAGCCAACCTGAGGCAGGCCTCAACGCTCCCTCGGGGGGTGAAGGAGGACAGGGTGGAGGCCCTCCTGGCCCAGGCCTGACACCCCAGCAGCAGCAGCAACAGTTAGCCCAGGAACTTTTAAACATGGAAGCCAACACAGAAGGTCTGTCCCAGGAACAGTTGGAGCATCGGCAGCGCTCGCTACAGACGTTGCGGGATATCCAGCGCATGCTTTTCCCCGACGACCGAGACGCCCCTCCCCCTGGGCCTGCACAGCCCCACGGTGGGCCCCACGACGGAGGGCCTGAAGGTGCACCCCGAAGATCTGAGCCAGGCCCTTTACAGGCCATGATGGCGCAGTCTCAAAGCCTTGGACCACCGGGTGGGCCAGGAGGACCTCGCCCGCAAGGTCCGCCCTTCGGTCCGCCCCACGGTCCCAGAGACATGCCCCCTTTTCCGCCAGATGAAATGGGTCCCCACATGGGGGTTCCGGGAGGCTGCGGAGATGGCGATCAAATGACCCCGGAGCAGGTGGCGTGGTTGAAGTTGCAGCAGGAGTTTTATGAGGAGAAAAGGAAGAAACAAGAAATGCAACACCGGCCACTTCCTCCAGACATGATGATGCACCCCCACGGTCCACGTGGCATGATGAGAGGACCCCCGCCTCCCTATCAGATGGGCCAAGGAGAGATGTGGGGCGGGCCGAGTGGACCGCAAGACCCTTACCCAGAACGCATGGGCATGGGCCCTGGCCCCGGTCCAAGAGGCATACCTTCACACATGCAGAGGATGCCCGGCTTCTCAGGCATGATTAATCCTGAGATGGAGGGACCTCCACGGCCGGGGATGGGATGGCCCGAGGACATGCCGCCTCGCATGGGGGATGCACGAGGATTCCCCGGAGGTCCCGGGGCTATGTTTTCTGGTCCAGGAGGTAGAGGGGAGCGCTTCCCAAATCCTCAGTCAGTCCAAGAAGCAATGTTCCACCAAGGTATGGGGGCAGAGAAAGGCCTTCCCCCTGGCATGATGATGGACATGCAAAGGATGATGGGCCACCAAAGAGGTGGAATGGAGCCTGGTAATGGCATGGGTATGTTTCCCAGAATGCCCGGTGACGGTCCCATGAGCCCGTCGTCAAGGCTTCAGGGAATGGGGGGTCGAGAAATGGGTCCCGAGTTTGGCATAGGACACGGCCCTGGGCCGGGATCTCACATGCATCCTTCCAAACTACGAGAGCCTCCCATGAACATGAGTCCAGATGAGATGATGAGAATGAGAGGAGGACCTCCGATGGACAACATGGCTGCACAAGGCAGGTCGATGCAAGGCCCTCCTTTCTCTGAGCAGTCACAACCTGGAGACTTTCCTCTTGGGCCTGGGCGACCTTTCCCAGGGGGTCCTGGAGGAATGAGGGGCCCGCATGGAGAACAAGCGTTTGGCCCAGAGCACAGATCTACACCAACGGGAGGCAATGGTCGCATGAACCACTTGCCGCCTAATGCTGGGCCTCCACAAGGCCAAAGAGGGCGCAAACCAGCCGATCTGAATGTCCAAGGAGGAGGCGGGCACTCGCCCAGCGTCAACCCGCTGAAGTCACCCCCTCTGAGGCAGGTGCAGTCTCCCATGATGGGCTCGCCCTCCGGAAACCTCAAATCACCTCAGACGCCGTCTCAGCTGGCCGGAATGCTCACAGGCTCCACAGGCCCCGCTGCTCCTCCGGCGCCTCCGTCATCGGCGTCGATGAAGTCGCCTCACTCCATGATGGGATCGGCCGGCGCCTCTCCTGTTCACATGAGATCTCCTTCTCTTCCCAACCCCTCACCGGGGTGGGCCTCCTCGCCAAAACCGCCCATGCAGAGCCCTGGGGTGCCGCAGCAGGGCGGCAAGCCCCCGCTTAGTATCACCTCACCAAACATGATGGGGAACATGGAGCAAGGTATTGTACACTTTGTCATCACAACAGTGTTTCCAATATTTACTAATTGGACCATTAAGAAACGCAGTAGGAACTTTATATATAAACATCTGTAAAATGTAATTCATAGTTCAAGGAAGAAGATGTTTCAGCATTTGTTGTTTGTATTAGGGGTGTCAAAAAAAAAAAAGATTTTCGATTGACTCGCGATTTTTATTTTAATGATTCTTAATTAATTAAAAAAAAAAAAAAATGATTCAACAATTATTATTTTTTTTAATCTGTCCCGTACTGCTACTTAGGGAAAGCATATTGTTGATGTAGCCCATACATGTTTTACAGATTTATTAAGTGTGGGACATTTCCCTTGTTGCCTTATTTGTATCTGACTTTAAAGAATGTCTGGGTAGAATTTTTGTAAACAAAACCAGTTTTCTTGGAAATAGTAAAGAAATTGATCAGAGCTGTATTTTTTCAAGGACGAATGTTGTTTATTATAGAACTGCCATCCAATGTTATTAAAAAGCATTCATTTTGAATCGAGAACCAATTCTGAATCAAATCGTTGCCCACAAAATCGAATCGAATTGTGTGGTGACGAAAGATTCACACCCTTAATTTGTGCATTTTAAATAATAATAATAATAATCTAATTTTTAGATTAAAAAATACATTTAATTTAGAAGCGTCTTTTAAGAAACAAAGGACACTTTTTTTAAAAATCATTATTATATTTAATAGGATATTCTTTATATTTGAAGTTTGTCTGCACATGTGAATATAGTGGCATTTTAAATAATGAAGTGATAGATATCAATTTCTGGGTCCAGACCTTCCAGTGGAGAATCAGTGTTTCAAGTATTATTATTATTTTTTTTTCTGTAGTAGAAAAACACACAAAAAATAAAATTACAAAGTTAAAGTGTTGTAATAATTGGTTGTCAATTTTCTAAAATGATTATATAATGTACATTTTATTAAGTATATCCGAAAGGCCTTTAAAAAGACTGGCAAAAAGTTGTTTGCCCCCCCAAACGAAAACAGAAGCCCCTCTGAATCACATGGTTCTAATGTAGCAATATGACACCATGAACTATGGTCCTATGTCTATATTAGTGCGTCCAGTAGTCCACTGACTCCACCTTGTGGCCATACAGATTACTACATCTCACACTGACACATCACAGCGCAGATTGTTTCAAATGGGACTTGTAAATGTTATATTTTTGTTACATCCTCCAGGTGGTAATGGCCCCGCCTCCGCCCCGCCTTCCTCTGGCGCTCCGTCAGGGTCCATGTCCCTGCCGGGCAACGTGCCGTCGGGCAGCCCTTACACCATCCCTCCCGAGCCGACACTTTCCCAGAACCCGCTCTCCATCATGATGTCTCGCATGTCTAAGTTCGCCATGCCCAGCTCTACGCCACTTTACCACGACGCCATCAAGACCGTCGCCAGCTCCGACGACGACTCGCCCCCGGCTCGCTCCCCGAATCTGCCTTCAGTCAACAACGGTAACTTGAAGCTGCACACGGGTTTGCATAAAGTGTTTCTGTAATACAGTGCAGGCGCCCTCCGTGGGTTGTGATCAGTTTCCATGTAATAAATATATTTGGATATTTAGACTTAATAACTGAATATTTAGTTGTTAAAGGCCTACTGAAATGAGATTTTCTTATTTAAACAGGGATAGCAGGTCCATTCTATGTGTCATACTTGATCATTTCGCGATATTGCCATATTTTTGCTGAAAGGATTTAGTAGAGAACATTAACGATAAAGTTCGCAACTTTTGGTCGCTAATAAAAAAGCCTTGCCTTTACCGGAAGTAGCAAACGATGTGTGTGTGACGTCACGGGTTGTGGAGCTCCTCACATTGTTTACAATCATGGCCACCAGCAGCCAGCGCGATTCGTACCGAGAAAGCGACGATTTCCCCATTAATTTGCGCGAGGATGAAAGATTCGTGGATGAGGATAGTGAGAGTGAAGGACCAGAACAAAAAATAAAAAATAAGGCGAGGGCAGTGGGAGCGATTCAGATGTTATTAGACACATTTACTAGGATAATTCTGGAAATCCCTTATCTGCTTATTGTGTTACTAGTGTTTTAGTGAGATTATATGGTACCTGAAAGTCGGAGGGGTGTGGCCATTGGTGTGGTGACCGCCAGTGTTTCCGGTGGGAGGAGGTAATAGCCCGCAGTTGCAGGAGGACGCGAGCTCCGCTCATGTCTACGGTAAGAGCCCACTTATTGGCACAATTTTCTCACCGAAACCTGCCGGTTGACATGTGGTAGAGAACCATGTTCGCTTGACCGCTCTGTTCCATAGTAAGGCTTCACCTTCGGGAATGTAAACAAGGAAACACCGGCTGTGTTTGTGTTGCTAAAGACAGCTGCAATACACCGCTTCCCACCTACATCTTTCTTCTTTCACTTCTCTATTATCAATTGAACAAATTGTAGAAGATTCAGCAACACAGATGTCCAGATTACTGTGTAATTATGCGATTAAAGCAGACTACTTATAGCTTGGATCGGGCTGGAAGAACATGTCCGCTACAACCGGTGACGTCACGCACACGCGTCAACATTCTGTGCCGTTTTCAACAGGATACTTCGCGGGAAATTTAAATTTGCAATTTAGTAAACTAAACTGGCCGTATTGGCATGTGTTGCAATGTTAATATTTCATCATTGATATATAAACTATCAGACTGCGTGGTCGGTAGTAGTGGGTTTCAGTAGCCCTTTAAGTTCTGTTTATTTACCCATGTTTTCACAGGTCTATGCTTGTCAGTCCCCTTATGGTGTGTGCCAAATTTTGGACGATTCAGCTAAACACACAACAAACTTTAGGATTTAATAACAGTGCCACCGTGTGGTGTATATGTCTGGCAAATAATGGTACAGGATCACAGTGGGGGTGCATGTTTTAGCTAATATTCATCTTTTTGTGAGCTGTTGTCCAGGAGTACAGTGTGTTCCAAATTATTGTGCAAATTAGGGCTGGGGGATATGGCCTTTTTTAATATCTCCATATTTTTAGGCCATATCGCGATACACCATATATACAGTATCTCGATATTTTGCCTTAGCCTTGAATGAACGCTTGATGCATATAATCACAGCAGTATGATGATTCTATGTGTCTATATTAAAACATTCTTGTTCATACTGCATTAATATATGCTCATTTTAAACTTTCGTGCAGAGAGGGAAATCACAACTAAGTCAATTGACCAAAAGTGTATTTATTAAACAGTTATTAAGCAGTGGCACAAACATTCATGTCATTTCAAAAAAGAAAGTGCAAGATTGTCAGAGACATTTTAAAACAAGCTATGAGTGCACTTTTGTGCATGATGTCACTAAGATGACATATCAAAACAACACTAAAATAAAGTGCACTTTTTGTACAGAACGCCACTACAATAGTTTAAAAACAAAGTGCACTTTTGCGCATGATGTCACACAAGATATTTCAATAAGTGTCACATAAGAATGAGCTGCATATCAAATAGTACCGCATTTTTCGGATCATAAGTCGCTCCGTAGTATAAGTCGCACGTGCCGAAAATGCATAATAAAGAAGGAAAAAAAAAAACATATATAAGTCGCATTTTTGGTGGAAATTTATTTGATAAAACCCAACACCAAGAATAGACATTTAAAAGGCAATTTAAAATAAAGAATAGTGAACAGGTTGAATAAGTGTACGTTATATGAAGCATAAATAACCAACTGAGAAGGTGCCTGGTGTGTTAACATAACATATTATGGTAAATAACTATGACATATAGAACATGCTATACGTTTACCAAACAATCTGTCACTCCTATTTGCTATACGTCTAGTCTCTTACGTGAATGAGCTAAATAATATTATTTGATATTTTACGGTAATGTGTTAATAATTTCACACATAAGTCGCTCCTGAGTATAAGTCGCACCCTGAAAAAGACTGCGACTTGTAGTCCGAAAAATACGGTATATGTCCTACGGTGTTGATGTGGAAATAGTTGCTTCTGCATTTTGAGGGTGCGGCACCCGACGGACATGTTGACATGCACAGTTTGAAGCACTCTTTATTCTCTAGCACATGGGTGTCAAACTCTGGCCCGCGGGCCAAATCTGGCCCGCCGTGTAATTTAATTTGGCCCTTGAGGCAATATCAAATTAGCATTAGAGCTGGTGTTATACAGCATCGGTGCCGCTGTAACACCGCATACACCGCTAATAGTCATACTTGCCAACCCTCCTAATTTTCCCGGTAGACTCCCGAAGTTCAGTGCCCCTCCCGAAAATCTCCCGGGGCAACCATTCTCCCGAATTTCTACCAATTTCCACCTGGACAACTCTAATGGGGGCGTGCATTTAAGGCACTGCCTTCAGCGTTCTCTACAACCTGTCGTCACGTCCGCTTTTCCTCCATACTAACAGCGTGTCACATAATATTTGTGGCTTTTACACACACACACACACACACACGCACAAGTGAATGCAAGGCATACTTGGTCAACAGCCATACAGGTCACACTGAGGGTGGCTTTATAAACAACTTTAGCACTTTTACAAATATGCGCCACACTGTGAACCCACGCCAAACAAGAATGACAAACACATTTCGGGTGAACATCCGCACCGTAACACAACAGAACAAATACCCAGAAGCCCTTGCAGCACTAACTCTTCCGGGAAACTTCCAGCAAACTGACCAATAATTAATGTTTTATTCGTGCATTTTTCTTGCTACTTCAAGGCTTGAATGTTTGGTTCATTCATTTTTGTTATTTAATTTTCAAATTTATTATTAGCCTGTGGAAAAAATGTGATATTTACCTCAGAAGATTGCAAATAGAAAAAAAGGCATAACATTTTTATTTAAATTTTATCGAATATGCCATTGATATTTTTTTTAATTATTATTATTTGAAACTGGATTTTGCATGTCACTAAAGTTATATAAGCCTTGCTTGTTCAATATTTAATGCAAAACTTGTTTGGGTCCCTATTAAAAGGTTAATTTGTTCAACCTTGGCCCGCGGCTTTGTTCAGTTTAAAATTTTGGCCCACTCTGTATTTGAGTTTGACACCCCTGCTCTAGCGGAATGACTTTTCAAATGATGCTACAAATTAACAGTGGTGCTACTTTTTGTAGCGACGTTTCTGCCGTATTAATGTTGAACATGTTCCCACTTGAAGCCAAACCACCGCCAGACGATGCACCCCGTGCTGTTTTTCTTGGGAATTAATTATTTTTCCATTGGTTACCAGATTTGCACTTTCTCTCTCTTTCGTATTACCACTCGCACCACACCGTTAGCATCACAGCTAATATTACCCATGTCGCTACCTCTCTGCTCGGGGAGGGCATTTTCTATATTGCACAGACACAAACCCGCGATATATCGAGTATATCGATATTTAGCCCAGCCTTAGTGCTAAGTACATTTTACTCAAATTTTCATGAATAATTGATACAAATGTCAGTCAGTATAATTTTCAAGTCATCAGCCATTAGAGTTGAATTCCAATTTCATTGAACAAATCTTGAAATAACAGTAATTTAACAATAAATAAATACAATAAATAACTCCGTCCACTGTTCCAAATTATTAAACAGAACAGCGTTTCAAGACATTTTATAGGCTGTAAAAAAACTCAAAATGGTCACATGTTGAATTTGTAGCATTACTGTATAAGACTATATAAATTAAAATATTTTTGATTAAAATAACTTTTGATAAAACAGGCTGAGTTAATATAGGACCCCTGGCTTGATATCACATTCATAAGCCTTGCATCCATTGAACTTGTAAGTTCTTGGACAGTTACATCTTTCATTTATTTGCAGGATGTTAGAATAGCGTCCCAGGGCTGCTGCTTGGTTATGAACATAGATCCTTTACTTGATGATGCTCTACACTGGAAAAACTGAAATCTAAGTAAGATTAAATATCTCAAATAAGGGTGATATTTGCTTATTTTCTGTCTGATAAGATAATTCTTCTCACTAAGCAGATTTTATGTTAGTGTTTTACTTGTTTTAAGGGTTTTGGTCCTAATTGATCTCAGTAAGATATTACAGCTTGTTGCTGAGTTTTTATGACGTATATTGAGTAAAACATGCTTGAAACTAAAAAATCAACTGATGCAAAGCTGTCATTAACACTCCCAAGTATAAAACTACCTTTTTAAAGTAATAATTTCTTACTTGAAGCTTAAAAAAAAAACATGATGCTGAGCGCATATCATTATGTCAAGATAATGGCACTAGCATTACTTAATTCAAGAATATTTTTCAACATATTGAGTAAAAAGGTCTCGTTTTTTTTCCTACCACGAAAAGTGCACTTGTTATTAGTGAGAATATACTTATTTTAAGGTATTTTGGGGTTAATTGAGGTTAGCTAATTTTACTTGTTTCGGAAAGTCTTGATAGGCCAAATGTTATTGTTCTATTGGCAGAAAGTTTTGCTTAGTTCAAATAAAATACCCCCCCCCCCTTTTTTTTTTCTTCTTGTTTTTGAACACTGACTTTTTGCAGTGCAGAGTTTCTCTCCTCTTGAGGTCAGGACAGGATGGTGGCCACACCATCAGTTTCTCTCCTCTTGGGCCCATAGCAGCCAGTGACTGACTCAATGGTGTTCTTTGCAGCATGAGATGGGGCATTGTCATGCATGAAGATTATTTCTTGATTTTATTTTATTTTTTTCTCCCCATGATTCTGGCCCAAAACATGACACACCCTCCACCCCCTATTTTATTTTTTATTGGTTAGCTTCAGATTAACAATGTTATTAAAAAAGGAATAACAGACTTATTATACTCTGAAATTATTGGTATTACTTAAAATTGCACACATTTAGTTGTATTCATTGTTAAAAAATATTATATGGCTCTAACAGAAATACATTTTAAAATGTTTGGCTTTCATGGCTCTCTCAGCCAAAAAGGTTCCCGACCCCTGGTTTAGGGCGTGGCCCAATATTAAGCTTTAAGCCCACTTGCAAACTTCTTGAGGATCCTACACATTAGTAATCCACATTTGCTGCTTTGCAATGGCCTTTTAGCAGCTTCTCTCTTAATTCGATGTAATTGGATGTGGGGCGGTATAGCTCGGTTGGTAGAGTGGCCGTGCCAGCAACTTGTGGGTTCCAAGTTCGATCCCCGCTTCCGCCATCCTAGTCACTGCCGTCTTGTCCTTGGGCAAGACACTTTACCCACCTGCTCCCAGTGCCACCCACACTGATTTAAATGTAACTTAGATATTGGGTTTCACGATGTAAAGCGTTTTGAGTCACTAGAGCAGGGGTGGGCATTACGTGGATCGCGATCGACTGGTCGATCTCGGAGGGTGTGTCAGTCGATCTTAAGCCAGGCATTAAAAAATATACATAAAAATGAGCAATCATCAATCATACCAAGACTTCACTTTCGTCAGTTGTTTGACATTCTCGGCACCCGAGGATCTTGTGAGATGACGCTGGCTGCTGCAAGCTCATATTTAAGAAAAAAATAACTAACAGGGCGGACGCAGAGAAACACATTTTATTTCTAGAGACTCCGTACCTACTGTCAAAACTCTAAAGACCGACTGCACAGTTCCTGTCTTCACCATAAAAGACCTGTTTCATCCTGCCTGTGCTAACAAAATAAGAGTCTCAGAAAGCTAGCGTGCACAAGCTAGCAAGCTACGGAGTTTGATGCCAATGTATTTCTCCCCCGCCCTCAGCGACCGCTTTCTCGCTTGCTTGCCCACCCGCACTCTCACTGACATCACTCACCTGCTGCCAGACATTAAAGGGCCACACACATATGCTACTCTCATAACAAAGTGTTTAAAAACGAGTATGCAAGTTGGACAAATGAGATGCCAAATCCAACCACTTTCATGTGGTATTGGACAGAAAGGAGGACTTTTTTTTTCCTCCATTTGAAAATGTGGACGTTATCAGCACCACTGTCTAATTCCAATCAATGCAAGTCATCAGAATCAAATACACCAACTTATATTCTTGTCTTCATGAAAGAAAGGAATCTATGTGTGTTAAACATGCTTGTATTATCATTAAACACCATTAACTTGTTAACAAAAATGTATTTTTCATAAATAAATAAATATAAATTATAAATAGGAATGAGGTAGATCTCCTCGACTTGGTCAATTGAAAAGTAGCTCACCTGCAGAAAAAGTGTGAGTGCCCCTGCACTAGAGAATAAGCGCTATATAAATTTTAGTTTTTTTGTCTGGCAGAGACTTTTTAAAATGTTGCCTTTATCTGCATGAACTCGTCTGTGCTCTGAATTAGCAACACATTTCTTTACAGATCGATGATCACACATACGTTTTGTTTTTTTAAATGTCCAATGTTTTCATACCCTAAACAACACTGCAAAAAGTCAGTGTTCAAAAACAAGGAATAAAAATACAAAAATTAGGGGTATTTCAAAGCAAAGCAAAATGATCTGCCAATAGAACAAGAAAATTTGACTTGTCAAGACTTTCCAAAACAAGTAAAAATAGCTAACTTCAATGGACCTCAAAATACCTTAAAATAAGTAAAATCTCACTAATAACATTTGCACTTTTCTTGGTAGAAAAACAAATATGAGACATTTTTTGTCAGTATGTTGAAAAATATTCTTGTCCATTTGGCTCTCATCTGTTTTAATTATGAGACACAATTGTGTCAAATTCATGCTTTTTTTTTTTTTCATGCTTGACATAAGAAATGATTACCGTATTTTTCGGACTATAAGTCGCAGTCTTCTCCACAGTCCAGCGGGGGGGTGAGACCCAGCCAAACCCCCCAAAAATTATTTTTTTTTTATTAATTTTTTTCATTTTTTTTTTTATAGTTTGGCCAAGTCTCACCATCGGCCAAACTACAAAAAAAAAAAAACGCGACCTATAGTCCGAAAAATACAGTACTTTCAAAGAGTAGTTTTATGCTTATGAGTGTTGATGACACAGCTTTGCATCAGTTGATTTTGTAGTTTCAAGCATGTTTTACTCAATATAGGTCATAACATCTCAGCAACAAGCTGTAATATTTTACTGAGATCATTTAGGACCAAAACACTTAAAACAAGTAAAACACTAACATAAAATTTGCTTAGTGAGAATAAAGATCTTATCAGACAGAAAATAAGCAAATATCAGCCTGATTTGAGATATTATATCTTACTTAGATTTCATTATTTGCAGTGAAGGTAGTGTACTATCTTTTCAGCAGCTGAGATATTGTGAAAGTCCAATCCATAGTGGATTTAACATACCTGTGAGAGTCCAGTCCCAAGTTGATCCAATATAGTAGCGAGAGTCCCGTCGTCCATAGTGGAGCCAGCAGAAAACCATCCCAAGCGTAGGCGGATCAGCAGCGCAGAGATGTCCCCAACTGATACAAAAGCGAGCGAATGCAACGCATACTTGGTCAACAGCCATACAGGTCACACTGAGGGTGGCCGTATAAACAACTTTAACACTGTTACAAATATGCGCCACACTGTGAACCCACACCAAACAAGAATGACAAACACATTTCGGGAGAACATCCGCACCGTAACACAACATAAACACAACAGAACAAATACCCAGATCCCCTTGCAGCACTAACTCTTCCGAGACGCTAAAATATATACCGCCTCCCCACCCCCCGTCTCAACCTCCTCATGCTATCTCAGGGAGAGCATGTCCCACATTCCAAGCTGCTGTTTTGAGGCATGTTAAAAAAAAATGCACTTTGTGACTTCAATAATAAATATGGCAGTGCCATGTTGGCATTTTTTTTTTCAGAAATTGAGTTGATTTATTTTGGGAAAACCTTGTTCCATTGTTTAAAGCATCCAGCGGGGCATCACAACAAAATTATGCATAATAATGTGTTAATTCCACGACTATATATCGTTATCGGTTAATATCGGAATCGGTAATTAAGAGTTGGACAATATGGGAATATCCGATATCGGCAAAAAAAGCCATTATCGGACATCTCTATTTTTGACTTTTAAATCTAATTTGCATAATAATTTGAAACACAGTGTAGATTAGGGGTGTCCAAACTTTTTCCACAACGGGCCGCACACAGAAAAATGTAAGCATGTGGGGGCCATTTTGATATTTTTCATTTTCAACCATAACAAAATATATGTTTTTTTTTTTTTTTTTTTAATCTTTAGGGCTCCTGGGGAGCATAGAGGGTCTCACTCACTAAAATGTTAAAAATAAGTCAAATTGTTTTTATTATTTTTTATTTAATACTTACAGTAAATCTCTATATCAACTTAAGGTTGATATGAAGTAAACAAATAAGGTTTTATGTCTTTTCTGTCAAAGACAACTTTGTTTTTTATAGTAAAACTGAAATATGCAGTATTTAGATAGATAGATAGTACTTCATTGATTCCTTCAGGAGAGTTTTTTTTTTTTTGCAATTAAAACCCGCAAAGATCAATAATGCAGGACATCATTGATTTTAACTATTTAATATTTTTGAGTAATCACAGTGAAAAGTTAAATAAAATCGTACTAAATATATTTCAGATCCGAAAGGTTCCGCACTCAAAGTGATGCATTTTTTTATAGTTTTTATTTTTTATTTTAACACTTCAATTTCAAGATCAACTTCCGATTTATCTTTCGATTTTAAGTTTGAACTATTATTTTGTTAGTTTTATGCTCTTTTGTCAAAACGTTGATGTTTTTATATGGCAACCACACATCATATGCAATATTTTTTCCACATAAAACATTTTGAAGTGATAATATTTAAGTAATAATTCATTATAACAGATTTTTTTGTCCTTTTTTTTTGAGGAATAGAAAAAAGATAAAGACAAAAGGAAAAAAAACTGCCTGCATGGCAGCTTTGTGTCAACATTGCAACTTTTTCTCATTAGATTTCACCTCATTCCACTTTTTTCAAATGTTTTTTTGTATTTATTTTTGCAATATCAATTTTGCAATTTTTGCAGAATGTGTGGCGGGCGGGTAAACAATTAGCTGCGGGCCACAAATGGCCCCCGGGCCGCACTTTGGACCCCCCTGGTGTAGCTGACAGTTTTGTTTCCATGTGATTTAACAAGGCCGTCTTCTTTTGTCCACAAGGTATGCCGATGAACCACCAAGGCAATCCTCGCATGATGGGACCTGGCAACGCAGGACCCATGTCCGCTCTCAGTCCCCTGGGTATGAACCCGATGGGGTCCCAGCCGCTCTCACACGGCATGCCGCCGCAAATGCCCTCCCCCAACGCCCCCAACATGGGCCCCGGTATGATACCTCACGGCATGATGATCCCCCCGAATCCGCAAGACCCCGCCGGCATGGTGAACCCTCAGATGATGCCCCAGGGACGTCTCGGGTACCCCCACCGAAACCAGGTCTACCCGCTCACACAGTCTCCGTCGCAGCAGGGCCCCTTCTCTCCGCACAACGGCCCCGGTCCCCAAGGCTTCCCAGGCCACCCCATGAGCTTCCAGGGAGAAGGAGGCCCCATGGGAGGGCGGATGGGGTCCATGCCTCACGGAGCAGGACCAGACGGGGTCATGTGTAAGCCGAACACCCCCGGAGGACCGGAGTTCAACAACATGCAAGGTGGGTTCAGCGAGGCGGACCTCCACGAGGTGATGCGGCCGGGAGCATCCGGCATTCCCGAGTTCGACCTGTCCAGGATCATCCCGTCGGAAAAACCCAGCCAGACTCTGTCCTACTTCCCGCGCGGCGGAGGAGACAATCCTGGAGGCAAAGCGCCGCACCCTTCCGGCTTCCCCATGCAGGCCATGATGGGCGACGGTCACCCGAGAATGGGCATGCCTATGCAGGGCATGGGGGGGATGCCCGGGGGGCCCGGCGGGGGCATGGGCCCCCAAGACATGCCGATGGGCAACCCCGGCCACAATTCCATGCGCCCGCCTGGATTCATGGGCCAAGGCATGATGGGCCACCAACCCCGGATGATGTCCCCCGGGGGTCCGGGCGGGATGATGCAGGGGAGACAAATGGCCCACCCTGGACCTGGGGGGTCCCCTAACATGATGATGTCACTGCAGGGCATGGGCGGCCCCCCGCAGCAGACAATGATGATGGGGGGTCAGATGAGGCCACGCGACATGGACATGGGCTTCAGTCCGGGTTCTGGAATGTTCTAAAGCGGGGGTGGGGGACTTTGCAGAATGTTCTCCGGCGGCGCAGCGATAAGACTGAAAGGAAGGAAGTATTATCCACAAAAAAAAACGGACATCTTTTTTGCCACATTTGGAATCATGAACTTCAGAATGTATGAAATTGTCGTGCAAAAAAAACTTCCTCGTGGTTTTTTTTTTTTTTTTTTGGACTCTTAAATGGACTGAAGCTCAGCGTGGAGATGTTACAGTATACTTTTTTTCCCAAAATAAGAAATCTCGGTATGGAAAAGGCTGGAGACCAACGATGGCGTTGAAAGGACTCCATCCAATGTTTTTTTTGACTGTTTCTGTATAGTATACATGTGTGTGTGTGTGAGTGTGTGTGTGCGAGAGTGCGTGTTTCTGTGTGTATAGGCATTCTATCAGTGACCTCTCGACCTCCTTCTTACCCGACTTTATTTGGGGAGGGGGAGGACGTGCCCCTCTTAAAAAAATACTGTACTGTTTACCATTGGTGGGCTATTGGAATTTTAGTCTATTTTAATTTCCTTTGTAACTCCAGTGTATAACAAACCAAACTATGACCTCATTAAGATAATAGTATTATTAAAGAAAGGAAAAAAAAAAAAAAAAAAAAAAGCACAAACATGGACCGTCTGCCGAAAGCGTCTTCTTTCTCTATTTTTACCACATGAAGTGTGTGACGGGAGGGGGGGATACTTTGCAGCATAGTGCTCCAAAAAAACGTCCAGGACTTCTTTAGCCAGCGTGGATACTATTGCTAATACCCAGATGTGCTATGTGTCTTCTCGTTGTTTTTTTTTCTTCCTGTTTTGACTCTGGGTGAATCATTCCCACAGCAATAATCCCCCCAGCCCCCCCCCAATGGTCAGCAGAAGGGAGTGGCTCAGCGCCGCAGCAGGTATGCCATAGAACTAGTTAGCGGTAGTTAAAGGCGCCCGGAGTGAGACACCGATGTAAACACGCACTGCTTTTACCATCCAGTTGACTTCCTCTTCTCTTTTTCTCTGTTGTATAAGCTTGTCATTGTGTTTCTCCGTTGGCTTTGGTGCAAATAGTCTACCAGGGCTGTGGTGATGGACTACAAATAAAAGATATTGTTTTGGTATATCCATGTTGTCCATGCTTTGTATGTGGATGTTTTCTTTACATATTTCCCAGCATTTTTTCCCAAATAGGGCACTCATTAAAATCCTGTACTTTTTTTGTTTTTTTATTATACAAACCCCGTTTCCGTATGAGTTGGGAAATTGTGTTAGATGAAAATATAAACAGAATACAATAATTTTCATGAAATCATTTTCAACCCATATTCAGTTGAATATGCTACAAAGAAAACATATTTGATGTTCAAACTGATAAACATTTGTTTTGTTTTTGCAAATAATCATTAACTTTCGAATTTGATGCCAGCAACGCGTGACAAATAAGTTGGGAAAGGTGGCAATAAATACTGAAAAAGTTTAGGAATGCTCATCAAACACTTATTTGGAACATCCCACAGGTGTGCAGGCTAATTGGGAACAGGTGGGTGCCATAAAAACAGCTTCCCAAAAAAATGCTCAGTCTTTCACAAAAAAGGATGGGGCGAGGTACACCCCTTTGTCCACAACTGCGTGAGCAAATAGTCAAACAGTTTAAGAACAACGTTTCTCAAAGTGCAATTGCAAGAAATTTAGGGATTTCAATATCTACGCTCCATAATATCATCAAAAGGTTTACAGAATCTGGAGAAATCAGTCCACGTAAGCGGCATGGCCGGAAACCAACATTGAATGACCTTCGATTCCTCAGACGGCACTGTATCAAAAACTGACATCAATCTCTAAAGGATATCACCACATGGGCTCAGGAAGACTTCAGAAAACCACTGTCACTAAATACAGTTGGTCGCTACATCTGTAAGTGCAAGTTAAAGCTCTACTATGCAAAGCGAAAGCCTTTTATCAACAACATCCAGAAACGCCGCCGGCTTCTCTGGGCCCGAGATCATCTAACATGGACTGATGCAAAGTGGAAAAGTGTTCTGTGGTCTGACGAGTCCACATTTGAAATTGTTTTTTGGAAATATTCGACATCGTGTCATCCGGACCAAAGGGGAAGCGAACCATCCAGACTGTTATCGATGCAAAGTTCAAAAGCCAGCATCTGTGATGGTATGGGGGTGCATTAGTGCCCAAGGCATGGGTAACTTACACATCTGTGAATGCACCATTAATGCTGAAAGCTACATACAGGTTTTGGAACAACATATGCTGCCATTTAAGTGCTATCTTTTTCATGGACGCCCCTGCTTATTTCAGCAAGACAATGCCAAGACACATTCAGCACGTGTTACAACAGCGCGGCTTTGTAAAAAAAAAAAAGAGTGTGGGTACTTTCCTGGCCCACTTGCAGTCCAGACCTGTCTCCCATCGGAAATGTGTGGCGCATTATAAAGCGTAAAATACGACAGCGGAGACCCCGGAGTGTTGAACGACTGAAGCTCTACATAAAACAAGAATTGGAAAAAATTCCACTTTCAAAGCTTCAACAATTAGTTTCCTCAGTTCCCAAACGTTTATTGAATGTTGTTAAAAGAAAAGGTGATGTAACACAGTGGTGAACATGCCCTTTCCCAACTACTTTGGCACGTGTTGTAGCCATGAAATTCTAAGTTAATTATTATTTGCAAAAAAAAAAAAAAAAAGTTTATGAGTTTGAACATCAAATATCTTGTCTTTGTAGTGCATTCAACTGAATATGGATTGAAAATGATTTGCAAATCCTTGTATTCCGTTTATATTTACATCTAACACAATTTCCCAACTCATATGGAAAGGTTTGTACTAACATATTAGTAAAATGAAAAATATCCTCAAACCCTGAGATTTTTTTTTTGTCCAATATTTTTTTTCTGTTTTGGTATTATTTATTTTTCTCAGTCATTTAGATTCCTTTACCAGTTTTGCCCTCATTGACTTCCCGATATTCTCATGGCGCAGATGATAGAGTGGCCGGGTCAGCAACTTGAAGGTTCCAGGTTCGATTCTATCTTCCACTAGCCATTCTATTTAACACAGCGAAAGTGTCCTTGGGCAAGTGTCTTGCCAAAAATCACAAAGAAATCTTCTGGGGGAGGATGACCTCCTACAGGGTTTGGATTACAAACTTTCAGCCTCACCTAAAACAAAATTCAGCAGCATTCTCATTTTAGCCAAAGTATAAGACAATACTTTCTTGACAGTATAATGGTAACCAGGAATACGTCTTCAAGTAACAATATTCAAATACTAACATTCTTGGGTAAGACAGAATTTGGTTTTATTGTGAATCCAGTGAAACAAATTGGTGGTTTTAGCTGATAAAGACTTTGATTGATTGATTGATTGAAACTTTTATTAGTAGATTGCACAGTACAGTACATATTCAGTACAATTGACCACTAAATGGTAACACCCCAATAAGTTTTTCAACTTGTTTAAGTATTGGGCAGACGCTTTTATCCAAAGCGACATACATAAAAAATACATATAAAATAATCACTGTAAACATTATCATTTAAGGGAAGAATGTAATAGAAAATATCAATACAAAGTGTCAAAACAGAATAAACTCTGCGGCTTCCGCAACAGAGATACAGTCTATAGGTCCCTAAGATATATAATAATATCTAATGTAATCATACATACATTATTTATGTAGGATATACACATGTATATTTAACCTAATCATATTGTTTCTTGAACTTGAAAATAGTTGACCGTTTTTTTCCCCCTATGCTGGGATTATATTCCCAGTTTTGATCTCAGATGTCTGGTCACTTATATCATGTAAGAATATTCTATTACTGTTAAGCAAACTTTGAATAATAAAACACACCAAAACATGTGTCCTTTATCATAGCTACACGAATGACAAAAAAACCGCATGTGAAAATCAGTGGTATTCAGTGAGGTAAAATGAATTAAATGCGCTGAGAGTTAATTCCATCCATTTACTACCGCGTATTCCCTTTGGGCTCGCGGGGGGCGCTGGTGCCTATCTCAGCTACAATCGGGCGGAAGGCGGGGTACACCCTGGACAAGTTGCTCTCTCATCGCAGGGCCAACACAGATAGACGGACAAAATTCACACTCACATTCACACACTAGGGCCAATTTATTGTTGCCAATCAAACTATCCCCAGGTGCATGTCATTGCTCCTGCCAAATAAATTGCATTGAGTGGAGCCGATCACCACTCCAAGATGGCGGCTCCGCGTCTGGTCAGCGCTAGTAGTTAGTAGCGCACGATGCTGTGGTTTCAGCGGCGGACGTGTCAGGTTCGTCCCTGACGGTTTGGTTATGTTTTAGTTTTTTCCTCTGGATTTGTCTTTGTTTCCTCTGTGTGTGTGTAGTATTTCCAGTCAGCGCTCTTATTTTGTCTGTTTCCTGTGTTTCTCCCTGAGCGCTGTTTCCCCTCAGCTGTGGCTGATTGGCAACTGGCCACACCTGGTGTCAATCAGCCCAAGCCTATTTAGACCTGTCTTCCCATCCAGTCAGTGCTGGATTATTGTCAATGTCACTTCTGTATTGTCGCTCCTGTCGTGTCAACGTCTTTTTCTCCTTGTCATTCCTAGTGGTCGTGTCGTTGCAGCGTAGCGGTAAGCTATATTTGGTAGCTTATTGTATTTTGTTCCATGCTTCCAGTTTTGTTTGTTCATAACCAAGTTTGTTATCCGCCTCGTGCGCGCTTTTTGTTTGTACCCTTTTGTTCGGTTTTGTCTTAGTGTTTTTCTAAATCATGTTTTCTCACTCGATGCTTGCCTCCTTCTCTGCATCCTGGGGTTCGTCACCAACTAACTCTGATGGGACGGTGGTCCTAACTTTAACCCCTGTTGCTTTTACAATCTTTATGTTCATCTTATTCAAGTATGACATTTTTAAATTGAATTAATTTCATAGACAAGCTATTCTATTATGGTCATACTCTTGTTGGCTAGCGGCTACAATATCAGTACTATTGAAGATCTTTGCTCCTTCTCAACTCTGTGGTTATATTCTTTTCGCAAAATACAACCAATAGTACATTAATTTTAAATCTTACTTGTGAAAAGTAATCCCCTGTTTCCTATTGTCAACAGTCCGCTCATTTGAGCAGGAAAACGCTGAACGCCTTTGTTTTCTACCTGTCAACTGTCAGTTTAGGCTGCGCGCCGGCTCCTCATCACCACTTCAAGATGGCGGCCGAATTTCTCGCGTCACAGCAGCCAATGCTGCGTCTACTTTTTAAAATTTTTTTTTATTTATTTATAAATTTCAGCATTAACAAACGAGAAACAATAATCAACATAGTTCAACAACAGTATAAAACATTACAAAATATTATTAAAAAAAAAACAGTACATAACAGCGCCAGGGGTTGTAAATTCAAAGTAACAAAATAGAATACAAAAAAAGATATACATATAATAAACCAGGTGCAAAGCCTTAGGCTCATTTGGATTCATTAAATAACTTAAATTTGGAACACAGCATCATCGTTTTCACAGCTTTTTTTGTTGTTAGAGGTAGAGAGCGTTTTAAAGTAAAGTTCAAAATCTTTCTTAAAGGCACAAAAGACAGGTTGGGTATTAAGAAACTTACATTTATGAAAATACAACTTAGCCAATAGAATGATGAGGTCGCAAAGGTAGAATTCCTTTTCAATTTTTTGTTCATAGTGTAAAACCAAACATCACATCTTTAAAGCAAAGCACAAATTTGTCATGAATATTGTCCAGGATAAAGCGAAAGATGCCCTCCCATAGTGATGGAGTGTTTTCACAAGTCCAAAACGAGTGGTTAACAGTTTACGGATGCATGTTACAAAAGGTGCAGGTAACAACAATGTCCTTGTATCTAACGCTCCTCATCACCACTTCAAGATGGCGGTCGAATTTCTCGCGTCACAGCAGCAAATGATGCGTCTACTTATAAAATGTCTCAATAAATGGTGACGTTTGACTCAGTTTTGACCAATAAAACAGAGCCAGGCGGTCACGTGATTAACAACGGCGTAGTGATATGTGTTGGAAACGGATATTACGTAGGGTGCACTACGGACCTCTATCAATGTAACACCACTCTTTGTTATTCCGGCGGGAAATCAAGCGTTCTGAAATAAAACATGTTCCAGTCATAACTACCCAGTGTATTATTCATACGAATAACACTTCATGGTGGCAGCGGTGACTAAAGTGGTCACCCACGGAGCAGGACGAGAGAGGGGAGTTGTCCGAGGAGAATTCTGTCGTCGCCCGCACTACTGTCACAAACTGTTGGTACCAACGGAGGAGCCGAGCGGACTGATGGCGGCGAGAGTGCGCCATGGCTGCACACCTAGCGACCTTGGACTGGAACGACCAGGACCTGAGTGAGGCCATACCACTGTTTAAACAGACCTGAGTGAGGTCTTATCATTGTTTAATCAGATCTGAATGAGGTCTTATCACTGTGTAAACAGACCTGAGTGAGAACATATTACTGTTTAAACATAAAATTATTCTTTACCGAGAGCAGTGTTTTTCAACCACTGGTGTGCCGTGAAATACAATCCGGTTATGTAATTTCACATAATTGGGTAAAAATAATTTTTGTACGTAAGAAATTATAATCCGTAAACAATGTGCCGTTGTTAGTGTCAGTGCTGTCTAGTAGTGATGGGTTGACGAGGCATCATGTATCGTTTCGACACATTGCAAAACTGTATCAATATTGTGTCACTAAATACTGACATCTGCTGGACATTAAAAATCCCTACAGGCAACCTATGGACCGACTCAACTGACACTGATTTTATGACCTAGTACAGTGGTCACCAACGCGGTGCCCACGGGCACCAGGTTGCCCGTAAGGACCAGATGAGTAGCCCGCTGGCCTGTTCTAAAAATAGCTGAAATAGCAGCACTTATGACATTTTTAATTCTAAGAGAGACAAAACTCAAATAGAATTTGAAAATCCAAGAAAATATTTTAAAGACTTGGTCTTCACTTGTTTAAGTAAATTCATTTAATTTTTTACTTTGCTTCTTATAACTTCCAGAAAGACAATTTTAGAGAAGAAATACAAAAGCGTCCGCACAACTTAGTCTGAATTGCGAAAACAAAGCAAGTGTGGCGAATAGCGCTCAAGGAAGATATGAAGCTGCAACAGGAAAATACCAAAAAGAAAAAAGAAAAAAAAACAGGAAAAAACACCAAAATAGGAGTGCAAGAGAAGGACTAAAACACTACCCACATAAAAACACAAAATAAGTCACGGCGTGATGTGACAGGTGATGACAGTACACCTACTTTGAGACGAGCTATAGTGATGCATGCTTGCTTATGGTTGAAATTCATATCCAACAATTGCGAGAACAAATTTTCATTGTCAATATCGGCTACTGAGTTTTGTTTTTTAATGATTTCTGTTTGTGGTGCGCCTCAAGATTTTTTCAATGAAAAAAATGTGCCTTAGCTCAAAGGTTGAAAAACACTGACCTAGAGGATGAAGAAATAACAGATGACGCTCAGCAGGCAAGGAAAATATGCCGCGGCATTGGAGATGACGGACTGAAACGGCTGAATGCCAGTGGTCTCAGTGAGGGTGACGAGAAGAAGCATGCTAAACTAAGGGAATTATATGAAGGTCAGTTGAAACTGAATGTGAATTTTAGGATCCATAGACTCCACCTAATGCAGTACAGGCAAAAGCCAAATGAGAGCATTAATGTCTTAATGAAATTAAACAATGGATGTCCGCTAACTTCTTGCAACTCAACGCCAAAAAAACGGAAATGGTGATTATCGGTCCTGCTAGACACCGACCTCTATTTAATGATACAACTCTAACATTTGACAACCAAACAATTAAACAAGGCGACACGTTAAAGAATCTGGGTGTTATCTTCGACCCAACTCTCTCCTTTGAGTCACACATTAAAAGCGTTACTAAAACGGCCTTCTTTCATCCCCGTAATATCGCTAAAATTCGCTCCATTCTGTCCACTAAAGACGCTGAGATCATTATCCATGCGTTTGTTACGTCTCGTCTCGATTACTGTAACGTACTATTTTCGGGTCTCCCCATGTCTAGCATTAAAAGATTACAGTTGGTACAAAATGCGGCTGCTAGACTTTTGAGAAGAACAAGAAAGTTTGATCACATTACGCCTGTACTGGCTCACCTGCACTGGCTTCCTGTGCACTTAAGATGTGACTTTAAGGTTTTACTACTTACGTATAAAATACTACACGGTCTAGCTCCATCCTATCTTGCCGATTGTATTGTACCATATGTCCCGGCAAGAAATCTGCGTTCAAAGGACTCCGGCTTATTAGTGATTCCCAAAGCCCAAAAAAAGTATGTGGGCTATAGAGCGTTTTCATTTCGGGCTCCAGTACTCTGGAATGCCCTCCCGGTAAAAGTTCGAGATGCCACCTCAGTAGAAGCATTTAAGTCTCACCTTAAAACTCATTTGTATACTCTAGCCTTTAAATAGACTCCCTTTTTAGACCAGTTGATCTGCCGTTCCTTTTCTTTTTCTCCTATGTCCCACTCTCCCTTGGGGAGGGGGTCCGGTCCGATCCAGTGGCCATGTACTGCTCGCCTGTGTATCGGCTGGGGACATCTCTGCGCTGCTGATCCGCCTCCGCTTGGGATGTTTTCCTGCTGGCTCCGCTGTGAACGGGACTCTCGCTGCTGTGTTGGATCCGCTTTGGACTGGACTCTCGCGACTGTGTTGGATCCATTATAGATTGAACTTTCACAGTATCATGTTAGACCCGCTCGACATCCATTGCTTTCCTCCTCTCCAAGGTTCTCATAGTCATCATTGTCACCGACGTCCCACTGGGTGTGAGTTTTCCTTGCCCTTATGTGGGCCTACCGAGGATGTCGTAGTGGTTTGTGCAGCCCTTTGAGACACTAGTGATTTAGGGCTATATAAGTAAACATTGACTGATTGATTGATTGACTTCGTAACCAGAGCCAGAACGTTCGCTCAAAAATGCCAATTTTTGCGTTTCTTTCAGATAATTTATTATAACCAAGTTTGCAGGGGATGTGTAAGGACTAATCAGGGGGGATGTAGTGATATGTGCTGAGAACGGTTATTACATAGGGTGCACCACAGACCTCTATGTAACACCACTGTTATGCCGGCTGGAAAACAAGCAATCTGAAATAAAACATGTTCCAGTCATAACTACCCAGTGTATTATTCAGATGAATAACACTTCAAGCGGCAAACTACAACAACGGCAGCACCTGGCTCGTGAAACGGAATCCATCCTATTTGGGTCACAAATCAACCTTAAGAAGGTCAGTGACTTCACCATTAACGTGGGTGACTTTCTTATCACCAGGAAAGATGAGGTCACCTACCTAGATTCCATGGTAGAGGCTAATCTTTCCTGTGATGAAATGGCAACCAATGTAATCAAATAGTTCAACCAACGGACAACATTTCTCTACAGAATCTCCTCTCTGGTCAACAAAAGCACCATGAAGATTCTAGCAGCAACTCTCATTCATCCCTTTTTGGATTGCGCAAGCATCTCCTGGTACCCCAGCACCTCCAAAACACTCAAATCTATACTCTAAACATCCCAGAACAAGCTGGTCAGGTTACTTTTAGACCACCTCAGATCACACCTCACTCCAACCCACTTCTCCAAAGTGGGCTGGCTCAGGGTGGACAGAGTATAACAACTTGCGCTGAGCCTAGTCTATAAAATTCTCTACACCTCCCTGATACCGAAGTACATGTCAGACTACTTCCAGAACGTAAATGACCGCCATAACCACAACACCAGGGGGAGCTCCACAAACCACGTCAAACCCAGATTTCGATCTAACAAAGGTCTCATCTCATTCTCCTTCTACGCCACATCAATATGGAATGCACTCCCAACAGGTGTAAAAGAAAGTGCACCTCTACCCTCCTTCAAAACCACACTAAAAGAACACCTCCAGACTAACACCCTCCCCGGATTGTAATTAATCAAATGTATACACTTGTTTTTATGCTTTCTGAACTCACTATGTTCACTGCTCGCTGTACATATCCTACGAAGTCAGACCTACACTGTTTCAATGTCCATTTCTCAGATGATATAATTGTTGATGGCTGAAGTGCTGATATCAACCAAACCTAACCCCCCACCCAAACCCCCTCCACATCCCAACCCCTGGATTGTAAATAATGTAAGTAATTCAATGTACCGGTATATAATCTGAAGATTAACTTGTGTGATGACTGTATTATAATGATAGTATATATTTGCAAAATCATTGATTGATTGAAACTTTTATTAGTAGATTGTACGGAATATGTACTGTATTGTGCAATCGACCACTATATGTGTAATATTCTGGGTTGGAGTCAATGACCAGGCGAGGTGATGAAGTTACGTCTCTTTAGTTCAGACTTCAGAACAGACTCACACCCTTGCCCTCAGGTAGCACAATACAACGTAAATCGTTGGCCAACCTAAGATTAACCACAGAACACTATACTATATCCAGTTGCAGAACATGTGCCATCAGTAGAACTGGACAGTGCTGTTTCAGTTGCATCACCCGGACCATCAGTGAGTCAGACACAAACCACTGTCATCACTGAACCAGGTTCCAAGGCTGCTGAATTGCCATCATCAGAACCTAGATCACCCAAAACTAAAACCTCACCAGTGATCTGCAGGTACCCAGAAAGGTTTTGAGCACCACCACAAAAACTCAATCTCTGAAGACAGTATATTAATCTGTGTGAAAGGTGGACTGCAGCGCATTGTACGTGCTGCTGAGAAGGTTATTGGCTGCAAACTCCCACCCCTCCAGGACCAGGAGGCGTGTGGGACTTTTCACCCTGACTCTTCTCACTCTCGTCACAAACTATTCTCCCCTCTCCTCTCAGACAGGAGACTAGAGTCCATCCAGACCCACACCTCCCGCCACCTGAACAGTTTTTTCCCCCCGGCCATCAGGCGCATGAACAATAATATCTGATAGCTCAGTTACCGTTCATGTTATTCTTCCATCCATCCATCCATTTTCTACCGCTTATTCCCTTTTGGGGTCGTGGGGGGCGCTGGCGCCTATCTCAGCTACAATCGGGCGGAAGGCGGGGTACACCCTGGACAAGTCGCCACCTCATCGCAGGGCCAACACAGATACAGACAACATTCACACTCACATTCACACACTAGGGCCAATTTAGTGTTGCCAATCAACCTATCCCCAGGTGCATGTCTTTGGAAGTGGGAGGAAGCCGGAGTACCCGGAGGGAACCCACGCATTCACGGGGAGAACATGCAAACTCCACACAGAAAGATCCCGAGCCTGGATTTGAACCCAGGACTGCAGGACCTTCGTATTGTGAGGCAGACGCACTAACCCCTCTTCCACCGTGAAGCCCTCATGTTATTCTATTCTGTGTTATTTGTGTTTTGTATTGCATGATTGCGCCAAGTAAAATTCCTAGTTTGTGAACCCGTTCTCAAACAATGGCAATAATAACCTCTGATTCTGACATGGCAACAAACAACTTGGATCACCATTTCATTCCTCTTCTTTTAGAAATATAGAAGTTACTCAAAAAGAAAAAAAAAAAAACCCAACCAAAAAATGCAGCACGCTCAATTAAAAAACTGTACTGAACTCTTATTTATAAACAAGAACATACGTATTATACAAACAGTATTTGTACACCTTGCACACAGATCGATATACTGTCTTCAGAGATTCAGTTTTTGTGGTGGTGTTCGAAACCTTTCTGGGTACCTGTGGATCACTGGTGAGGTTTTGGTTGTGGGTGATCTAGGTTCTGATGATGGCAACTCAGCTGCCCTTGAAACTGGTTTAGTAAAGACAGTGGTTTGTGTCTGACTCACTGATGGAACTGAAACAGGACTGTCCAGGTGTACTGGTGGCACATGTTCTGTGACTGGTGGAGACAAGATAACTGGCAGTCTGTCCACATATTCTCCCCATGGTTACATGTGATCCCCATTCAATGTGCACTGTCTCTGTCCCTCTTGGATCAGGTAAGTGACAGTTCCCAGTCTTTTTTTCCATTCCGCCCATGAAGTTTCTGATGCCAACTGCCTCTCGCTCCAGGAATAAGCGAACAGCTTATTCCCTTTTGTCATGATGATGCTTCTGCGCTGCTTGTTTTCCTTCGATCTCTATGGCAAGCTCCGGCTTGAGAAAACTGAAAAAAGTTCTCAACTGCAGTTTCAGGAATAACTCAGCTGGAGTACGTCCCATCACAGTGTGGGATGGACCTAATGTAATAGAGTGATCTATGTTGTTTGTTGATTAATCCACGTTAATCAATTCAGCAAAGTAACTTAGCCCCAGATGGAGAGGAAATAAAGTTCAAGCTTAAAGTTTTGCCAATTAATTTCAGTGAATAAAACAATGTTTTTTTCTATTAACGTACTTTCTCTGTTAGGTCCTACCTGCATGTTTTTTCACCCATTTAAGTCATGGTGTCCCGCCATCATGGTGTGGTGATGAGTATTTTAATGGATAACTTCCCTGGAGCCTTGATATTTTTTTCTGTCAACAGAGGGTTCATCCCTATAAATTGACAACGTACCTGATAAAATCCCCCAGAAAGAGATCGTCTTCTGCTGAGGAACCCCCCCATCAAGAATGCAAAGATCACAAGCTCCTGTACTGTCTCTTCACGGAGGGTAACACAGCCACTGCTCCCCTCACCTCTCTGGGTTTGTTCAAGGGTGATGGGTCGAATGCAGAGAATACTTTCACCACACCTACTGTGTTTGACAATCATTGGTACTTTAACTTTAACAACACTTGACAAGCTTGTGCTAAATTTTGAATGGGAGGTAATGGGTCCCATTTTATAGTCTTTGGTATGACCTACCGATCTCAGATGATCCGTAGGTCATAACTACACTCTAACCACAAGGCCACTGTTTGTTTTTTGTGATGAATAAGTGCTAAATGTTTTTTTTTCCTCACACACTTTGCACGCTCTCATGAACTCTTTGTGCCCCAGTACAGTATTAGATGGAGTAACGCCCCTGGTTTGGACCCCAACAAAAAGATTATAATCCATAATTATTTTTAGGAAAAAATATTTTTGTATTTTCTACTTCAATATAACATTCGGAAAAATCTTAACCCTTCATGGAACACTTAAAGTCCAAACACTTTGACTGCAGAACATTATTGTGGTTAAATATCACAAAACACAAGTACTAGAAAAGCAAAAAGCAGTAGTTCCATCCCTCCATCCATCAATCTTCTTCCGCTTATCCAAGGGTCGGATCGCGGGGGCAGTAGCCTAAGCAGGGAAGCACAGACTTTCCTCTCCCCAGCCACTTCGTCCAACTCTTACCGGTGGATCCCGAGGCGTTCCCAGGCCAGCCAGGAGACATAATGTACCCAACGTGTCCTGGGTCTTCCCCGTGGCCTCCTACCGGTCGGACGTGCCCTAAACACCTCACTAGGGAGGCGTTAGGGTGGCATCCTGACCAGATGCCTGAACCACCTCATCTGGCTCCTCTCGATGTGGAGGAGCAGCGGCTTTACTTGGAGCTCTTCCCGGATGGCAGAGGTTCTCACCCTATCTCTAAGGGAGCCCCGCCACACGGCGGAGGAAACTCATTTCGGCCGCTTGTACCCGTGATCTTGTCCTTTCGGTCATAACCCAAAGCTCATGACCATAGGTGAAGATGGGAACGTAGATCGACAGGTAAATTGAGAGCTTTGCCTTCCGGCTCAGCTCCTTCTTCACCACAACAGATCGATACAGCATCTGCATTACTGAAGACGCCGCACCGATCCGCCTGTCGATCTCACGATACACTCTTCCCTCACTCGTGAACAAGACTCCGAGGTACTTGAATTGTGGTTAAATATCACAAAATACTAGAGAATACAAGTACTAGAACAGCAAAAAGCAGTTGTTTATTTTTTTGCACAACCTTGCTTGCTGTAAACATAAGATGGTGTGTAAAATATACATATGAATTTCTCATTTATGAAGTTGCATTTGTTGAACAAAACCAAATGACGAAACAATGATTTGAATCGTGGGGAGTCAGTTATAAAGTAAGAAAACACATGCTATGCACTAAGAGGCAGTCGTGTTATTGCAAAGTGTCTGATACAGTTCAGAGTTGAGCGAGTATGCTGATAGCACCTGTTTGAATTCCTGCAGGGGGCAGTAGAGTCCGCTGCATCCTGGAATAAGTTGATCCTAAACACATAGAAACGACAGTTGAAAAAGTCTTGTCTTCTGTGGTGGTCTGAGCACATCCTACCTGGCCTTTGTAGGACACTTTGACAAAAGCCTCTTTGGTGCGTTGGTGCTGATGAAGTTCTAGCGTGATGTCGGCGGCGTACGGCGGCCATTGCATGTCGAAAATGCCCAGAGCCATTAGGCACGGGATCAACGTGGTGTCGTGTGCAGAATATAAGAACAACTTCCTAAAATTTAAAAAATAAAATTAATACCCTGATAGACCACGTTTAGAGTACATGGACATTAACATATTTTTTATAAACCGGTAGATATAATATTAATGTACAATTTTGAAATACATTTTCATTTTGTGTGGTAATAAAAAAGAAATCCAAAATGCAAGGATAGTGAGTGTAGGTGCTTACTAGTGGGCAGCAACAAAATGCAAATTAAAAGGAAGATTAATAACAAAATAAAATACTTAAAAAAAAAAAATGCTTTACATTGTCATTCCAAAAAAACATTTATCTCTAAATCTGTTGATTTTTAAAAAAACATTTATTTTCTTATTTTCTTTGTCTTGTTGGGCAGTGACAATGTAGGAAAATAGAGAACTAAGAAGATTTACAAATATTATTAATGAAATAAAATCTATGAAGAATGATGGCACTATACTGTTCTCACTAAAAATGCGTATCTAGTTTGCTGAAATTATTTTTTTAAATAAGAAAAAAAAAACGTGGATTTTTTTAAATGGCTTAGTTTTTTTTAACAGCAACAATATTGGAATTGTGTTGCATGGTGATTCATACATACAAAAGTGTGCCAATAAAAACAAAACTTAAAGAACAAAATCTTTTTCTGACTTTATTTTATTTTTTATCCCAAGTGTGAAGAAATGTGTGTTTTGTTGGACAGTGATATTGGAATTAACAGGACTATAAAAGCAAATTAGCGCTATACAAGTGTAACCCATTTACCATTAACAAACATGAATAAAAAATATGGAAATATATCATAGCTATCCAGCTAAAATCAAATATCTCCATGTTGCTCTTTTCAAATCTTTGCCAGAAAAACAAACATTTGTTTCAAACTAAAAAATAATAATAAATTATAAATACCATTACATTCATAGAATAGTTGTATTTCTATGCGGACATTTAATTTTATATTTTTATTTAGACAAAATGACGGGTAAAATGACAGCGTAGCCTGCATTAGGAAAGTGGAATACATTTTTTAAAATCAGAATTTAACAAGGTAATTAAAAAAATTAATATATATATATATAAATATGTCTTGATTGGATTATCCAGAGAATAGTGCTCGATACCGTGGTAGAGCGCAATATAAACCATTGTATGTGAATGCTTCCATTAAAATCTCCTGATGATTGAGGGAACCCCTCATGAAACAGTTCTGTAGAGATGAAATAGTCTTGTGATTTTTTCCCACACCTACATATATATATATAAATATATATATGTATATATATATATATTTTTTTTTATATTTCGTGTGCACGTTTGCTTACGACAAAGCAAATGGAAACATGTTAACAATGCTAAACACATGTATGTAAAAATGCTAAACAAATGTGCGTTTGAGATACATGCTTTTCATTGGACAGTGATTACATCATTAAATGTAATATGTTAAGTTAATATGCACAGAAAGGTACTAGAGCCAAGTAAACTTGCTGGTCTGACCTGTTAGGCTGTGAAGATGCACCTTGCAGCTTCTCTTCCATGTTCAACAACATGGCGTGCAGCAGAGGTCCCACACACAGCTGCAAGCTCTCCCTGGCAGAAAGAAATGTTATTCATTCCTGATGGAGTCTGTTTGACGCTGATAGAAGGTCTTTGTTAAAAGTGTGCTGCTGACCTCTTGCTGGCTTCATAGACGTGACACATCATGTCTACTGCTCTCTGCTCCACCGTGCTTCTCCACGTGTTCAACACAGGGGGACATGGCAGACCGTGTGCCTAACAATGTGATCATGAAGAGTTCAGCACAATGTCAAATTCAGACAATAGCCTCCTCTGAGAGGTTGCAGGTCAATGTGCAGCACCTTTTGTTTAACTATGCAAAATAACAGATGGGTACTAAAAAGTAGGACAGGTCAGGTTCGGGCTGCACAATTAATCGAATTTGATTCACAATCACGATTTTGGCTGCCACGAATAAATGAAGATTGTCAGCGACATTAATATTTAAAAAACAGGCTCAGCTGCATATCAAATCAGGCACTTTCACAACCGCAGCAGCAGAGAACAGACCCGTGAAGCGCGCGCCGTGTCAACACTAGTTAAAATTAATTAAAAACAAAGGATTTGAAGTTTCAGCATGCTAAGTTGTCAGTGAGGGACAAAGCTTGTGTATTACATGTAAGAGGTATCACTCCTATTTGGTTTTGTTGGCCAAACTGTTGCACTTATCCACATGGTGTTGTTGGCGAAGAACAAAGCTTGTTTATTAGACTTTATCTTCATTGGTCAAACTCTTTTGTGTTTTATGTTGATAATAAAAAGTAAATACTATGTTATTTTACATTATTTTGGAGATTTTCAGGTCAGAGCGTTACTACTTTAAAAACACTTCATGTGACATAATATTTGGTGAATGTTTCGTGGTCTATAGTTAATTCTTTCATGACATATTTATACTCAAACTCCTCATTGATCTGTCCAGTTACCAATACAGTAAGAGCTAAAAGGCATTATTATGTAATGACAAAAAGTTGATACTAATAATGAATAAAAATCCGGGCTGTCACGATAACAAGTTATCTTATTTTACTAATTACAAAAAATTATCGCATGAACACACCTAGAATAATCATGTCATTTTTTAATGACCGTACAAGCTCTCTTACCTTAACAGCTATAAAGGTCAGGGATCACATTAATGCATAGGTCAGTACAAAAATGAGTAAAAACAGTCCAATTGGTGTGCTTGCTGGCAAATTTCACTCCAAAATACAGCCTGAAACAACTTTAGATAAAACTGTTACCAAATTCGTGCAAATGGTAAAGGGGTTATACTTGTGTAGCGCTTTTCTACCTTCAATTTACTCAAAGCGCTTTGATACTATTTCCACATTCGCCCATTCACACACTGATAGCGGGAGCTGCCATGCAAGGCCCTAACCACGACCCGTCAGGAGCAAGGGTGAAGTGTCTTTCTCAAGGACACAAAAGACAAAAAGACATGACCAGGTTGGTAGAAGGTGGGGATCAAACCAGAAACCCTCAGGTTGCTGGCACGACCACTCTCCCAACCGCTCCACGCCGTCCCATGAATGCATTTTACATGAAATGCATTCATTTAAAATGTTTTTTAAATATTTTTTATCGGGGTCTTTTCCAAGCAAAATTTAATTATGCAAGCCAGTAATCACCTATGAATAACCATTATTAATCCAAATTCCAAAATGTAATTCATCTGGTTAAAGCCTTCACAAAACACAAATATTTGTCTTTAAATATATGTTTATTTAACCTTATTATTATACTATTTAATTACACTTACATGATGGCGTCACGTTGAACCCCGCCAACCATGTTTTACCTGCCATCATGTGTAACCCAGTTTAATAATCAGGTTTTCAAAATTGATAACAATTATAGTGCAGATATTTTAGTACCCTTAATGACTTTAAAATGTGAACCAAACTGCTCATTGCAAGACTGGTTTTCGTGTCATTCAACACTTACAGGGCCCTATTGTGCAAAACCAACTTCTCTTACCTATTGGTACTTGCTTTTGTATATTTGGGATCTGAATAAGTCCCAACAATTTGAAATTAAACCATGGAGGCATGGCTGAGATATTTACAAAATAATTTTGCCTTCCTTCATACTTTCCAAACTTGCCATTTGAAATTTGCAAAACCAGTAACGTTTATCGCACCAATGACGTCACCGAAATATCCATTTATGGTTTCAATTTAACCAAAATGCTTTGCCACATTGTGCCATTGTAGTCCGAGGCTCTCTTTTTCTAAAACATTTGTGCTTTTAAGATCTCAAACGACATGATCATGTGACCAAACAGCCCAAATAATGTATTTATCCAATTAAGGGCAGCGTCGTGACAAAAACACAGTTGGCTTACAGATAGCCTGAATGCTAATAACAAAGCGTCAGCGTGGTCACCTCTCTGGCGACCATGTCGTCTCTGATGAGGATGAAGTCAACATCCGGGTGGCCGGAGATGCCCAGCTCGCTCTGGATGCTCTTGAGGTCTGCTGCGATGTCTGGAAGGCGGGATGACTCTGCCAGGCGGCGGCTTGATGCACAAAGAAAATTGAACTTTTAAAATGTTTCAAAGTTTTTTTGCTCGGTTAATCAACATGGTTGTACAAACCTGCCGAGCATTCGAAGCAGCTTGCATGAGTGGTAGTTGGGGTAGAGGATTTCCGATTCTGCTGCCGTGGTTACTATGGGAACGACGTCTTCACAGGGGAGACCGATAGATGAGATCTCCAACAAAAGACACACGGAGCGGATTTCATGCACTACCTTTTTGTTTTTGCTGGAAGAGGCCCGCTACCAGACACTTGGCAGACTCAATAGTCCTGACAATGTTGGTGGAGCGCACGCTTCAAATAGGGACTAGTTGGTTAAAATCCATTCAGGTAGAAAGAAATAGGTGTGTTGTTTCATCATTTACTTACTAGACCTCAGTTGGGCTGAAGGTGGCACCAAGGAAGGGGCTCTCCTCGATGTATTTCCTCCTCAGCCTTTCGCCCAGCTCGTACAGCTGCTGCATGCCCAAAGTGGTCAGCTGACCCGGGAACACGCCACCCTTACAGTATATTGTGGACAAACAAGCGTTAGCAGTACATTGGTGCAAAGTAGCCAGCATACTCAGCGTTTCGCTTTATACGTGACCTAAAAGGCCACGAGGGGGCCTCATCACTTGTCAACAGCCAATTCACAGTCTATAGATAAAAACCTTGTTTATTGATGTCTTAGTTTACTGTTTGTATATTTATTGCCTATTTGTTTGTATTTGTTAGTGAAGTTTGACAGTGCAAGTGTGCCTGGCCCCCAAATCGTGCGTACAGCCCCCAGTTACACATAGTACCACCACTTGATTGTAATGAAAGATAACAAAAAACTTTTCAAACCTACTCACGCTCAGCGTCTTTCTCCTGTAGCTTTCCTCCACCACTGATGGGGGTCTGGGTCCGCCTTGAAGATCTGTTACCACGTAGTTGATGTGCGTGTGGGCAGGGGGCTCCAATAGGGTGGGCAACCATTGCACCTTTGGGGGAAAAAAGACCAAAACATAGGATCCTAAAATTGTGCCTGTGCGGTTTTAACTCATTCTTATTTGCCATGTCTATATTTTTCACAATTACAAATTAAATTGAATAAAAAAATTAAAAAAAGATAGCTGTCACTTACGTCTGTCTCATACACACCGACATGTCTCATACACAAAAGTAAAACCTGCATTCACAAATCTGCCAATTTGTGTACAGTGTTTCATATTAAGGGTGGGAATCTTTGGCCACCACACGATTCAATTCGATTCAATTCTTAGGGGTAACTATGTAGATTTTTAATTCAAAATCAATACTTTTTATAAGGTCGGGTCCCAGTTCTATGATGAACAACATTCCTCCATAAAATGGACAAACACCTCTGATTATATTTTTATATTACTTAAAAGAAAATTGGTTTTGTTTAATAAAGTACTACCTGAACTTTTAAAAAAGTCAAATACAAACAAGGCAACAAGAGAAGTATCAAATCCTTTTCTTTTCTAAAGTAAATCTGAACAGCAGATATGGGCGTCTACATCAATAAAATGATTTGCCTGAGTGGCTGGACAAGAGATTTTTTTAAAAATAAACAGATAAAAATTAAATCACAAATATAAAAATAAATACATCTGAGAAAAGCAATTTTATTTTTTTAATTGATTCACAATTGTTCCAAAAAAAAGTAATATATATATATATATATATATATATATATATATATATATATATATATATATATATATATATATATATATATATAGCTAGCTACAGTAACCCCTTATTACTGTTATTAGTAGTAGGAAAATCATATATCAACTATTTTCATAGCTGGAGCTTAGAAAACCTGTTTAGGAAATATTGCGAGAGCCCTGTAGACATGAAGTAACACCCACATCTACACTCTTTTTTTAGTTAGTATAGCCTTTTGAATGCTTAAAAAATAATTCAGGCCAAATTTACGCAGAATATGCTTGGGGGGAAAAAAATCTACATTATTTTAAGTTTTTTTCTGTTTAAATTCAATGTTAACTTTTTCACACCAGCCTAAAGGCAACAGTCTGACACAATCAAACCTTACTCTCACAGAATTTTTACTTTATTATATTCTTGTCAGATCACGCTTTTTTTAAACTTTTTTTTTCATAACATACAATATAATTTCTCAAAGTATTGATGTTATTTCTTTTGGTGTGACCATAACACCCTTATGTTTAGAGTTAATGTTAACTTTTTCACACCAACCTAACGCATCTGTCTGACACAATAAGCTTTCACTCATAAAAATTACAACTGAATATATTTCTGTATGATGACAACTTTTTTTGTTTTACTCGTCTTTTTTTTTCTTGACCTAAATTCTCAAAGTGCAGTTGTTGTTCTGTTTCTGGTGTGACCATAATATAACATTATTTTGAGTTTTTCACCGCAAACAAAAGCTGATGAAAAATTTGCAAAATTCTGGAGTAAAATGAAGGTAGTGACCTAAAATATAAGACCGTACTTTTCCTTTGGAAAATGGGGTGAAAAAAGATAAGCCGTCTTGTATTTTAGCCTCGAGAGGGACAGGGCGTTTCCTCCTGTCACTCAATCACATGCAAACAAGTGAATCTAAGAGACACTCTTGAGTGGTTAGGCAAGCTAGCGAGCAACAGAGGAGGAGTTATATTGCTAATTTTAAGACAATACTAATCAACGAAGCAGAGTCATCAAAATGAACTCTAAGTGTAGTTTACGAAAAAGATACATTTTGTTTGAAAAAATATGTTTCTAACCATAAAAAGAGGGATATTTTCAGTTAATAATGGAGCCAAACAAACAGCCATGGATCATCCCCCAAATGTAAATAATTGATCCTTGTTTTGTTTTTTTATATATATACCTCCATCACATCGGGTATGGTTTTAAGTGGCGTTCGGGCGCCGTGTCGAAACAGGACTTGAACCAGTTTCAGCTCATACAGTTTTGAGTCGCCACTTTGGTTTTTCCGCTTCCACCACAGCACTGAACCCAAGGCAATGGACACGGAGCCAAAGAAGCCAACTTTGGTCCAAAGTTTCCTCATGGCGGTGCTGTAAAGAGAATACAATTTATCATCAGGTGAGTAATAATGTAATTTATCAACAAAAACATAGGTATTTTAGTGCTGCACGGTGGCCTTGTGTTTAACATGTCGACATAGCAGTCTGGAGATCCAAGTTTAAATCTCTCTTTTGCATGTTCTCCACTGCGCTTGTCTTGGCAAACTAAACACAAGGTCAAAGCCTTCATCCACCCAAACAACAGAAGAGCGTCATTTCAAAATGTGAGTTTGGCTCCTATTTTCCCCCAGAGGAGAGAACTGGAATCACAGTCAAAAATTTCCCAACAGCTGAAGGTCATTCAGCAAACAGGAAGGCTCTCGCCTAAAGAAAAAAACACTCCTTTAAGTCTGTGGCTTCAGCTCAGACTTCAGTACAACAAACACTGCTCTAGGAGAGTTTTTCCTAGTGCAGTAGTGCCCAACTGTTTGTAGGGACCAGGGTGGCTGACGGTGAGATGACCTGTATTATTTTGATGTTTGATTTGATATCTTGAATTTATTTTAACTGCCAATTGGTTGTACAATGTTTCATGTCAAATCCAAGCTGTAAAGGATCAGTATATGTACTTATGAAAACATGTTACTTTCAAAAATGGTTAATTGAAATGTAATTTGTTTATATTGGTCCCTAATTGCTTTTGTGTGTCGCCACCTTTTCCAAAGGTTTTTCACCTTGCAACTGATGATTTCAATGAAAGAAAGAGACAATCAGGTCCAAAAATAAAATGAGAGAGATTTGTCCCAATCTTTGCAGTCAAAAAAAGTGAAATCCCAGTGTAACCCTGGTCAAAAAGTCAAACCCTTTTCGATTTAGGAGAGAGCACAGACAACCAACACATAATTTGACAGTGCTGGTGTGGGTTTACTACGGTTTCCTCTCACAGTTGACAAAAATGTGTGTTGGGGTAATCGGAGACTCTAAATTGTCTTTCACTGCATTTCTATCCACCAAATTAGTCTGATTTCCCCAATAGTTCCTTTTAATTAAAAAAAAAAAAATATATATATATATATATATATGTCTTGATTGGATTATCCGGAGAATAGTGCTCGATACCGTGGTAGAGCGCAATATGTAGGTGTGGGAAAAAATCACAAGACTACTTCATCTCTACAGATCTGTTTCATGAGGGGTTCCCTCAATCATCAGGAGATTTTAATGGAAGCATTCACATACAATGGTTTATATAGAGCACAGAGTGGGTGGGTACAAGCAGGCGTAGGGTGTGGTGATTGGCTCATGTGTTACCTAGGAGGTGTTTCCGCCTGTGGCGGCATGTTGAAATGATTTCACTGCGCTTGTTGAGGGATGATAGCTCTGGATGATATATAATAAACAGTTTCTCTTTTAAGCATAAGTTGCATCTTTTATTACCACTGTTGTAAGGCATCCAGCACACCTTACAACAGTGGTAATAAAAGATGCAACTTATGCTTAAAAGAGAAACTGTTTATTATATATCATCCAGAGCTATCATCCCTCAACAAGCGCAGTGAAATCATTTCAACATGCCGCCACAGGCGGAAACACCTCCTAGGTAACACATGAGCCAATCACCACACCCTACGCCTGCTTGTACCCACCCACTCTGTGCTCTATATAAACCATTGTATGTGAATGCTTCCATTAAAATCTCCTGATGATTGAGGGAACCCCTCATGAAACAGATCTGTAGAGATGAAGTAGTCTTGTGATTTTTTCCCACACCTACATATATATATATATATATATATATATATATATATATATATATATATATATATATATATATATATATATATATATATATATATATTTTCACACCTACATGTAAGAGTCCTGCGTCCGTGCACACGCTCTAATGCAACTATTGGTCGTAGGCCATGTGCTTCCTCGTACACTGGGGGGCCTTTATTTCCATTTCACATGCCTATGACGTCATACTAGGCATCTGCGGCTCCTTACAAGTTAACAGGCTAGCTCTATTGTACATGTCTGCTGTAATATTGGCACAGATTGAAAATATTACATCACTAATGGCTACGCTGATGTTAAATAGCAGACAGCATCAAGGAATTATCTTTGATTGCGCTACAAGCATGGCATTATTAACAAGATCTCTGAGCGGATGCAGGTCCTAAGCAAAGAAAGACCGGCTGGGGAGAGTTTTTTTCCAAGGAAATTTTCGGACAGCGAATCATGGAACCAAAACTTTTGAATGTCTCTATGTTCATTCATTATGCTCGTGGATTGATAGGAATTTTAAACCCGAAGAAAAAGAAGTTTGTTCCCCGACTGATACTTTTCCAGATGAAGGTGGCTATTGTTCTGGATCTTGCCAGTTGTGTGGAATGCCGAGTTCATCAGTTTGGAGTGCACGGATGTAGCGTGAAGAGGTTGGAATACGCTTTATTTGCCTTGCAATATACCTGCTTGTTTTCCTTCTCATTCAAATTTTGTTCAAAAGTACAAATTAGCAGACCTTCTAAATTTTCTTAGCCACCTTAAATAAATCTTTCTTTTTTCCACCTATCTATGCACTTCAAATGTTCTGTACTTTTAATTCATGAAGCAAATGGTCTACTCTTCATTACAATTATTGCTGTTTTTATTGAATGGTATCTGCGTCTGTTTTATATCCTGCGAATTGAGACTGGTGCATGAGTGACACAAAGGGTCCCCTACGGCGGCACACACACTCGAGATCTGGTTTTCAATCGCATAATCCAGGTATGTTAGGCACCATTTACACCAGGGGTCGGGAAACTTTTTGGCTGAGAGAGCCATGAAAGCCAAATATTTCAAAATGTATTTCCGTGAGAGCCATATAATATTTAACACTGAAAACAACTAAATGTGTGTATTTTTAAGTAAGACCAATATTTTTTGAGTATAATAAGTTTCTTATTCTTTTTAATAAGTTATTCTAAAGTTAACCAATAATAAATATAAAACTTACCATTAATGCGACATCTTGAACAGGTGCGATAGAAAACGGATGGTTGGATTAAAATACATGAACATTTTATAATTTGAACGTTATTTTTAACACTGATTACCCCCTGCTCCCCCGTCTGCCGGCGCAACGCAACCTAGTACGCATGCGTGCAAAATGTGCACGTCATAGTCACCTTTTACCATGAATTAACGTGGACCCCGACTTAAACAAGTTGAAAAACTTATTCGGGTGTTCCCATTTAGTGGTCAATTGTACGGAATATGTACTGTACTGTGCAATCTACTATTAAAAGTTTCAATCAATCAAACTCCAGTGTTGCTTTGTGTTTAACTTATCTGAACAATATCCAGTGTTGCGGTATTTCAATTAACTGGAATCTGGGGCCATGTTGTAGTGAATCACACCTGTGCCATCATAAATTAATCAAATCTTTAATAAACATGTGACTAAGAGCATTTTACAACAATCAATCTCGGGATCTGCATGTCTGGTCAGGACACTCCTCACTCTTCTGCCTTCACCTTCATTGTCCATTCCTTTTTGGTGACTTTATTTACTCTGGACCTAGACAATGAGTCCGCAACATACATGGCGCACAATAACTGATATAGTCTGCTTTGCCAGTCCAAACGCATTCAATGTTTTTCGTAGTCTTTCCTCGACGGCCAGGTAATACAAAGCACACGCTACATTTTTTGTCACATTCACGGGAGCCCGCATTCTTGTTGATTCTCCTTCGACAAATGGACAGTTTTCGGGAAGTAGAATCACAGCAAAGTTTAACATTCGAAAGTTCTCTTTCCGTCCGAGAAGTGTTGTATCCCAAATAGCTGCAATCGCTTTCTCTTAAAGGTATTCATGTGAGTTCCACAAGCGTCTGTACAGACGGAAGGAGAAACACGGGCATGTCTGGATGACTCTCCTCCATATTTCCAGTGGTTGCCTAAAAGTTACGAAACTGCTCTATTATGAAGGCACATTCTTTCTGACGTCACTTCTTGTGTGGTATTTCTGGCGTCACTTACTCTACAAACTCAGTTTGTAAAATATCAATGAGTCCATACAAAGCTTAGAGCCTGAGATTCAAGAAATACACGGCACACTTACCGGTGTAAAAAAATTGTCCAAGCAGGGGGATCTTAAAACAATAATTTAGTGTGGCTGAAACAGGGCTTAAGCTAAATAATTATTCGTTCAAGGGGTTTTCCGGCTTAGTGTAGACATAGCCTTAGTCCGACTTTTCAAAAACGAACCATGATCAATTAAGATGTTTCCATGGGTTGTAGGAAGCTTATTTAGAGTCTTAACTATTTGAAAAAAATCGAACTAATTTATTGCATGGACACATACCGTTTGTGTCCTAGGATTGAATGGTGTCTCTTGTCAAAAGTCAGGTGGCTGGGAAAAGTTCCAGCTCACTATAACTCTAATTAGGATAATGTCGAAAATGGACACTGGTCCAGTTAGTACTCAGTTTAAAGGCCTACTGAAACCCACTACTACCGACCACGCAGTCTGATAGTTTATATATCAATGATGAAGTCTTAACATTGCAACACATGCCAATACGGCCGGTTTAGTTTACTAAATTGCAATTTTAAATTCCCCGCGAGATATCCTGTTAAAAACGTCGCGGAATGATGAACCTTATGTTGACGCGTGCTTGTGACGTTCGTGGTTGGAGCGGACATGTTCTCCCAGCACCACTCACGGCTAAAAGTAGTCTGCTTTAATCGCACAATTAAACAGTATTTTGGACATCTGTGTTGCTGAATCTTTTGCAATTTGTTCAATTAATAATGGAGACTATACAGAAGAATGCTGTTGGTGGAAAGCAGCTGCCTTTAGCAACCGAAACACAGCTGGTGTTTCTTTGTTTGTTGTGACGCTTTAACACAGAGCGGTCAAGCGAACATGTTTCTCTACCAGCAAGTTTTTGGATGGGAAACTTGTGATATTAAGTCGGCTCTTACCAAAGACTTGAGCGGATTATACGACCTCCTCCTGCAGCTGTCAAAAAGGCAGCTGTGATCTTGGCTCCTCCATTAGCTTCTCTCAGAGACACTGGCGGTCACCACAGCCCTCCGACTTTCAGGTATGACCTTATAATCTCACTAAAACACTAACACAATAAGCAGATGAGGGATTTTCCAGAATTATCCTAGTAAATGTGTAATAACATCTGAATCGCTCCCACTGCCTTTTCTTTTTTAGTGCTTCACTTCAACTTTACTCGTCCATGAATCTTTCATCCTCGCTCAAATTAATGGGGAAATCGTCGCTTTCTTGGTCCAAATCGCTCTTGCTGCTGGTGGCTATGATTATAAACAATGTGAGGATGTGAGGAGCCCTACAACCTGTGATGTCACGCGCACATCGTCTGCTACTTCCGGTACAGGCAAGGCTTTTTTATTAGCGACCAAAAGTTGCAAACTTTATCGTCGATGTTCTCTACTAAATCCTTTCAGCAAAAGTATGGCAGTATCGCGAAATCATCAAGTATGACACATAGAATGGACCTGCTATCCCCGTTTAAATAAGAAAATCTCATTTCAGTAGGCCTTTAAGACCACAGTAGAGTAGCTAAATGCAAGGTAAATTAAACTTTAAATGGGTAGTAAAACACCGTTATGTATTAATTGATTAATTGTCTATGAAAAGGTTCTCATTCAACCAGGCATTCAATCGTTTGCAATTACTTGACTGTTTGGTTTGTCATTCATTATTATAACCTGGCTCGATTTAACATCTGGGTATTTCACAAACTGAACCTTAAAAAAGGCAGCTTATCAGAGTGATGTCATATTTTAGACATTTTTTCCACACGTATATTAATCAGCTATGATACGTTAAAACTCGGTTCGACAAAATAGGACGAATGTGAACACACAAGACATAAATGTTACCCAACCGGCGCCTTGCCAGCTCGAACTTGAATTTAGCTGGTGGATAACGTTTCAAATAATACTACAACTAGTAGCTCGAACTCTCCAACGAGAGCATGACGTCTAAAAGTCAAATTACCCAGCTCGAACTAGAACAAAGAATAACGTTTATAGCACTATACTCACCGTAGAAGTAGAACACCTTTTACGGTCCGTCGTCTGTCTTGTATCAGCGTTCACTATGTCAAAAAGTCCCCTCACCTCAAGTACCAGCAGTCCACACACCGGCTCCCTCAAGAAATGGTCATGCTGGGAAGTGTAGGCTCTAGCAAAGGCATAGTGCCAGTCGACACAAGCCTGTCGTAGATATAAAACTACATTTCCCAGAGTTCATAGGCCGCATTCCGTGTTTTAAAAGTGTGCGGCTAGAAACATGCCCGACGTAACACGTTGTGCAGTCGACATCTGCACCCCCCGCTACCCGAAAGGGACAAGCGATAAAAGATGGATGGGACATAACTTATTTCCTTTTGATTAATTTTGAGAAAATAACATTTATCATCCCAATTGAAGTTAAAGAACTACACGTCAAAATATTTGACACATTTTACACTTGTAACTCACTTCTATCCAAATTAATTTAGGATGTCTCTCCAGAAGCCCTGCGATGAGGTGGCAACTTGTCCAGGGTGTACGCCGCCTTCCGCCCGATTGTAGCTGAGAAAAACACCAGCGACTCCAAAGGGAAAAAGTGGTAGAAAATGGATGGATGGATGGATGTTTCTCCAGAATGTTCCTTGTCCCCATGAAAATTAGTCAATCAACCCCTGCCACCCCAAAGGGACACGCGGTAGGAAATGGATGGATGGAAATAATCATTTTTTTAACGTCCTATCTCTGGATTATTCTGGACTGGACTCTCTGTTGCACTTAGTACAGGGGTCTCAGACACGCGGCCCGTAGGCCAAGTGCGGCCCGCAGCGACCCCAAAGGGAATAAGCGGTAGAAAATGGATGGATGGATGTTTCTCCAGAATGTTCCTTGTCCCCATGAAAATTAGTCAATCAACCCCTGCGATCCCAAAAGGGACACGCGGTAGGAAATGGATGGATGGAAATAATCATTTTTTTAACGTCCTATCCCTGAATTATTCTGGACTGAAGTCTATGTTGCACTGATTAGTACAGGGGTCTCAGACACGCGGCCCGTGGGCGAATTGCGGCCCGTGGGCGAATTGCGGCCCGCAGCGACCCCAAAGGGCATATGCGGTAGAAATGGATGGATGGATGGATGTTTCTCCAGAATGTTCCTTGTCCCCATGAAAATGAGTCAATCAACCCCCGCGAACCCAAAAGAGACACGCGGTAGGGAAATGGATGGATGGAACTAATTTATTTTTTTAACGTCCTATCTCTGAATTATTCCGGACTGAACTCTCTGTTGCACTGATTAGTACAGAGGTCTCAGACACGCGGCCCTCGATACGTTATTTTGCGACAAAGTCTTTGATTGATTGATACTTTTATTAGTAGGTTACGCAGTTCACTACATATTCCGTACAATTGGCCACTAAATGGTAACACCCGAATACGTTTTTCAACTTGTTTAAGTCGGGTTCCACGTCAATCAATTCATGGTAGCTTAATGTTAGTGCGGCCCGCAAGTTTTATATGAATGGCGCTTGACAGCGTTGTGTTAATTTGGGTCCAAAATGGCTCTTTCAACGTTCTGGGTTGCCTACCCCTGCGTTAGTGGAAAAGCGGCGAGTGAGTTAAAGCGACAGACGTTGCCATGGAGACAAGTTTTTTTTTTTTTTACATGCCTGGCTGCAGTCACACTGCGACACCTGTCCGTCAATAATAACAGTCCCCGATAACCTGGAATAATTCAAATTATTATTTTTTTATTGTTTCATTTGCATTGCCTCACACAATGAACACTACATATATTTTGATATGATGCCGGATAACACTCCGGGGGCTGTCACTTTTTTGCGCCCACTATCCCGGTATTTTCCCGGCTATTATCTGCTGACTGCTGTGCTGCTGTAGGGAGGGAAAGCGGAACGACACACATTGCAGAAATTACATTATTCTCCGTGCATCGGCTAATTACAAATATATTCCATGCTGAGGAGTATGCAAAGAATTGTTTAGGAAATCTTTTCTTGCGGCCCAGCCTGACCCAGACTCTGCATCCAGTGGCCCCCAGGTAAAGTGAGTTTGAGACCCCTGGTTTAGTACTCACAATAGCCTACTCTTTTTGAGTTCAAAGAAGAAATCGGTTCTGCTTTTACAACGTAAATATCATGCTGAGTTCTGTCAAACCTTTACTACTAGGAACATTATTTATTCACAAATCCAGAGTAATGTCATGCAAACCATTTTTTTGTTGTTTTATTCTGAAATCCAGAAAAAGTATCTAACTCACTAATAATGATAAAGAAAAGAAAAAAGGTCTATCCATCTTTTTTATTACTTTATTTACATCAAATACATCAGTTCACAAAAATGACACTTTAAATGTCTACTGTTTGTTAGGCAGCAGGTATGGATTTAACTTAAGTGCCTCATTAAAAAAAAAAACATTTAGAAAATAAATTACTTTATGGGACTCAGTGCTTCCGTGCGTCATTCATAGCAATGACAGAAAAGTGAACTTGGTTGAATTTGTGGCGATAATACGCCCTAATTTTTCCAAATCCACCCTTTGATTTATATATTCTTATTTTTGACTACTTGGTAAGCTATTTTTTTAATACAAAACATTAAAAAAAACATTCATATAGCACAGCACGTGAAACTATATCTGGAAAGGAAGTGACGCAGCCATTGCGCATGCGTGGACCGATCAGGTTTTCCGGTACTGATCGGGTACAAAACGGGGACAAAACAAGTTAAGTTTTTCAATAGTCACATAACTTATTGGAAAAATAGTTGTACATACATCCACCAGGTAAAAACTTAATTCGAAGTAAAATGTAAATGCTTACGTCATATTCCTTTGTTCTTTGTCTTCAGTATTTTTGGCCGTCTGGGGATGCGCGATGAAAACGTTTGCTGCCCTCTATCGGTGAGTGAAGATAACACAATTTTTTATACAATTAAATATTTTTGACCTCCCGAGATTCATAAAAAATAAAAGTTACAATTTCTTGTGGATGAATATTATGTATTCATCTATTTATTTAATATATTTAATACTTAAATGATTTAATGTTGTTCTCTGCAAAGTATTTATGGCCGACTAAATATAATTATATATCATATTTTCTACAGTTGTGATTAAATAATGAAAATTCAAAGCAGTGCATACCTATTGCTTTTATTTTTTATTCATTGCATGCATTGGGAATTAAAAAAACATTAAAAATGCTGGCTAGAAGTTGCTCTTAGTTTTGGCATTTAGTATATTTTATGTTACACTTTAAAAATATATATATAGCAAGAAGCAGTTTTTCTTCTTTGTTACACAAATGCCTTTTTTGCATCTTGATGCATTTGTCGCGTCATCTTATATAAAAAAAAGTAATACTTTTTGCAGTAAGTCTTCATGTCCACCCTAGAGGACAATGGAAAATGTATTGTTTTTAGTATCTTACAAATTAATTTTCCGTGAACCGCCTCAAACTATTTATTTTACATCTACTAAATCTGTAATTTTAATAATAAACTAACTGGATAAATGAAATAACTTACAATAATTTTGTTTAGTTTTGCAGAAATGTTGCCGAGGCATATCATCTTTCCACAGCGCAGCAAGTATTTATTTTTTATTCTTTGATAAAAGGCTGTGAAAGGCTTGTTCGATACATAGGACAAACATGCTGGGTCTTAGGAGGATATGAATATGTGCAAGTTTGAAACATCAACGTGATGAAAATATAATATAGTTCAGGGGGCACCAGGTCGTCTGTAAGGACCAGATGAGTAGCCCGCAGGCCTGTTCTAAAAATAGCTCAAATAGCAGCACTTACCAGTGATCTGCCTCTATTTTTTAGATTTGATTTATTTACTAGCAAGCTGGCCTCGCTTTGCTTGACATTTTTAATTCTAAGAGAGACAAAACTCAAATAGAATTTGAAAATCCAAGAAAATATTTTAAAGACTTGATCTTCACTTGTTTAAATAAATTCATTTATTTTTTTACTTTGCTTCTTATAACTTTCAGAAAGACAATTTTAGAGAAAAAATACAACCTTAAAAAGGATTTTAGGATTTTTAAACACATATACCTCTTTACCTTTTCAATTCCTTCCTCTTCTTTCCTGACAATTTAAATCAATGTTCAAGTAAATTTATTTTTTTTATTGTAAAGAATAAAAAATCAAATTTAATTTAATTCCTCATTTCAGCTTCTGGTTTTTCAACGAAGAATATTTGTGAAATATTTTTTCAAACTTATTATGATTAAAATAAAAAAAATTCTGGCGAATCTAGAAAATCTGTAGAATCAAATTTAAATCTTACTTCAAAGTCTTTTAAATTTCTTTTAAATTTTTTGTCCTGGAAGATCCAGAAGAAATAATGATTTGTCTTTGTTAGAAATATAGCTTGGTCCAATTTGTTATATATTCTAACAAAATGCAGATTGTATTTTAACCTATTTAAAACATGTCATCAATATGTTAAAATTAATCTTAATCAGGAAAAATCACTAATGATGTTCCATAAATTCTTTTTTTAATTTTTTCAAAAAGATTCGAATTAGCTAGTTTTTCTCTTCTTTTTTTCGGTTGAATTTTGAATTTTAAAGAGTCGAAATTGAAAATAAACTATGTTTCAAGATTTAATTTTAATTTTTGTCCTGTTTTCTCCTCTTTTAAACCGTTCAATTAAGGTTTTTTTTTTTTTTGTATCATTTATTCTCTACAAAAAACCTTCCGTAAAAGGAAAAAAAATGTACGACGGAATGACAGACAGAAATACCCATTTTTTTATATGTATGTATATAGATTTATTTATTAAAGGTTAAATGAGCAAGTTGGCTATTTCTGGCAATTTATTTAAGTGTGTATCAAACTGGTAGCCCTTCGCATTAATCTGTACCCAAGAATTAGCTCTTGGTTTCAAAAAGGTTGGTGACCCCTGATCTAGTTTAAAATGAGTAAATAAGGTGATGATGTAATATGATAAAATAGGAATTACATTATATGCACAAAGGCCCACAGACACAAAACAAACAAAAGTGATCCAAATGACACATTTATTGGCGTGTGATGGAAAAGAGATGACAACTGATGCATTTTAATGAGAAAAAACACAATTGTATTAAATATGAATGAACCAGACTCAGTAGATTAATTGCTATGCCACACTTCAAAGGCTGCAACGTTTACTGCAAAAAGTAGGGATACATAACCAGTGCAAGGATACTAATATAAATATGAAGACAATACTTGAAATCAAAACACTGTCGACATCAAGTAAAAGAAAAATAAACGAAAAAAACTTTGACAAATAAGTGCAGGGTCGCCACCTGGTGGCCAAATATCCTCACGACAGGCATTCCTGGAATTTAGTGTACAGCAGGGGTGTCAAATTCAAATACAGAGTGGGCCAAAATTTTAAACGGAACAAAGCCGTGGGCCAAGGTTGAACAAATTAACCTTTTAATAGGGACCCAAACAAGTTTTGCATTAAATATTGAACAAGCAAGGCTTATATAACTTTAGTAACATGCAAAATCCATTTTCATATAATAATTATGATTAAAAAAATATCAATGGCATATCAAATAAAATTTAAATAAACATTTTATGCCTTTTTTTCTATTTGCAATTTTCTGAGGTAATTATCAATTTTTTTCACAGGCTAATAATAAATTTGAAAATAAAATAACAATGAATGAACCAAACATTCAAGCCTTGAAGTAGCAAGAGAAAATGCAGGAATAAAACGTTAATTATTGGTCAGTTTGCTGTAAGTTTCCCGGAAGACTTAGTGCAGCAAGGGGTTCTGGGTATTTGTTCTGTTGTGTTACGGTGCAGATGTTCACCTGAAATGTGTTTGTCATTCTTGTTTGGTGTGGGTTCACAGTGTGGCGCATATTTGTAACAGTGCTAAAGTTGTTTATACGGCCACCCTCAGTGTGACCTGTATGGCTGTTGACCAAGTATGCATTGCATTCACTTGTGTGCGTGCGTGTGCGTGTGTGTGTGTGTGTCTGTGTGTGTGTGTAAAAGCCTCAAATATTATGTGACACGCTGTTAGTATTGAGGAAAAGCGGACGTGATGACAGGTAGTAGAGAACGCTAAAGGCAGTGCCTTAAATGCACGCCCCCGATATAGTTGTCCAGGTGGAAATCGGTAGAAATTCGGGAGAATGGTTGCCCCGGGAGATTTTCGGGAGGGGCACTGAACTTCGGGACTCTACCGGGAAAATTAGGAGGGTTGGCAAGTATGAGTATTAGCGGTGAATGCGGTGTTACAGCGGCACCGACGCTGTATAACACCAGCGGGCCAGCTCTAATGCTAAATGGATATTGCCTCAAGGGCCAAATTAAATTACACGTCGGGCCAGATTTGGCCCCGGGCCAGAGTTTGACACCCATGGTGTAGAGTGTTTCAGCACCACAGCTGTTACGTGGGCTCCATCTAGACTTGAATTGTTTAGTAATTTTATCAAAACAAAGCTATATTAGAAATGTATACAATAATTGTACACAGATAAAAATTCTTAATCAAAGTTTTGCTTGGATTCAATTGAATTGAAAAGCTCCCCTTTAAGTCATACCTGCAAGCCACATATTTCAAACTACTGGTACTAATGTATCTTTTTTTTTTCACACACATTTTTGTACTTGGATGGCTTTTCTTCATAACATATGTTTAATCCTGTGACTCATTAAGGCACTGGATTCACTGTGATCCAAGGCCACCTTCACAGCACATTATTTAAAGTGCACCTATTATGCATAAACAACTTTATTTTAACCTGTTTGTGTCTGTTTTTGTGTATTTGGGATCTGCATAAGTGCAAAAAATTTAAAATAAAAAAATGGAGGCATGGCGGAAATGTTCTATAAAACAATCTTGCCTTCCTTCATACCAGAACAAAAATATCAACCCAACACTTTTTGCTTTTGCTCCCATTTTTCATGACTTGAACTCCATCCATTTTCTACCGCTTATTCCCTTTGGGGTCGCAGGGGGGCGCTGGTGCCTATCTCAGCTACAATCGGGCGGAAGGCGGCGTACACCCTGGACAAGTTGCCACCTCATCGCAGGGCCACAGACAACATTCACACTCACATTCACACACTAGGGCCAATATAGTGTTGCCAATCAACCTATCCCCAGGTGCCTGTCTTTGGAAGTGGGAGGAAGCCGAAACCCGGAGGGAACCCACGCAGTCACGGGGAGGACATACAAACTCTAAACCAGTGGTTCTTAACCTTGTTAGAGGTAACGAACCCCGCCAGTTTCATATGCGCATTCACGGAACTCTTCTTTAGTGAAAAATAAATGTTTTTTTTCTTAATTCTTTCTCGATTTATAAATATTGATCATGAAATGATGTTACTATATTAAAGACATACTAATAAAGGTATATTTTACGAACAGAAAGTTACAGGATTGGTGCACATGATCCCATGTTTACATCTCATTGTGCAACATGTGAATGTTTAGTGGGAACTATCGGAAAGGGGTACAAATTATTTCCAAAGCAGGAACCCCACCCAGATATACAATACAAGTACACAGCTAATGAAAAAAAAAAGTTATATAAGAAAAAAATCCCATTAAAATGACTGCTGTCATTTGATTATAATAATAAAAACACTTAACTTGGTATGCTGCACAAGTGTGCTGCTGGTGTGGCCGCAGTGTGCCCATCTGACGTCGCTCACATGTCCTCCACTGAATGCTCAAGTAGTTTTTGCATTTGCTCACGCATATGGAAAATTAGAGGGAACATTGTTTGGAGGTATCCGTATGTGGAGGGAGGTGTGGCCAGCCCGCCTGCAGAAGCAAAGGTCACCGCCTCTGTCTATGGTGCGGAGGACGAGCACAATCGCATGAAGGTGGGGCATGTGCTGACGGCGAGACACAGCCGACAGTGAGCGGCCGAGAGAGGATACGGACGTGACTGAAAAGTCACGTTCTGCGGGAGAATGACTTTGAGAAAATCTATGAGCATTAAAAATGTTGTTAAAAACTGCACGCTTGGCTGCTGTGAAGTGTATGTCAGTGAGACCGGTAGGAAGCAACGGCCATACTATAAAATGCAGATAGGGAGAAGTTTTTATTTACACGATGAGTTGGGTGAGTGCCGAACCCCTGAGGCCAACTCGCCGAACCCCTAGGGTTCGATCGAACCCAGGTTAAGAACCACTGCTCTAAACTGAAAGATCCCGAGCCCGGATTGAACCCAGGACTACTCAGGACCTTCGTAATGTGAGGCAGACACACTAATCCCTCTTCCACCGTGCTGCCCATGACTTGAACTCAAAGATCTAAAGCGCTTGTAGTATACACAAAATACCTATTCTCAAATATTCACAAATCGGTCTAAATCTGTGTTAATGAGCACTTATTCTCGGCCAAGATAATCCATCCCATGTCACAGGTGTGGCATATAAAGATGCTAATTAAACAGCATAATTATTGCACAGTTGTATCTTAGGCTGCACACAATAAAGGGGCCACTCTGAAATGTTCAGTTTTATCAGACAGCACAATGCCACAGATATCCCAAAGTTTTATGGGAGTGTGCAGTTGTCATGCTGACTGCAGGAATGTCCACTAAAGCTGTTGCCCGTGGATTGAATGTTCATTTCTCTACCGTTCGCCATCTCCAAAGGCGTTTCAGATAATTTGGCAGTACATCCAACCGGCCTCACAACAGCAGACCACATGTAAACGACACCAGCCCAGGATCTCCACATCCAGCAGGTGCTCCTTAATGATCGTCTGAGACCAGCCACCCAGACAGTTGCTGCAACAGTTGGTTTGCATAAAGCAAACAATTGACAAAATATAAACGGCTCCTTTCAGAGTGGCCTTTTATTGTGCACATCTGTGAAATAATCATGCTGTTTAATCAGCATCTTGATATGCCACACCTGTGAGGTGGATGGATTATCTTGGCCAATAAAATGCTCACTAACGCTGAGTTAGACAGATTTGATGAACAATATTTGGAAGGAATATCCACTGAAGACATCAAAACTATGGCACCTGTGAAGTGAAAACCCTTTCAGTTGACTACCTCTCGAAGCTCAACAAGAGAATGCCAAGAGTGTGCAAAACAGTAATTAGAGTAAATGGTCATTTTGAAGAAACTAGAATATAAAACATGATTTCAGATATTTAATTAGTTTTTGTTAAGTACATAACTCCGGATGTGTTCATTCATAGTTTTGATGCCTTCAGTGACAATCTGCAATGCAAATAGTCATGAAAATAAAGAAAACCCATTGAATGAGAAGATGTGTCCAAACGGTATGTCGTACACGTTTTACGTCTCATGAAAATTGGGAGCAATAGTAAAAGTGTTGCGTTTTATATTTTTGTTCCGTATACTTCCTCCAAACGAGCTGTTTGCAATTTGCCCAATTTGTGACGTTTTTCCCAAGTGTGACGTCAGAGGAGATCTCCGTCTTCAGTAGAGACTTACTCGAAGAGCTCTGCGCGAGTCCGCCATTGTAGTCCGATGCTGTAGTCAATTCGCTCCTTCTCTTTTTCTATCCTCTTGTTGTGGGGCAGACTGGCTCATACAAGCAAATGCATCCTCCTACGTTGCCATTTCTAGTATAAAGTAGTGCATAGTTTGAACTTATATCAGTCAGTAAACTCCATATGGAAGTGCTAAAAACGACAACAAAAATGGCGAGGAGAAAAAGCAGTCACAGTGGAGGCACGTTATTATGAAGAGACGGTCAGAATGGGTCTTGGAAAATGGTCTGTAAAACGAAAACAATGCAAAATTTTGATAAAAAGAACCACCATTACATGTTATGTAGACCTCAAGGAAGTTTTTTAAATGTAGAAAAAAGTCATGACCCCTTTAAGTGAACACATGTCCACTTTTTTAGGTCATTCTCGCCTTTTTATCGGCGTTTCATATTCCAAAATGTGCAATAGTGAAGAATCCCACCTGCTACCCTGTTCTCTGTAGTTCTTGAGTCAGTTTTGGGGGTAAAAAAAAAAAGGTCCCCAAAGGTGGTCAAGGAGTTCATAACTATCGGATGGTCCATCTTTTTGGGCCACTTTGTTAAACGGCCAGGTCGTCTTGACGAGCCCGACTTCCGCTGCTTCCGCTCGTCTTGCTCAGACGTCGTTTGTCCCTGGTGTACCCTGAATGCAGCGCGGGCAGCGGGTGGAAGTTGTTGTTGTGGTTGGGGAGCTCCTCGGGCGCCTGCTGGTACCTCACCAGGAAGTCCCGGTCGTCCTCCAGGTTGTCGCGGCTGTGGTGGCGCTCGGTGGCCAGGTTGGCCGAGTTCTGCTGCAGCGCCACCCTGTTGCTGAAGGGGTGCGAGGCCATGGAGGTCATGGACGCCATGGGGGTCATGGAGGAGGTGATGGCGCAGCGGATGAAGTCAGGGGGAGGCGTGGGAGGGTCCGAGGGCGGAGGCAGGCTGTTGTGCTCCAAGGCGGCGTCCACGGCGTGTTGCGCCCTTTTTCGCCGGATGCTCGACCTCACGCTCTTCCAGCCCAGGTAGTAGAGCTCCAGCACAGATAGCGCCAAAGACACGGCGGCCACCACCAGCATGAAGACGATGAAGATGTTCTTCTCCGTAGGGCGGGACATGTAGCAGTTGACCGGGTTGGGGCACGGCCACGACGTGCACAGGTAGAGCGCCTTGAGGAAGACGCCGTAAATCAAGTACTGGATGACGGTGAAGATGACTTCCATGGCGGTGCGGATGAGGATGCTGAGGACGTAGGTTTGCAGCAGAGCTCCTTTGAGGCGGACGCGGCTCGGCCTTTCCGACATCCCCCCCTGCTGCAGGTACTCCTTCTCCGCCTCCAGGTCCGCCCCGCCGCCCTCCGCACGGGCCTCCCTCTCCTCCTGCTCCCGCCGCCGCCGCTTCTCCTCACTGCGTACCGTGTGCACGGCGTGGCCCATGTAGATGAGCGACGGCGTGGAGACGAAGACTATCTGCAGCACCCAGTAGCGGATGTGGGCGATGGGGAAGGCGCTGTCGTAGCACACGTTGGTGCAGCCGGGCTGCTGCGTGTCGCACAGGAAGTCGCTCTGCTCGTCCCCCCAGGACGACTCGGCCGCCGTGCCCAGCACTAGGATGCGGAAGATGAAGAGCACGGTGAGCCAGACCTTCCCCACCGAGGTGGAATGCTCCTGAACCTCCTCCAGGACGTTCCCCAAGAGACTCCAGTCGCCCATGATGCTTTAGGGCGGGGGTGGGGCAGCACACCTGAGACACAGTAGGGGGCAGGTGAGCCCTCTGAAGGGGGGCAAGACAAAAGAAAAGAACATAATGAGGTGGTTCGGTACCATATTGAGTTACTTCGATGTTCAAAATGGCTGCTTCATTAAGAGGCGTTAAAAATAAAAAAATAATAAAAAATAACTGTATCCAGCAAACCCCCCCCCCCCCCCCCCCCGACCCCATAATACAGTGGTTCTCAACCTTTTTTCAGTGATGTATCCCCTCTGAACTTTTTTTTTAATTCAAGTACCCCCTAATCAGAGCAAAGCATTTTTGGTTGAATAAAAGAGATAAAGAGGTAAAATACAGCACTATGTCATCAGTTTCTGATTTATTAAATTATATAACATTGCAAAATATACCTCATTTGTAGTGGTCTTTCTTAAACTATTTGGTAAAAAAGATATAAAAATAACTAAAAACTTGTTGAAAAATAAACAAATGACTCAATTATAGATAAAGATTTCTACACATAGAAGTAATCATCAACTTAAAGTGCCCTCTTTGGGGATTTTAATAGAGATCCATCTGGATTCATGAACTTAATTCTAAACATTTCTTCACAAAAAAAGAAATCTTTAACATCAATATTTATGGAACATGTCCACAAAAAAATCTAGCTGTCAACACTGAATATTGCATTGTTGTATTTTTTTTTTTTTTTTTTTTTTTACAGTTTATGAACTTACATTCATATTTTCTTGAAGTATTATTCAATAAATATATTTATAAATTATTTTTGAATTGTTGCTATTTTTAGAATATTAAAAAAAAAAATCTCACGTACCGCTTGGCATTCCTTCAAGTACCCCCAGGGGTACGCGTACCCCCATTTGAGAACCACTGCCATAAAGGACAAGCCATGAATTGATTAACGTGGACCCGACTTAAACAAGTTGAAAAACTTATTCGGGTGTTACCATTTAGTGGTCAATTGTACGGAATATGTACTGTACTGTGCAAACTACTGATAAAAGTATCAATCAATCAATCAAAAAAGCGGTTTAAAATGGATGGATCGATGGATGGATGTACAAAATTAGGGATGCGGCTATTGAAAAAATTGGATACAACACACTTTATACCAGGGGGTCCCCAAACCTTTTGACTGGGGGGCCGCATTTGGTTAAAAAAAAATTCTGTGCGTGTGCGTGTGCGTGTGCGTGTGCGTGTGCGTGTGCGTGCGTGTGTGTGTGTGTGTGTGTGTGTGTGTGTGTGTGTGAGAATATATAGTTTAAGGTTTTTGTGGTTTATCCCTTATACCAGTGGTTCTCAAATGGTGGTACGCGTACACCTGGGGGTACTTGAAGTTATGCCAAGGGGTACGTGAGATTTTTTAAAAATATTCTAAAAATAGCAACAATTCAGAAATCTTTTATAGTTATATTTATTGAATAATACTTTAACAAAATATGAATGTGAGTTCATAAACTGTGAAAAGAAATGCAACAATGCAATATTCAGCTAGAATTTCTTGTGGACATGTTCCATAAATATTGATGTTAAAGATTTCTTTTTTTGTGAAGAAATGTTTAGAATTAAGTTCATGAATCCAGATGGATCTCTATTACAATCCCCAAAGAGGGCACTTTAAGTTGATGATTACTTCTATGTGTAGAAATCTTTAATAATTGAACCACTTTATTATTCAATCACTTGTTTATTATTTATTATTTGGAATTACATAATCTCCCACGGCACACCAGACTATATGTCTACAGTGGTTAAAAAACATTGCCCTAGTCCAGTAGTTCTCAAATAGGGGTACGCGTACACCTGGGGGTACTTGAAAGTATGCCGAGGGGTAGGTGAGATTTTTTAAAAATATTCTAAAAATAGCAACAATTCAGAAATAATTTTATAAATATATTTATTAAATAATAATTCATCAAAATATGAATGTGAGTTCATAAACTGTGAAAAGAAATGCAACAATGCAATATTCAGTGTTGACAGCTAGATTTTTTTTGTGGACATGTTCCATAAATATTGATGTTAAAGATTTCTTTTTTTGTGAAGAAATGTTTAGAATTAAGTTCATGAATCCAGATGGATCTCTATTACAATCCCCAAAGAGGGCACTTTAAGTTGATGATTACTTCTATGTGTAGAAATCTTTATAATTAATTAAATCACTTGTTTATTTTTCAACAAGTTTTTAGTTAGTTTGATATATTTTTTTTCCAAATAGTTCAAGAAAGACCACCACAAATGAGCAATATTTTGCACTGTTATACAATTTAATAAATCAGAAACTGATGACATAGTGCTGTATTTTACTTCTTTACATGCGTGGGTTCCCTCCGGGTACTCCGGCTTCCTCCCACTTCCAAAGACATGCACCTGGGGATAGGTTGATTGGCAACACTAAATTGGCCCTAGTGTGTGAATGTGAGTGTGAATGTTGTCTGTCTATCTGTGTTGGCCCTGCGATGAGGTGGCGACTTGTCCAGGGTGTACCCCGCCTTCCGCCCGATTGTAGCTGAGATAGGCGCCAGCGCCCTCCGCGACCCCAAAAGGGAATAAGCGGTAGAAAATGGATGGATGGACATCTTTTTTTTCAACCGAAAATGCTTTGCTCTGATTAGGGGGTACTTGAATAAAAAAAAAATTCACAGGGGGTACATCACTTAAAAAAGGTTGAGAACCACTGCGTTACACAATACCCAATCCTTGGGTAGAGCGGTATATATGTTGGGTCAGGAAAAATACAAGAGGCTATATCATCCCTACAAGCCTGTTTTACAAGTTTCCCTGCTCGTTGGGGGATTTTTCTCAGAAACAGGCTTGTCGGGATGATATAGCCTCTTGTGTTTTTTCATGACCTAATATTGTATATATATATATATATATATATATATATATATATATATATATATATATATATATATATATATATATATATATATATATTCCAAGCACGATTATGTCACGTTAGCGATGGGAAAATGCATTTTTAGACAATATGAATTGCCTGAGCAGCTAGGATACACCAAGAGTAACCAGCAGTAGAAAAGGATTGGAAAGGACAAATTAAAAAAAATAAAAAATAACTTGGGACTTCCTGTGGGCCGGATTTTGGACGCTGGCAGGGGGGATCTGGCCCGCGGGCCGTAGTTTGCTGCTCTATATCCTCATTGCATATTTTGGGGATAATCGTTGAAATAAACAAAGGTTTTTTTGGTTTGCCATGAACGGTATTGTTTTTTTCTATTGAAACCACATTATCAACATTGAAATTGCACTTTTACCATGAATGCCTTTTAATAATAAAAAAATTAAAAATCTCGGCTGTTCACTGCCGCACAGTCTCACCACCCACTCACCACCGCTTTCATGTACGCTCTATATCAGGGGTCTCAGACACCCGGCCCGTGAGACGTTATTTTGCGGCCCGCACCTTGATGTATAAATTTACTGTTAGTGTGGCCCGCAAGTTTTATATGAATGGCGCTTGACAGCATTATATTTGTCATATTTGCTATAATTACCAACCCTCCCGAATTTTCAGGGAGACGCCGGAATTTCAAGGCAATCATTAAAGGGTAATCATTCCCGCGCACATCTGTCAGTTTTCATCCAAACAACAATGTTCAATGGGTGCCGTGTTGACACTGCCTTTGACACCCTCTACAACTTGTACTAACAGCGTACCATTCCAGACATTTCTGTATTTGGCTTTTAGGAACACAAGTCATAGCATTCACCTTTGTCATCAAACATACAGCATACAGTCTCAGCCACATGTTCTGTAAGGTTTCTGCAAACACGTGTCAGTGACTGCAAGACATACTCACAGGTCACACCGACAGTGGCGGTATAAACAAGTTTATCACTGTTACAAATATGCGCCACACTGTGAACCCACGCCAAACAAGAATGACAAACACATTTCGGGAGAACATCCACACCGTAACACGACATAAACACAACACAACAAATACCCAGAATCCCATGCATCCCTGACTCTTCTGGGCTACAATATACACCCCGCTACTACCAAATCCCGCCTCCCCACCGCGTCCGTCGAGTTGGAGAGTTAGGGCTGCAAGGTGTTCTGGGTATTTGTTTTTTTGTGTTTATGTTGCGGTACAGTGCGGATGTTCTCCCAAAATGTGTTTGTCATTCTTGTTTGGTGTGTGTTCACAGTGTGGCGCATATTTGTAACAGTGATAAACTTGTTTATACGGCCACCCTCAGTGTGACGGTATGGATGTTGATCAAGTATGTTAAGTCAAAAGCGATGACATGATGTAAAGGCGGTAAAGAGAGGGCTAACACGGTACTCTTATGCTTATGTTGACTGAGTGAAAATCAGGACAAATATTTCGACAACGTTTACGCCGGGAAATTGTCGGGAGATGTACTTAAATACAGGAGTCTCCTGAAAAAATAGGGAGGGTTGGCTAGTATGTTGCTAGGGTGGGAAAGCCGTTCAAAGAAGGTGAGTGCGGCCCAACCTCACCCAGTGTCTACATCCAGTGGTCCCCGGGCAAATTAAGTTTGAGACCCCTGCTCTGTAGCAATTACGTCCGCCTGTTTAAAATTACAGGCACTGTATGCGGTCCAGATTATATACATGTTTATTACATTTTTATTAAATGTTTTAATTATAGTAATTATTAATAATCAAACAGTTAATCAAAGCAACAGAATTTTAATCAAAGCTTTTCTTGAATCAATTTAATTACGTGCAGCCCACGAATCCACCTAAAAATGTTTAAAACATCAAAATGGGAATAAATAACAAATCAAAACAAACTATTTAAATTAATACTAAAAATAATAAACTAAAAATAAACATAAAAAAATAATCCCAAAAAGTACGCATCTAAATTAAATTTAAAAGTAAAAAAATAACCTGATTAAAATATTTTCTTAGTTCCAATGTCTTAGTAATTTATCTTTTGTAGCAGATATTGAAATACAGTTTTAGTCTGAATGAAGAAAAACTACAAATGTAGTAAAAATGTGAAAACTAAAACTTATAAACTACATAATGTAAGTCTAATATACCGTATTTTTCGGAGTATAAGTCGCACTGGAGTATAAGTCGCATTTTGGGGGGAAATTTATTTGATAAAATCCAACACCAAGAATAGACATTTAAAAGGCAATTTAAAATGAATAAAGCATAGTGAACAACAGGCTGAATAAGTGTACGTTATATGAGGCATAAATAACCAACTGAGAAGGTGCCTGGTATGTTGACGTAACTTATTATGGTAAGAGTCATTCAAATAACTATAACATATAGAGCAGGGGTGCCCATTACGTCGATCGCGATCGACTGGTCGATCTCGGAGGGTGTGTCAGTCGATCTCAAGCCAGGCATTAAAAAATATACATAAAAATGAGCAATCATCAATCATACCAAGACTTCACTTTCGTCAGTTGTTTGACATTCTCGGCACCCGAGGATCTTGTGAGATGACGCTGGCTGCTGCAAGCTCATATTTAAGAAAAAAATCACTAACAGGGCGGACGCAGAGAAACACATTTTATTTCTAGAGACTCCGTACCTACTGTCAAAACTCTAAAGACCGACTGCACACTTCCTGTCTTCACCATAAAAGACCTGTTTCATCCTGCCTGTGCTAACAAAATAAGAGTCTCAGAAAGCTAGCGTGCACAAGCTAGCAAGCTACGGAGTTTGATGCCAATGTATTTCTCCCCCGCCCTCAGCGACCGCTTTCTCGCTTGCTTGCCCACCCGCACTCTCACTGACGTCACTCACCTGCTGCCAGACATTAAAGGGCCACACACACATGCTACTCTCATAACAAAGTGTTTAAAAACGATTATGCAAGTTGGACAAATGAGATGCCAAATCCAACCACTTTCATGTGGTATTGGACAGAAAGGAGGACTTTTTTTTTTCTTCCATTTGAAAATGCGGACGTTATCAGCACCACTGTCTAATTCCAATCAATGCAAGTCATCAGAATCAAATACACCAACTTATATTCTTGTCTTCATGAAAGAAAGGAATCTATGTGTGTTAAACATGCTTGTATTATCATTAAACACCATTAACTTGTTAACAATAATGTCTCTTTCATAAATAATTAATTATAAATTATAAATAGGAATGAGGTAGATCTCCTCGACTTGGTCAATTGAAAAGTAGCTCGCCTGCAGAAAAAGTGTGAGCGCCCCTGATATAGAACATGCTATACGTTTACCAAACTATCTGTCACTCCTAATTGCTAAATCCGATGGAATCTTATACGTCTAGTGTCTTACGTGAATAATATTATTTGATATTTTACGGTAATGTGTTAATAATTTCACACACAAGTCGCTCCTGAGTATAAGTCCCACCCTCGGCCAAACTATGAAAAAACTGCGACTTATAGTCCGAAAAATACGTTAATGTCTCACTGTAAGGTACTCACGACTTAGACAGCCATAAAAGGGGTGAATAGACAAATAGATGCTCTAAATTCCTGGTAGTGTCGTATGTGTGCGTGCGTATGTTCGCGTGTGTGTGTGTGTGTGTTCATCCTCACAAACATAAGCACTGTCCCTGTGCATGGCTTGAGGACTGGACATTTCACGGCATGAACAGCGTTTTCTATAAGAGTCCACAGTAAAAAAAAGAAGTTGTTGAGTGGGACTAAAGTACACCACATGCTGGTTTTAGAACTAACTATTAGTTTAATGAAATGTATAGCATTACATTAGTGCCTTTTTTAAATCCCGGCATATGCATGAGTGACAAACATGCGCGGGTGAAAGGCGGCCAGTGGGCAAGTCAGCTCTAGGAGAGCGTGTCCTTCCACTCTGCACATTGGTCTGCATGTAGCCTCCAGCACACCTCCCTAACAGCTACACCACAGCAGCTTGTCCTCCTCCACCCTAAAACCTCCTCAGCAACTCATCTTTCCATCCTTTGAGCATTAGTGAATTTGGCCCGGACCCAAACATGGCGCCAACAAGCTGGCGATGACCCTATAAGGCGGCTTTATGAACGGAGGCCATCGTTAAGATGTCAGCGCAGCTCGTCGAGGGCCTGACCTCCGACCCCACTTCCAACTTGGAGATTAGCGATATTTACAAGCTTTGGACACCCCCCCCCGCTACCTTAAAGGGGAACATTATCACAATTTCAGAAGGGTTAGAACCAATAAAAATCAGTTCCCAGTGGCTTATTTTATTTTTCGAAGTTTTTAAAATTTTTTTACCCATCATGAAATATCCCGAAAAAAGGCTTTAAAGTACCTGATTTTTGCTATCTGTTTATCCACAATCCATTTTCCTGTGATGTCACCGCGTGACGCCAATACAAACAAACATGGCAGATAGCACAGAAAGATATAGTGACATTAGCTCGGATCCAGACTCGGATTTCAGCGGCTTAAGCGATTCAACAGATTACGCATGTATTGAAACGGATGGTTGGAGTGTGGAGGCAGATAGCGAAAACGAAATTGAAGAAGAAACTGAAGCTAATGAGCCATATCACGACAGACAAAGGCAACGAGGACGAATTCGGCGATCGCCTTCTAACCAACGATTGCATCTTTTGACCACTGGAGCAACTTAAATCTGTCGATTGGTAAGTGTTTGTTTGGCATTAAATCTGCGTGGAGGGAAAGGCTGGATGCAAATATAGCTACAAATGAGGCATAATGATGCAGCTAGCCTAAATAGCATGTTAGCATCGATTAGCTAGCAGTCATGCCAAGACCAAATATGTCTGATTAGCACATAAGTCAATAACATCAACAAAACTCACTTTTGTGATTTCGTTGACTTTATCGTTGGAAATGCGTCTGCTTTGAGTGTGGCAGGATATCCACACATTCTTGCCATCTCTATGCCATCTCTGTCGTAGTATGGCTATCGTCGGTAAAATGTGCGGAACAAACAAGGGACTTTCGCATCTTTTGACCACCGGTGTACTTGAGTCCATCGATTGGTATGTGTTTGTTTGGCATTAAATGTGGGTGGAGGGAAAGGCTGGATGCTAATATAGCTACAAATGAAGCATATATGTACATATAGTTATCCTAAATAGCATGTTAGCATGTCGTGACCATTGATATGTCTGATTAGCACACTCCACGTAAGTCAACTTGAATCCGTCTCTGACGAGGCATGATGTCTTCAAGGTACGGAAAACAGTCGAAAAAACGGAAAATAACAGCTGATTTGATTCGTTTGTAATGTGTTTGAGAAAATGGAGGATTGCTTCCTGTTGTGACGTCACGGGTGAAAGGTCATTGCTCCGACAGCGAACAATTGAAAGGCGTTTCAATCGCCAAATTCACCCTTTTAGAGTTCGGAAATCGGTTAAAAAAACATATGGTCTTTTTTTCTGCAACATCAAGGTATATATTGACACTTACATAGGTCTGGTGATAATGTTCCCCTTTAAGCTACTGCGCTACTTGGCAAAATCAAAGAAATGATCAGTAGAATTAGAAGCGAAACAATGAATGAATGGAAGGAAGTTAGAATGCGGCTTACCATTCCTCTTCTTTGTCATCCATGGGCGACTCTTTCCATGTCAACCACGACAAGAATGCTCCACCCTACAAGGCTTTGATTGAACCAGCCGACACTGACGTTGCTTCTACTGCGTGTGTGTGAGAGAGAGGTGTAAATGACCATGACCATGTGTCTACCACTCACTCCCTCACTCCCTTTTGTCTCCCTATCATCTTATCAGGTTTATATATGGTAATAACTGCCAGGATGACTATTGCTAGTACACCGAAGTGTGAGAAAGTGAGTGTTACTGTACGACTACACTGAAAAGAAGCACTGGCACAAGTATGAGAAAAAGTCATAGTGTAATGCAGTATAAAAAGTAACGGTATGAAAGGGGAAATCATAATGGCATGAGGAAAAAAAAGTTAATTGGGAAATAAATCATAATGTCGAGGAAAAAATGTTAAAGAAAAACATGGATATTATAACAAACCCTTCCTAATAATTGTGGGCATGTCGTTAGAAATGATTAATGATTACAAACAAATATGTTATGAGAATGCAGTAGTACTGTGAGAAGAAAAGTTGGATTTTTTGTGAGAAAAAAAATATGTTGCAAAAAACCAAAGTCATAATTTTATGAGAACAAAATTGTAACACAAGCAGATTTTTTTTTTATGTTGTGAGAAAAAAGTTGCAATGTTGAGATAAAATGACAGAAAAGTCATAATGCTATGAGAAAAAAGTTATTTTAGGATACATTTTTCATTTTAATTGTTAATTGTTAAATTATTCTGAGGACAAAAACATCAGAAAAATTCATATTATGAGATAAAATGTTGTAATTTTCTGGCTTGCCATGACAGTTTGTGTTTTAGTTTTTCTTCTGTGTGTGTTTAGTATTTCCTGTCCTTAGTTCCTGTCAGCACTCTTATTTTGGTTCAGCTTCCTGTTTGTCTCCCTGTGTGCTGATTTCCCCCAACTGCGGCTGATTGGCACCTGGCCACACCTGGTGTTTATCAGCCTGGTTCAATTTTACTTGCTTTGTTCCTCCAGTCAGTGCTGGATTATTGTTGTCGCTACGTGTCGTGTCGTATCGTATCTTGTCTATGCAGCGTTGCGGTAAGCTATCCAATCCAATCCACTTTATTTATATAGCACATTTAAACAACAATAACGTTTCCAAAGTGCTGCACAGCCATGTTAAAAACAATATTAAAAAAACAATATTATGCTCCACCACTGACTGAATTAAAACAAAAAATAAATATAAAACATATATAAAAAAAACAATATAAAAACATGATTAAAAACTATTTTAAAGGGTAAAATCAATTAAAACAGTAAAATAGAAATCAAAGTGTATAAAAAAAACACAGAGGACAACAGAGGACAGAGGACTACACAACTCACGTAGTGTTAAAAGCCAAAGAATAAAAGTGGGTCTTAAGACGAGACGTAAAACACTCCACTGTGGAAGCAGTTTGAACATGGAGGGGCAAAGTGTTCCAGAGCTTAGGGCCGACCACAGAGAATGCCCTGTCTCCCCTGGTCTTAAGTCTGGTCTTGGGCACCACGAGCTGGAACTGCTATATTCGATAGTAGTTTGTAGCTTATTGTCTTTTGTTCCCTGCTTCCAAGTTTGTTTTCTTATTACAAGTACGACTTCTGTTTTCCTGCTAGATACCTGTTAGCTTCCACGCTAGGTTTTTTTGTTTGTTATCCGCCCACGTGCGCGCTTTTTGTTTGTACCCTTTGTTGGTTTTTGTCTTCCATCCATCCATTTTCTACCGCTTATTCCCTTTCGGGGTCGCGGGGGGCGCTGGCGCCTATCTCAGCTACAATCGGGCGGAAGGCGGGGTACACCCTGGACAAGTCGCCACCTCATCGCAGGGCCAACACAGATAGACAGACAACATTCACACTCACATTCACACACTAGGGCCAATTTAGTGTTGCCAATCAACCTATCCCCAGGTGCATGTCTTAGTGTTTTAAATTAAATCATGTTTTCTCACTCCATGCCTGCCTCTATCTCTGCATTTTGGGGTTCGTCAACAACTAACTTTGATAGTAATGTCATTAGATAAAAGTAATAAGTTATGAAATAAATTATGTATGAGAAAAAAGGTTTATAGTGTCATAAAATAGAGAATGAGAAAATAATTATATATGAGGAAAAAAAAGTCATATGATAAAAAAAACGTTATTGTTATGAGAAACGAGTTATGGAAAAGGTTGCACTAAGAGGAACAAGTCATTTAATGAGAATGAAGTTGTAATATTATGAAAAAAAAACATGATCGAAAATGTTAAGCTGTAAAAAAAAAGTTATAGTATGAACAAGTAGGATATATGAGGAATCTGTTTTAAAAATATGGGAAAATAGTTGTTAAATAGTGTTAAAATTATATAAGGGATTAAACTCATGTTGTAGGAAAATGTCATTGTTATGAGAGTGTTTTGAAAAAGTTGAATTATGATGAAACTGTCATTGTTATGAGAATACAGTTGTAATATTGTGAGAAAAATAGTATCACAAACAATAATTCCGTGAGACAAAGGTTTTAATGCCAGAAGAAGTTACATTTTAAGAGAAAAATGTAGTAGTGTTAAAATAGTAGTGATTTAGAAATTTTTTTTATTTTTAAAAAGTGTATTTAAAGTTGTAATATTATGGGTAAGGAGTTGTGGTGTAATGAGGACAAGTCAATATTATGAGAAAAAAGTTACACTGTGAGGATGAATTAGTTATGAGAATATAGTTGGAATATTGTGAGAAACAAACACGAGAAAAAGTGATATAAGTAAAGTGATAGACTGAGAAAAAATATAACAAAAACATGAAAAATAAATTATTTTATTGTGAGAAAGCTTGAGAAAAATTTATGAGTAAAGTAATATGAGATACAATGTTGAAATATAATTACAAAAAAGTACTAAAGTTATGAGAAAAAAAATATTTAATGAAAAAAAGGTTTAAACTATTATAAAAAAGTGATACAAAATGACAAAATATATATGATAAAAAAATTATTTTGTATTATTTTGATGAGAAGAAATGTGTACTATTTGTAAAAAATAATTTATGTAAATTGAAATATTGTGAGAAAACATGATCAAAAATGTAATGTTATGAGAAAGAAGTTATAGTATGAAGATTAATTTATTATAGTTGTACTGTGAGGAAATGATAAAAAAAAAGGAATATGTAAAAATCAGGAAAAAGTAAAAGTGATGTGTTTTTTTTACGACGGGTATAAAAAGATTTACAGAATGAGAAAATAGTATACAAGAGAAAAAAAAATATTGTGAGAAAAACTAAAAAGTTCAATGAAAAAAGTTACAATATGAGCAGAACGTAAATTTATAAGAATAAATTCGTAATATTAAGAGAAAAGATTATAATCTAAGTAGTAACAAAACAAAACTATATTTGTGTGGTGTTCTATAATCTATTGCTGTGGTTTATGTGCAAAACCCCAAACCAGTGAAGTTGGCACATTGTGTAAATGGTAAATAAAAACAGAATACAATGATTTGCAAATCTTTTTCAACTTATATTCAATTGAATAGACGGCAAAAAAATATATTTAATGTTCAAACTGAGAAACATATATATTTTTTGCAAATAATCATTAACTTAGAATTTAATGACAGCAACACATTGCGAAAAATTTGGCACAGGGACATTTTTACCACTGTGTTACATGGCCTTTTCTTTTAAAAGGGAACATTATCACCAGACCTACGTAAGCGTCAATATATACCTTGATGTTGCAGAAAAAATACCATGTATTTTTTAACCGATTTCCGAACTCTAAATGGGTGAATTTTGGCAAATTAAACGCCTTTCTATTATTTGCCCTCGGAGCGATGACTTCACAACGTGACGTCACCTAGGTAGTCAATCCGCCATTTTCTCAAACACATTACAAACATCGAGTCAAATCAGCTCTGTTATTTTCCGTTTTTTTGACTGTTTTCCGTACCTTGGAGACATCATTCCTCGTCGGTGTGTTGTCGGAGGGTGTAACAACACGATCAGGGACGGATTCAAATTGACTTACGTGGAGTGTGCATCGATTAGCACGGCATGCTAATCGATGCTAACATGCTATTTAGGCTAGCTGTATATACATATTGCAGCGTTATGCCTCATTTGTAGCTATATTTGCATCCAGCCTTACCCTCCACCCACATTTAATGCCAAACAAACACTTACCAATCGACGGATTCAACTTGCACCAGTGTCAAAAGATCCGTAAGTCCTGTTTGGTCTGCATATTTTACCGGCCATGCTACGACAGACATGGCACAGAGATGTATGGATACCCTGCGACACTCAAAGCAGATGCATTTCCAACGATAAAGTCAACAAAATCACAAAGATGAGTTTTGTTGATGTTATTGACTTATGTGCTAATCAGACATATTTGGTCGCGGCATGACTGCCAGCTAATCGATGCTAACATGCTATTTAGGCTAGCTGTATGTACATTTGTAGCTATATTTGCATCCAGGCTTTCCCTCCACCCACATTTAATGCCAAACAAACACCTACCAATCGACTGATTTAAGTTGCTCCTGCACATTTTACCGGCGATGCTACGACAGACATGGCACAGAGATGTATGGATACCCTGCGACACTCAATCGTTGGTTAGAAGGCAATTGTCAAATAGCTTCAATAGCTTCAATTTCTTCTTCAATTTCGCTATCTGCCTCCATACTCCAACCATCCGTTTCAATACATGCGTAATCTGTTGAATCGCTTAAGCCGCTGAAATCCGAGTCTGAATCCGAGCTAATGTCGCTATATCTTGCTGTGCTATCCGCCATGTTGGCATCACTAAATGACGTCACAGGAAAATGGACGATTGATTTAAAGATAGCGAAAATCAGGCACTTTAAAGCCTTTTTTCGGGATATTCCATGATGAGTAAAATTTTGAAAAAAACTTCGAAAAATAAAATAAGCCATTGGGAACTGAATTTTATTGGTTTTAACGCTTCTGAAATTGTGATAATGTTCCTCTTTAACAATACTCAGTAAAAATTTGGGAACTGAGTAGACCACTTTTTGAAGCTTTTCAGGTGGAATTATTTCCCATACTTGCCTGATGTACACCTTAAGTTGTTCAACAGTCCGGGGTCTCCATTGTGGTATTTTAGGCTTCATAATGTGCCACACATTTTCAATGAGAGACAGGTCCGGACTACAGGCAGGCCAGTCTAGTACCCGCACTCTTACTATGAAGCCGCGCTGTTGTAACAAGTGGCTTGGCATTGTCTTGCTGAAATAAGCAGGGGTGCCCATGATAACGTTGCTTGGATGGCAACATATGTTGCTCCAAAACGTGTATGTACCTTTCAGCATTAATGGTGCCTTCACAGATGTGTAAGTTACCCATGCCTTGGGCACTAAGACACGCCCATACCATCACAGACGCTGGCTTTTGAACTTTGTGGCTATAACAGTCCGGATGGTCCTTTTTCTCTTTGGTCCGGAGGACACGACTTCCAGTTTCCAAAAACAATTTGAAATGTGGACTCGGCAGAACCCTTTTCCACTTTGCATCAGTCCATCTTAAATGAGCTCGGGCCCAATGAAGCCAGCGGTGTTTCTGGGTGTTGTTGATAAATGGCTACTTGCACTTATAGATGTAACAACAAACTGTAGTTACTGGCAGTGGTTTTCCGAAGTGTTTCTAAACCCATGTGGTGATATCGTTTACAGACTGATGTTGGTCTTCAATGCAGTACCGCCTAAGGTATTGAAGGTCCGTAATATCATTGCTTGTGTGCAGTGATTTCTCCAGATTCTCTGAACCTTTTGATGATATTACGGACCTTAGATGGTGAAATCCCAAAATTCCTTGCAATAGCTCGTTGAGAAATGTTGTTCTTAAACTGTTTGACAATTTGCTCACGCATTTGTTCACAAAGTGGTGACCCTCGCTGTCCCCATGTTAGTGAATGACTGAGCAATTCATGGAAGCTGCTTTTATACCCAATCATGGCACCCACATGGGTCCTGTCCAGTGTCGGGACCCAGGATGGACCGCTCGCCTGTGTATCGGTTGGGGACATCTCTGCGCTGCTGATCCGCCTCCGCTTGGGATGGTTTCCTGCTGGCTCCAATATGGACGGGACTCTCGCTACTATATTGGATCCACTTTGGACTGGACTCTCACCGTTATGTTAGATCCACTATGAATTGGACTTTCACAATATCATGTTAGACCCGCTCGACATCCATTGCTTTCGGTCCCCTGGGGACCACATATGCGGTCCTCTCCAAGGTTTCTCATAGTCATCATTGTCACCGTCACCGACGTCCCATTGGGTGTGAGTTTTTTTCCTTGCCCTAATGTGGGCTCTACCGAGGATGTCGTTGTGGTTTGTGCAGCCCTTTGAGACACTTGTGATTTAGGGCTGTATAAATAAACATTGATTGATTGATTGACATGTTCCCAATTAGCCTGTTCACCTGAGGGATGTTCTACTGTAAATAAGCGTTTGGCGAGCATTCCTCAACTTTCTCAGTCTTTTTTGCCACGTGTGCCAACTTTTTTGAACCATGTTGCAGGCATCAAATTCCAAATGAGCTAGTATTTAAAAAAAAACAATACCAAAGTTTATAAGTTTGAACCTTAAGTAGCTTGTCTTTGCAGTCTATTCAATTTCATATAGGTTGAAAAGGATTTGCAAATCATTGTATTCAGGTTTTTATTTACGATTTACACAACGTGCCAACGTCACTGGTTTTGTGTTTTGTAAATGTATGTGAGCAGTTGTGGTGTGGAAGTGTTAGAGCAGTGTGTTTTTGTGTTTGTGTGCTTTATTGTATTGTATGTTTTCTGTATTTTTGTCCGGACCCCCTTGAAAACTAGTTGCTGCATCTCAAGGAGCTATCCCTAATAATTTGAATTGACTTGTATAAAAACAATGTTACAACTGGGAAAAGTTGTAACATCATGAGAATAAAGTCTTAATAACATGAGGAAAAAGGTCCTAAAATGTACGGGAATCAAATATGGCAAAAGTGTGTGATAAAAGTGTTGTGAGAGGGAGCACAATGTTGGAGCGTCACGATGGGAGCTTGCATGTTGCCTGGAAGTGAATCACAAAGCGGGAGGAAGGGAGTGAGAGTCCAGTGGGGACAATAGCAGGAGGTCGTTCATGGAAACGACCATGTTCTTATCGTCTACCACGTCGTCCACCTGCATGAGCGCCAACAATGCATCACCTGGAGGCTACGTCGGACCTCTACGATAAGATGAAATGTTAAAATGGTGGTTTTTCTATTATTCATCCATGGTGTAATCCTATGTGTGTTACATATACAATACTCAAAACCAGTGAAGTTGACACGTTGTGTAAATGGTAAATTTAAACAGAATACAATGATTTTCAAATTCTTTTCAACCTACAAACCCCGTTTCCATATGAGTTGGGAAATTGTGTTAGATGTAAATATAAACGGAATACAATGAATTGCAAATCCTTTTCAACCCATATTCAGTTAAAAGCACTACAAAGACAACATATTTGATGTTTAAACTCATTAACTTTGCTTTTTTTTTTTGCAAACAATTAACTCAGAATTTCATGGCTGCAACACGTGCCAAAGTAGTTGGGAAAGGGCATGTTCACCACTATGTTACATCACCTTTTCTTTTGACAACACTCAATAAACGTTTGGGAACTGAGGAAACTAATTGTTGAAGCTTTAAAAGTGGAATTATTTACCATTCTTGTTTTATGTAGAGCTTCAGTCGTTCTCCGCTGTCGTATTTTACGCTTCAAAATGCTCCACACATTTTTGATGGGAGACAGGTCTGGACTGCAGGCGGGCCAGGAAAGTACCCGCACTCTTTTTTTTTTTTTACGAAGCCACGCTGTTGTAACGTCCATGATAACGTTGCTTGGATGACATCATAGCACCCGTCCAAAGGCAAAACCTAGTAACTCACTTCTAGCTGATTTTGAGAAAACAAAGGAAAACCAATCTATCTTGATGCTGTCTTACAAAGATCTACAAAGTCATCAAACGTATAGATGGTTTCTTGAGCTTTCATTTTCTTGCCGATTGAGCCATGGATTGAATCTGCTCTCATGAACGTGTGCCCTTTCTCCAGATATTTTATTACAATCTCGGGTGGGCCCCATTCTGCGTTTGCACATTGGGCAAGAGCCGTGTACAGCGTCCAGTTTTTTTTTTGACCTCCACAGTTATCTGCCCAAAAGAGTATGCAAGGGGGAAGAATCAAGAACAATACATTTAATGAAGGTGCTTGCAACGTCCTGGGCCAATCTTCCAAATATCCCCTCGTGCCATAATATCACATAATCAGGTTGTCCGTCGGCCCCCATTCGTGCAAATGTCTCATTAAAGACAATAAGGCGACTGACAAAGAAGCTCCGATTGGTCCCTTGAGATACTAGGTTTTTCTGTTGTATCTATGCGGTTACGTGGTAGTTGCTAGGTCCTGCCATGCGCGTAACAGCTTACTTACGGAACAAATTACAATATCGCATACACTAATGTAAAGCATGTCACCTAGGAACTCCAAAATTATTATCAGCTCAGTTTTGACCAAAATTGAGTTACTGGGTTTTGCCTTTGGACGGGAGATATGTTGCTCCAAAACCTGTATGGACCTTTCAGCATTAATGGTGCCTTCACAGATGTGTAAGTTACCCATGCCTTGGGCACTAATACACCCCCATACCATCACAGATGCTGGATTTTGAACTTTGCGCCTATAACAATCCGAATGGTTATTCTCCTCTTTGTTCTGGAGTCACCACGTCCACAGTTTCCAAATATAATTTGAAATTTGGACTCGTCAGACCACAGAACACTTTTCCACTTTGCATCAGTCCATCTTAGATGAACTCTGGCCCAGCCAAGCCAGCGGTGTTTCAGGATATTGTTGATAAATGGGTTTGGTTTTCCATAGTAGAGTTTTAACTTGCACTTACAGATGTAGCAACCAACTGTAGTTACTGACAGTGGTTTTATGAAGTGTTCCTGAGCCCATTTGGTGATATCCTTTACACACTGATGTCGATTTTTGATGTAGTACCACCTGAGGGATCAAAAGTCCATAATATCATCGCTTACGTGCAGTGATTTCTCCAGATTCTCTGAACTTTTTGATGATTTTACGGACCGTAGATGGTAAAATCCCTCAATTCCTTGCAATAGCTCGTTAAAACGGGGTTTGTATATTCAATTGAATGGACTGCATAATGTTCAAACTTAATTTTTTTTTTGTGCAAATCATCATTAACTTAGAATTTAATGGCAGCAACACGTTGCATAAAAAATGGCACAGGGGCAATTTTACCACTGTGTTACATGGCCTTTCCTTTTAACAACACTTAGTAAACGTTTGGGAACTGAGGAGACCAATTTTTGAAGCTTTTCAGGTGGAATTCTTTCCCATTCTTGCTTGATCCATCCATTTTTCTACCGCTTATTCCCTTTGGGGTCACGGGGGGCGCTGGTGCCTATCTCAGCTATAATCGGGTGGAAGGCGGCGTACACCCTAGACAAGTCGCCACCTCATCACAGATTCTTGCTTGATGTACAGCTTGAGTTGTTCAACAGTCCTGGGTCTCAGTTGTGGTATTTTACGTTTCATATTGCTCCACACATTTTCAATGCGAGACAGGTCTGGACTACAGGCCGGCCAGTCTAGTACCCGCACTCGTACTATGAAGCCACGCTGTTGTAACACGCTGTTGACGCCCTTGAAATAAGCAGTGGCGTCCATGATAACGTTGCTATGTTGCTCCAAAACCTGTATGCACCTTTCAGCATCAATAGTACCTTCACTGCTACTTTCATGCAGGGTTTCATGACCAGCAGGCACTCTAACGCACCCGACGGAGCAATAAACGTAAAAAAATACACTGAACGACCCAAAAAATTACTTATCACCCTCATTTTGCCAAAGTCTTCATTAGGTGGCTGCCTCCAATGTATTTGTAATAATTTTCAAAAATTCATTGGCTGCACCCCCTCTCCCTGAAGGTATTTACACAACTCCTGCTACCTCAACAGAGCAAAAAACATTACCAAGGACAGCACACACCCTGGCTTCCACCTGTTCGACCTGCTACCATCAGGCGGGCACTACAGGTGCATCAGAGCCAGAACAAACTCAGAGACAGCTTCTTTCCCGGAGCAATCCCCATCTTGAACTCATACTTTTAATAAATAATTCACCCCTATTCAAAATCCTACCCTAATCCCCTACTGTGCAATATTACCCTTCTAGTGCAATACGTCCGACACTGATTGTTATTGTTACTTTATTACTCTGGTACTCTTGTTCTGTATATTGTACAGTATTTTGTATATTGTACAGGATTGCTTATTTTTTTTATTGGATAGTAGTCTGTTTATTTCACCTCTTATTTTTTATCTTAATTACCACTTGCGTGTTATTTGTTTCCACGACCGCACCTTAAAGGCCTACTGAAACCCACTACTACCGACCACGCAGTCTGATAGTTTATATATCAATGATGAAATATTAACATTGCAACACATGCCAATATGGCCTTTTTAGTTTACTAAATTACAATTTTAAATTTCCCACTGAGTTCTTGTTGAAAACGTCGCAAAATGATGACGCCTGTTTGTGACTTATTGGTTGGAGGGGACATATTAGCCCAGCACCACTTACGGCTAAAAGTAGTCTCTTTTCATCGCATAATTACACAGTAATTTGGACATCTGTGTTGCTGAATCTTTTCCAATTCATTCAATTAATAATGGAGACTATAAATAAGAATGCTGTTGGTGGAAAGCGGTGGATTGCAGCTGCCTTTAGCACCGAGACACAGCCGGTGTTTGTTTGTTTTGTTGTGAAGCTTTAACACAGAGCGGTCAAGCGAACATGTTTCTCTACATCAACCAGCACGTTTTTGGATGGGAAAATTGTGATATTAGGTCAGCTCTTACCGGAGACTTCAGTGGATTATGGGACCTCCTGCAGCAGCTGTCAAAAAAGCAGCTCTGATCTTGGCTCCTCCATGGCTTCTCTCAGAGACTCTGGCGTTCACCGCAGCCATCTGATTTTCAGGTATGACTTTTAGAATCTCACTAAAATACTATTAACACAATAAGAAAATAAGGGTTTTTTCAGAATTATCCTAGTAGATGTGTCTATTTACATCTGAAAAGCTACCACTGCTGCCGCCCGGAGCCGTCTCTCTTTTTTTTTTTGTGCCTCACTCTAACTTTCCTCATTCACGAATCTTCATCCTCGCTCAAATTAATGGGGAAATTGTCGCTTTCTCGGTCCGAATAGCTCCTGCAGCTGGAGGCTGTGATTATAAACAATGTGAGGATGTGAGGAGCCCTACAACCCGTGACGTCACGCGCACATCGTCTTCTACTTCCGGTAAAAGCAAGGCTTTTTTATTAGCGACCAAAAGTTGCGAACTTTATCGTCGATGTTCTCTACTAAATCCTTTCAGCAAAAATATGGCAATATCGCGAAATGATCAAGTATGACACACAGAATGGACCTGCTATCCCCGTTTAAATAAGAACATCTCATTTCAGTAGGCCTTTAAATTGGAGTACTTATTCTCGGAATATTCAAATATAATGACAGTCCATTCTATTCTATATTTATCATGCATGTTTTATTCTAACTGATCTTTCTTTTTCGTAATATGCTAAGTGAATAAGTGTACTTTTTTAGTTATTTCTCCATATTTCTGCACAATAGCTCAGATTTGGTAAAACTAGCGAGCAGTAGAGAATATGGAGTGTTTGTTTGTGTCCAGAAAATATTTTGATACATTCATTATTGAAATATTTTTTGCCGCTTTATGTTGTACATGTTTCTGAGATTTCTCATCTATTATTACACCCACAATTTGGTTTATTTTACTCTTTCAATGTCTGTCTATTTGTGTTTGTGTTTGACTTTCTCCTCTGCTGCTATCGAATTGCATTATTTTAGTTTTACAAAAATCCAAGGAGGGTCTGTTTTTGTCAAACCATCTATTTAACTTGTTCATTTCTTGTGTTATTATTCGTATTATCTTGTGTGTTCTTTCCTGAACAGAACGTAGACGTTGTGTCGTGTTTACCTGCCACAAGATGCTGTAATTGGTGACTATGTAGTGTCAACAACACACCTTCACTTCCCATACTTGTCTTCTTTACAGGTTGTGGAAAGAAGACGTGTCATTGATGGTTTTACGAGCAGAGGGGCATGTTCGGCAGCGCACAATCACAGAGTACTTACAAACAGACAGAAAATGGAGAACGGATGTATTTTGGCATAACAACTAACGATAAAGTAGAAGTTATAACACTGAAACACCCTCAGGAAGAGGTGCTTTAAGACATGGCTAACTAGCTAGCGGCTAACGTCCGGCTGCAGTCGGCAGTCGGTTAATTCTAAATCACTAACCTTATCAGTATGTGGAATTAAATTATGGAATGGATTAAGCAAAGCAATCAAACAATGTACTAATATGATCCATTTCAAGAAACTCTTCAAACTGGAAGTGTTAACAAAGTACAAAAATGAAGAACCATGATAAACATTCTGATTTTACTCACTCATTCATTCTCAAAATAATCTGATTTATCTCATCGTATGGATTAAAATTTAAGCAATTATTTATTTATTTATTTATTTGTATTGTGATTACCTATTACTTATGGAGTATACATTGTGAATACATTGAGAACAGGAAGTGAACAAAACTTTTAGCAACTGTTATGTAAAGAAAAGGGGTAGGATTAAATAAGCTCTGCTTCTTCCTCCTCCTTTTCGAACATGTTGGAAAGAGAAACTGGAAATTGTGATGTATCTTGTTGTATGCTTGCATGTTCGAAATAAACTCAAACTCAAACTCAAACTCAAAATCTTCGCCTCCATTGCGACAAAGTGAGTTTCTTATAAGTATGATCCCTCCAGGACGAGGAATAGCTAAAACACATTTTTCACTACACACTGTAGCTCACCGGCGTCACCGCTAATGTAAAAAAACACCTCACATCCACTGTAATGATACCAAGTACAGGACCGTATCTAGTCGATACTATTAGGATTACGTGTTTTTTTTTTTGCAGCACATAATCTTTTTTTCGTTTTTTTTTGTTTATTTATATTATGCTTATAAACTAAGGAAATATGTGGACTTTGTATACAGTATGATCCTGAGGATACCTGAATTTGTGGTATCATCCAAAACTAGAGATGTCCGATAATATCGGCCGATAAATTTTTAAAAATGTAATATTGGAAATTATCGGTATTGGTTTCAAAATTATCGGTATCGGTTTCAAGAAGTAAAATTCAATACTTTTTAAAACCCCGCTGTGTACACGGACGTAGGGAAAGGTACAGAGCGCCAATAAACCTTGAAGGCACTGCCTTTGGATGCCGGCCCAGTCACATAATATCTACGGCTTTTCACACACACAAGTGAATGCAAGGCATACTTCGTCAACAGCCATATAGGTCACACTGAGGGTGGCCGTATAAACAACTTTAACACTATTACAAATATGCGCCACACTGTGAAGAATGACAAACACATTTCGGGAGAACACCCGCACCGTAACACAACATAAATACAACAGAACAAATACCCAGAATCCCTTGCAACACTAATTCTTCCGGGACGCTATGATATACACCCCCCTGGTACCCCTTCCCCCACACACACACCTCAACCCCGCCCACCTCAATCTCCTCATGCTCTCTCAGGGAGAGCATGTCCCAAATTCCAAGCTGCTGTTTTGAGGCATGTTAAAAAAAAAAAGAATGCTCTTTGTGACTTTAATAATAAATATGGCAGTGCCATGTTTGCACTTGTTTTCCCATAACTTGAGTTGATTTATTTTGGAAAACCTTGTTACATTGTTTAATGCATCCAGCAGGGCATCACAACAAAATTAGGCATAATAATGTGTTAATTCCACGACTGTATATATCGGTATCAGTTGATATCTGTATTGGTAATAAAGAGTTGACCAATATCGGATATCAGCAAAAAAGCCATTATCAAAAAATGACACAATATGTTACTGCATATGTCAGCAGCTAAATTTGGAGCCTTTGTTTGCTTACTTACTAATAAGACAAGTTGTCTTGTACGTTCACTACTTTATTTAAGGACAAACTTGCAATAAGAAACATATGTTTAATGTAACCTAAGATTTTTTGTTGAAATAAAGCCAGTAATGCCATTTTGTGTGGTCGCCTTCGTCAAGTTCAAACACTGATGGCATCGATTAAACAGACAAAGAAGCAAGGAATCATAAAGAGACGGAATTAAATTTGGCTCAATGAGGAGAAACGCGTAGACCAGGGGTCACCAACGCGGTGCCCGCGGGCACCAGGTAGCCCGTAAGGACCAGATGAGTCGCCCGCTGGCCTATTCTAAAAATAGCTCAAATAGGAGCACTTACCAGTGAGCTGCCTCTATTTTTAAAATTGTATTTATTTACTAGCTGGTCTCGCTTTGCTTGACATTTTTAATTCTAAGAGAGACAAAACTCAAATAGAATTTGAAAATCCAAGACAATATTTTAAAGACTTGGTCTTCACTTGTTTAAATAAATTAATTTTTTTTTTTTTTACTTTGCTTCTTATAACTTTCAGAAAGACAATTTTAGAGAAAAAAAACAACCTTAAAAATTATTTTAGGATTTTTAAACACATATACCTTTTTACCTTTTAAATCCCTTCCTCTTCTTTCCTGACAATTTAAATCAATGTTCAAGTACATTAATTTTTTTTTGGTAAAGAATAATAAATACATATTAATTTAATTCTTCATTTTAACTTCTGTTTTTTTCGACGAAGAATATTTGAAATATTTTTTCAAATTTATGATTAAAATAAAAAAAGAATATTCTGGCAAATCTATAAAATCTGTAGAATCAAATTTAAATCTTATTTCAAAGTCTTTTGAATTTCTTTTAAAATGTTTGTTCTGGAAAATCTAGAAGAAATAATGATTTGTCTTTGTTAGAAATATAGCTTGGTCCAATGTGTTATATATTCTAACAAAGTGCAGATTGGATTTTAACCTATTTAAAACATGTCATTAAAAATATATATTTATTGTTTCCACAAAGATAAATATCATTAATTATTAATAATAATATAGAGTTAAAGGTACATTGAGCAAATTGGCTATTTCTGGCAATTTATTTAAGTGTGTATCAAACTGGTAGCCCTTGGTTTAATCAGTACCCAAGAAGTAGCTCTTGGTTTCAAAAGGGTTGGCGACCCCTTTCGTAGACACTGTACCCTTGTACAGTGTCGTCCCACGCTCTGACGAAAGATAGTACGCCTCCTCTTTTATTTGGACTTTCCCTGATTACATGGCAACAGCTGTTTCTAAAGGGACCGGGGTCGTAAACAGCCATCGCTTTTGGTTACAAAACAGTTAGAAGAAAAGGTGGTAAACAGCCGTTTCCCTCGGCCACAAAGCAGTTCAAAGGGGGGGGTCAGGCCCTGCCTCTTCTCCACTTTGTAGATCTCGGGTCAAGACAAAATCTTCCCTGTGGTTTACAATACATCAAAGAAACCGACACTCTTATGTTGCTCCCCATCCTACACAGTGGAGTTCTACAAGCCTTTTGATTGGTCAGTTTAAAGACAGCTTTTGTCTGCTCGCCGGGAACACAAAGTTTTGTGATGACTTAGATACAATTATTCTGACACCCTTTATTTACAAAAGTATCAAAAAGTACCGAAAAGTATTGAAATGCATTTTGGTACCGGTACCAAAATTATTGGTATCGGGACAACACTAGTAGCAAACATGGCGCCCTGTAGTCATACTCTCTTTTATACACAATTTTGTCGAGACTGAACCAACAGCGCCTCTGCTGGTTGCATATGGAAGTTCTAATGATCACGCCAGCTCCTTAGAGGAAGTCATCTCAAACAATATGATTTCCTAAAAGCCACAAGGAGCAAAGAAGTGAACATTCCTGCGAACTTCCTGCGGTCAGTCTCTTGTGCCTCCCGTGTTGGCAATAAGCAGCAGCGATTCATTGCGCCGCACAGTGAGACGTGTCTGCACAATGTCTGTTTATTAAAGTGCCGTGGCAGGCTAATGGAGAGCTAATGGACGGCCGACTGAAGAGTTGAGGTTTGACTCACACGCACTCTTGAACTCGACAATTTCACTTTTAGGCTTGGATGCACCTGCACAAAAAAAAAAAAAAAAAGCCCACTTTGCACGACGCTACGACGGTAATTCACTCCAGAGACTTTTTTTTCCCGCTTCGCAGCTCTCTCTTTGCTGCCTTACAGGGAAGTGACCCAGTTGGCGGCCATATTGGCACCACGGCAGAACGCCGCCAATATATTACACGGCGCTGTCAAAACATGTTTTGATCGCTTACACATTAAATACTGCTTTAAGTGGGAGACAATGGAAATGTTCTAATAAGGTACCAGAGGTGGGTAGTAACACGCTACATTTACTCCGCTACATCTACTTGAGTAACTTTCGGGATGAATTGTACTTCTGAGACTAGTTTTAATGCAACATAATTTCACTTGAGTATATTTATAGAGAAGAAACACTACTTTTACTCCGCTCCATTTATCTACATTCAGCTCGCTACTCGCGACTGATTTTTATCGATCTGTTAATGCACGCTTTGTTTGTTTTGGTTTATTAGACAGACCTTCAAAGTAGAATCTACCACATGCCTGCGTTTCACCAATCAAATGCAGTCAAAGGTGACGTCTGACTCCGTTTCACCAATCAAATGCAGTCACTGGTGACGTCTGACTCCGCTTCACCAATCAAATGCAGTCACTGGTGACGTCTGACTCCGTTTCACCAATCAAATGCAGTCACTGGTGACGTTTGACTCCGTTTCACCAATCAAATGCAGTCACTGGTGACGTCTGACTCTGTTTCACCAATCAAATGCAGTCACTGGTGACGTCTGACTCCGTTTCACCAATCAAATGCAGTCACTGGTGACGTCTGACTCCGTTTCACCAATCAAATGCAGTCACTGGTGACGTTTGACTCCGTTTCACCAATCAAATGCAGTCACTGGTGACGTTTGACTCCGTTTCACCAATCAAATGCAGTCACTGGTGACGTCTGACTCTGTTTCACCAATCAAATGCAGTCACTGGTGACGTCTGACTCCGTTTCACCAATCAAATGCAGTCACTGGTGACGTCTGACTCCGTTTCACCAATCAAATGCAGTCACTGGTGACGTTTGACTCCGTTTCACCAATCAAATGCAGTCACTGGTGACGTCTGACTCCGTTTCACCAATCAAATGCAGTCACTGGTGACGTCTGACTCCGTTTCACCAATCAAACAGAGCCAGGCGGTCACATGATTAACTGCACATTTTTTTGTTTTTTTAATAAACCTTTATTTAGAGATTTCAACATTTACAAACAGTTGAAAATAATAATCAAAGAAGAAAAACAGTTCAAAACAGTATAAAAACCGTACAAAACAGCGCCAGGGGGTTGTAAATTAAATGTAACTAAAATTGAATGAAAAAAAAAAAATGTATATATATATATATATATATATATATATATATATATATATATATATATGTGTGTGTGTGTATATATATATATATATATATATAAAATAAACAAAGTGCAAAGCCATATGCTCACTCAATCTCAGTAAATGACTTAAATTTGGAACACAGCATCATCGTTTTCACAGCTTTTTGGTTGTTAGAGGTAGAGTGTTTTAATGTAGAGTTCTAACTCTTTTTAAAGGCACAAAAAACAGGTCGGGTATTGAGAAACTTACATTTATGAATATATAACTTAGCCAATTGTATAATGAGGTTGCAAAGGTAAAATTATTTTTCAATTTTTTTTCATGAATTTTTTTTTTTTACTATGAATTGATTAACGTGGACCAAGACTTAAACAAGTTGAAAAACTTATTGGGGTGTTACCATTTAGTGGTCAATTGTACGGAATATGTACTGTACTGTACAATCTACTAATAAAAGTTTCAATCAATCAATTCAATACAGTGTAAAACCAAACATATATTATTTAATATATATTATTGTTTTAGTTGCTTAATCAGACATACTTTAGATATTCCTGGCTCTGAATTTGTTCATTGCTATTTTTGTTTTTGTGCATTACTTGTTGCCGTCATCATAAAACGAACAGGTTACTCATCAGTTACTCAGTACTTGAGTAGTTTTTTCACAACATACTTTTTACTTTTACTCAAGTAAATATTTGGGTGACTACTCCTTACTTTTACTTGAGTAATACGTCTCTAAAGTAACAGTACTCTTACTTGAGTGCAATTACTCTACCCACCTCTGTAAAATACATAACACAACTAGGATACACCACATTAGGTATACGCTGTCCTACAAAAATATTTCCAAATAATCTGTACTTTAATTTGTAGTAATTTTGCTATACAAACTATCAAAAAAATATATATACCATATTTCAGTAAGATGCAGTGGAGCTCCACATCACTGCAAACCACAATTATAAACATTGTTGGACTAAAACCAGTGGAAAAACTCAACACTATGAAAAAAACTAAACCTGAAAATTTTACGGTTAAATTTTGAAAAAACAATTTATTGTTAAAGTATAATTCTGGAATTCTGGGAAGTTCTTGTACTGAAAAATCTATGGTTGTTTTTACAGTGTATTCCTGTACATTGAATACTAGTATCACTGTTATTTTTACTGTCCAATTCTGACCACTGTAAAATCTACTGACTACCTTTTTACGGTGGACTCAAGTAAGAAAAATATTAATAGTACCTAAAAAGAATGTATTCAGAGTAGACATTACACACATGGTTACCTTTACATACTAACATTCTTTACATACTTACCTTTTAAAAGTTACAAGCATAAGTAGTTAACTAGCAGAAGCAGCTCCAATGCAGTAGTATTATGAGGGGAAAAATACTTATTTTAAAAATATGCAAAAAATAAGTTGTAATTATGCAAAAATAAAGAATATATAACATGTACAGTATGTATGTGTGTGTGTGTGTGCGTATGTATGTATGTATGTATGTATATCTATCTATCTCCATCCTCCATCCATTTTCTACCGCTTGTCACGGGGGGCGCTGGTGCCTATCTTAGCTACAATCGCAGTTCATCGCAGGGCCAACACAGATAGACCGACAACATTCACACTCACATTCACACACTAGGGCCAATTTAGTGTTGCCAATCAACCTATCCCCAGGTGCATGTCTTTAGAAGTGGGAGGAAGCCGGAGTACCTGGAGGGAACCCACGCATTCACGGGGAGAACATGCAAACTCCACACAGAAAGATCCCGAGCCCGGGATTGAACCCAGGACTACTGTACTCAGGACCTTCGTATTCTGAGGCAGACGCACTAACCCCTCTTCCACCGTGAAGCCCCCTGGACAGGTCGCCACCTCATTATATGAGTATGTATGTATGTATGTATATATGTATGTATGTATATATGTATGTATATATATATATGTATATATATATGTATGTATATATGTATGTATATATATATATGTATATATATATGTATGTGTATATATATGTATGTGTATATATATGTATGTATATATATGTATGTATATATATTTATATATATATATGTATGTATGTATATGTATATATACATGTATATGTGTATATATATATATATATATATATATGTGTGTGTGTGTATACACTGTATATATAATTTAAACAAATACATTTTTAATATTACAAAATGGAGTTTTGCTTTTAGAAGAAAAAAGTTACTGTATGATGATAAAATGATAAAGCCTTAAATTGGAATTTAAAACATTTCTTCTTTGAAGAAAAAATTGTTGTAATTTTACATTAAGTTGTTCTCAGTTTTTTTAATAATGTCGAGAATTAAGGTATACATTGAAAAATAAACTCTTAATTTTATGTGAATAAAGTAGAGTTGTCAAAGAATACATTTTATTAATCAGATTAATAACACTTTTAAATTTAGATCAATCATGAATAACCACTTACATAACTGGAATTTACTTAAAATTAAAAAGACCCCAATTTTTGGACAGATGCAATTTTATTCTCAGAATGTCAACCAGGAATAATCTTAAAATGTTGCACGTCATATTTTTCCTCAAAACTTGCTTTCCAGTTCGATTTGAAGTCCAGTCAAAATAAACTGTTGGACTAATCAGCGATTCTGTTCTGTCTCCCTTTAATGTTTAATGTTTGTCTGATCTTGAATGGGATTGTGCTGAAAATTGTAATTTTCCTGAAGGAACTCTCCTGACGGAATAAATAAAGTACTATCTAATCTAATCTAATCTGCGTACACACCTGATTAATGCGCTAATGTTTTGGTTATTAATCATGTGAACGTTATTTCTGGTAGCCCTAGAACAGGGGTCGGGAACCTTTTTGGCTGAGAGAGCCAAGAATCCAAATATTTTAAAATGTATTTCCGCAAGAGCCATATCATGCATTTTTAAGTAAGACCAAAATTACTACAATATAATAGGTCTCGTATTATTTGTAATAACGTTGATATTCTGAAGCTAACTGTGGAGGGGCGTGGCCTGCGGGCCTGCAGCGAAGCAGGGTGTGCCAGGACCAACCTCGAAATCAGCGACAGGTGCATAGAGGGCCCACCTGGGCCTTGTTATCTAATCACCTGTCGCTCTGTTATAAGCAGCAGCCGGAAGGAGAGACAGGGTTGGAGCTGGAGCCAGAGCGCGAGCGAGAACGAAAGAGAAAAAGACAATTGCTGGAAAGCAACTGAGAGACATATTGAAAAATAAAAAAAATATCATAACCCTGAAACAGGCTTTCATGTCGGAGCTTGGTGGTCTGAAGAACCCCCAGGAGGGCAAGCCCTAAAAAAAACAATAATAAATAAATCATGCAATTTCTTGAACAAGTGCGGTAGAAAAAGGATGGATGGATTCAAATGCATGAGCATGTTTAATATTTTGAACTTTATTTTTAACACTTTGATTACAAGTGGAATTAGTCATTACTTATTGTGTTAAGCAGTGTTAGCTCAGATTTATCCGAGAGCCAGATGCAGTCATCAAAAGAGCCACATCTGGCTCGCGAGCCATAGGTTCCCTACCCCTGCCCTAGAATGTTGTCACATTTCTTTATTTTCAGAAAATAATGTTTTTTCGAGAATAAATTCAAAATTTGACAACTGTTAAAGGCCTACAGAAACCCATTACTACCGACCACACAGTCTGATAGTTTATACATCAATGATGAAATATTAACATTGCAACACATGCCAATACGGCCTTTTTAGTTTACTAAATTACAATTTTATATTTCCCGCGGAGTTTACTGTTGAAAACGTCGCGGAATGATGACGCGTGTTTGTGACGTTATTGGTTGGAGCGCACATTTTAGCCCAGCACCACTTACGGCTAAAAGTCGTCTCTGTTCATCGCCCAGTTACACAGTATTTTGGACATCTGTGTTGCTGAATCTTTTGCAATTTGTTCAATTAACAATGGAGACGTCAAATAAGAATGCTGTTGGTGGAAAGCGGTGGATTGCAGCTGTCTTTAGCAACCGAGACACAGCCAGTGTTTCTTTGTTTGTTGTGAAGCTTTAACACAGAGCGGTCAAGCCAACATGTTTCTCTACGTCAACCAGCAAGTTTTTGGATGGGAAATTGTGATATTAAGTCGGCTCTTACCGGAGACTTCAGTGGATTATGCGACTTCATCCTGCAGCTCAAGGCAGCTGTGAACTTGGCTTTTCTCAGACACTGGCGTTCACCGCAGCCATCCGACTTTCAGGTATGACTTTATAATCTCACTAGAATACTATTAACACAATAGGCAGATAAGGGATTTTCCAGAATTATCCTAGTAAATGTGTCTAATTACATCTGAAATGCTACCACTGCTGCCTGGAGCCGTCGCCTTTTCTTTTTTTCCTTTCTTTTTTTTAAGTGCTTCACTCTAACTTTCCTCATCCACGAATCTTTCATCCTCCCTCAAATTAATGGGGAACTCGTCGCTTTCTGGGTCCGAATTGCACTTGCTGCCGGTGACTCACATTATAAACAATGTGAGGATGTGAGGAGCCCTACAACCCGTGATGTCACGCGCACATCGTCTGCTACTTCCGGTACAGGCAAGGCTTTTCTATTGGCGACCAAAAGTTGCGAACTTTATCGTGGATGTTCTCTACTAAATCCTTTCAGCAAAAATATGGCAATATCGCGAAATGATCAAGTATGACACATAGAATGGACCTGCTATCCCCGTTTAAATGAGAAAATCTCATTTCAGTAGGCCTTTAAGTTCACTGGTGTACTGTGGAAAAGAAACTTGAACTATTATGAGAACAACACAATGGTTAAGTTGAAGTATTACAAGTACCGTGATAGTTACGCTTTTTTTTTTTAAACGTGCGATTACCCATTAGCCGTCCTGACTACTTTTTTTACCCTCGCCCTATTCCCTAGCATGGGAAAATGTAATGTGGAACCACAAGCTCGAAAATAGCCAGCAGAAATGCACAAATAAAAGCATCCATTAAGGAAATCCCTTGTCCAAAGCCATGGCAAGTTGTTCTCTCGACTAGACAAGACTATTTTCTCTTTGATTGCCGTGAGACGTCATCACTGGAACGAACTCGTGCCAGCCCGCTTCTCCGCTTGCAGAGAGGTAGGACGCGCTTCTCTTCCGTGTTTAGAAAACAGTTTAGTGCATTGAAAACATAAAACATAGATTGTTACACTAACCGCTTTAGTAAGATGGAATAAAAGCTCACAGAAAAGAAGGACTGTAGGCAGGAAGTTTACAGTCATTTTTTATCGAATACTTTTATGCTGTCTAAACATGTCAAAACACCTCTTCTCATACTAATTACGCACTAACGGCTTCACAATAATAGCAGAACGTGTCAAATCCGGTCTAATCACGCAAAAAAAAAAGAAAAAATGGTCTTACTTTAGGGACGGCGTGGCGCAGTGGGAGAGTGGCCTTGCACAACCAGAGGGCCCCTGGTTCAAATCCCACCTAGTACCAACCTCGTCACGTCCATTGTGTCCTGAGCAAGACACTTCACCCTTGCTCCTGATGGGTGCTGGTTAGCGCCTTGCATGGCAGCTCCCTCCATCAGTGTGTGTGTGTGAATGGGTAAATGTGGAAGTAGTGTCAAAGCGCTTTGAGTACCTTGAAGGTAGAAAAGCGCTATACAAGTACAACCCATTTATTTATTTACTTTACAATAATGCTTTGTCCAATATGTTTTTTTAATGTAATCTGTGATATGTCCACCTAAAATATTGGTTTTCTGGCAGATTGAAATTGTCCTGGATCATGTTTTGTTATTTTCTGTTAGTTTTGGACTCCCTTAGTTCCTGTTTGTGCACCTCTGGGTTTGTTTTAGTTTCCATGGGGAATTAATTGGATTCACCTGCCTCTGGTTAGTGGTCGGCACGGTCACCTGTTGTCGACCACTAATCAGAGAGCTATTTATTCACCTCTCTCGCCACACTCGTCCTGGCTTCATTGTTTGCTGTACGCAACAGGTTACGTTGATATTTCTTGGCTCCTAATTTATGTTTCTTGTGCTAGTTTGTACCTTAGCTTGTTTTCGGTTTTTGGTACGTGTTTTTTTTTAGATTAAATCATGTTCCTACCTGCACGCCTTGTCCTGAGTGGTCCGTCTGCATCCTGGGGGAAAGAACCCCGCAGTAAGCTGCCCCCCCAATCCCCCCGTTCTAAATTGCTACGCCGCACATACAGATTATTACACTATTGTTTTATAATGCAGAGATATGAATACCGATCACTTGTACAACATGAAATGTACAGAACATCCGAAAAAAAAAATTCAGGTAGAAATATCACAAAAATAACATAATTAAACATCTTTGACTAATCAAACCATGATCGTAACAATCCATATTTTGTGTTATTAATGCCTGAAACTCCTATCTAAACATGGCGTAGCTTCTCCTCTGAATGCAAGTGCTTCTACAGCAGAAACACAATATACAAACTCTGGCCAGACATCGCAAACGGCAGGTAATTTTTTTCACATTCTAGTTAAAAAGCGTGGTTATGTCCTTTTTGTGTTGAGCTGTCTAAAAAAGCATGATCTTTAAAAAAACGTAGTTAAAGCAAATCGAACTGTCCACTCGTGGTGATAAAAACTAGAAAATTGTCCGTTTTGCGTACACGTTTTATTGATGCAAAATGATATCTATCCGCGATTAATCATGATAATTGGAGTTAACTCGAACAAACTGTGATTATCGCAATTAATATTTTAATCATTTGGCAGCAGTAAATACAATTAAAGAGTGATAGGGATTTTGCAAGTAAATGCACTGTATTGCCAAATGTATTTGGCCCCCCCGTCCAAATGATGGGAATCAGGTGTCCTAATCACTTGGCCACAGGTGTATACAATCAAGCACTTCGGCATGGAGACTGTTTCTACAAACATTTGTGAAAGAATGGGCCGCTCTCAGGAGCTCAGTGATTTCCAGCGTGGAACTGTCATAGGATGCCACCTGTGCAACAAATCCAGTCGTGAAATTTCCTCACTCCTAAATATTCCAAAGTCAAATGTTGGCTTTATTTTAAGAAAATTGAAGAGTTTGGGAACAACAGCAACTCAGCCACCAAGTGGTAGGACATGTAAACTGACAGAAAGGGCTCAGCGGATGCTGAAGCACATAGTGCAAAGAGGTCGCTGGCTTTCTGCAGAGTCAGTTGCTGCAGAGCTCCAAACTTCATGTGACCTTCCAATTAGCCCACGTACAGTACGCAGAGAGCTTCATGGAATGGGTTTCTATGGCCGAGCAGCTGCATCTAAGCCATACATCCCCAAGTCAGATGCAGTGGTGTAAAGCACGTCGCCACTGGACTCTAGAGCAGTGGAGACGCCTTTTCTGGAGCAATGAATCACGCTTTTCCACCTGGCAATCTGATGAACGAGTCTGGGTTTGAAGGTTGCCAGGAGAACGCTACATTTCGGACTGCATTGTGCCGAGTGTGAAATTTGGTGGTGGAGGAATTATGGTGTGGGGTTGTTTATAAGGAGTTGGGCTTGGCCCATTAGTTCCAGTGAAAGGAACTCTGAATGCTCCAGGATACCAAAACATTCTGGACAATTCCATTCTCCCAACTTTGTGGGAACAATTTGGAGCGGGCCCCTTCTTCTTCCAACATGACTGCGCCCTAGTGCACAAAGCAAGGCCCATAAAGACATGAATGACAGAGTCTGGTGTGGATGAACTTGACTGGCCTGCACAGAGTCCTGACCTGAACCTGATATAACACTTTTGGGGTGAATTAGAGCAGAGACTGAGAGCCAGGCCTTCTCGTTTGACCTCACCAATGCGCTTCTGGAAGAATGGTGGAAAATTCCTATAAACACACTGCGCAACCTTGTGGACAGCCTTCCCAGAAAAGTTGACGCTGTAATAGCTGCAAAAAGTGGACCGAAATCATATCGAACTTTATGGGTTAGGAATGGGATGGCACTTCAAGTTCATATGTGAGTCAAGGCAGGTGGCCAAAAACTTTTGTAGTGTATTTTTATATGGAGAAGACTTAATGAGTTATTTACTTATTTTCGTAATAACGGGTCCTATTTGTCGCGTTTAAATGCTTGTGGTGTGTCGAATAAGGTCCACGTGCCGCAGGTACCTAACCTCTGATCTAAACAAAACTTACCAAGTGATTGATTGATTTTTTTATTGGTAGATTGCACAGTTCAGTACACATTCCGTACAATTGACCACTAAATGGTAACACCCGAATAAGTTTTTCAACTTGTTTAAGTCGGGGTCCACGTTAATCAATTCAATCAGTACAGTCCAAGTCCAAGGACATAAACATGAAGATGACTGCAGAGGGTGGTTGAACATTTTGTTGGCCTGCTGCCCTCTTCTAGGACGTGTTTAAAGTAGCATCAGTGAGCTAAAAGCAGTATTTACGCAGTGAGATGTACCTTGGGAACAATCGTGTTATGACTTTACGTGCAGCAGACGGATAGCATCTCGAAGCATACTAAACACGCGCCAATGATGACTCGTTGCCATGACAAAATGAGTGCGAAGCATTCATTTATTGCCAACGTTATTTGACATTGTCTAATGGGCAAGGTACGAGTGGAGGACATCAGTAGAACGTTGCCACCTTAGATGGAAAAGTCACACATATACACATCGTATTTTACTTTGATCTAAATTGTCATGTCCAGCTAACGAGCGAGGACATATTTTAAATGGGCATGTCTCCTTACTGCTGGAACAATCTTCCTTAAAGGTCTGCTTCTGGCGTCAGTACCAAAATAAACTGTAAACATATTGCCACTTAGCCAGTTTCTGAGTTATTTAGTATTAGAGCAAGGTTGTCGAGCATACGGCCCGCAAACAGGTTTAATTCAGCCCACGCCCCGCGAAAAAGTTTTTAATTCAGTAGAAGCATTTAAGTCTCACCTTAAAACTCATTTGTATACTCTAGCCTTTAAATAGACTCCCTTTTTAGACCAGTTGATCTGCCGTTTCTTTTCTTTTTCTTCTATGTCCCACTCTCCCTTGTGGAGGGGGTCCGGTCCGATCCGGTGGCCATGTTCTGCTCGCCTGTGTATCGGCTGGGGACATCTCTGCGCTGCTGATCCGTCTCCGCTTGTGATGGTTTCCTGCTGGCTCCGCTGTGAACAGGACTCTCGCTGCTGTGTTGGATCCGCTTTGGACTGGACTCTTGCGACTGTGTTGGATCCATTGTGGATTAAACTCTCACAGTATCATGTTAAACCAGCTCGACATCCATTGCTTTCCTCCTCTCTAAGGTTCTCATAGTCATCATTGTCACCGACGTCCCACTGGGTGTGAGTTTTCCTTGCCCTTATGTGGGCCTACCGAGGATGTCGTGGTGGTTTGTGCAGCCCTTTGAGACACTAGTGATTTAGGGCTATATAAGTAAACGTTGATTGATTGATTGATTGATTGATTGATTGATTGATTGATTGATTGATTGATTAATTGTAACATGAGCTGCAATTTTTTTATGAAAAACTGCTGTTCTAAATGTGTCCACTGGATGTCGCAATAGCAATTCAAGTGTAAACCACGTCACACATGACACTGTTTAAAGATCTACTGAAACCCACTACTACCGACCAGGCAGTCTGATATTTATATACCAATGATGAAATATTAACATTGCAACACATGCCAATACGGCCTTTTTAGTTTGCTAAATTGCAATTTTAGATTTCCCGCGAGTTTCATGTTGAAAACGTCGCGGAATGATGACGCGTACGCGTGACGTCACGGACTGTAAGGAAATATTAGCGCTGCACCAAACACGGCTAAAAGTCGTCTCTGTTCATGGCGTATTTACACAGTGATTTTGGACATCTGTGTTGCTGAGTCTTTTGCAATTTGTTCATTTAATAATGGAGACTATAAAGAACAATGCTGTTGTTGGAAAGCGGTGGATTGCATCTGCCTTTAGCACCGAGACAAAGCCGGTGTTTGTTTGTTGTGAAGCGGAGTTGTCAAGCGAACAGGTTTTCTCTACGTCAACCAGCATGTTATTGGATGGGGAAATTGTGATATATATCTTCCTGGAGACATCAATGGATTATTCGTCGTCCTGCAGCAGCTGTCATGACAAAAAAGGCAGCTGTGAGCTTGGCTCCTCGGCTCCTCTCTGAGACCCTGTGTGTTCACCGCAGCCATCCGACCCCGAGGTATGCCTTGACAATCTTTAAAATCTCACTGAAACACTATTAAAACAATAAGCAGATAAGGGATCTTCCAGAATTATCTTATTAAATGTGTTTAAAAACATCTGAATTGCTCACAATGCAATCGCCTTTTTTTTTTTTACTTTATTTATTTATTTACTTTTTTGTAGTCCTTCGCTATCAATATCCTCAGCTACAAATCTTTCATCCTCGCTCAAATTAATGGGGAAATTGTTGTTTTCTCGGTCCGAATAGCTCTATTTGTTGGGGGCTCCCATTATAAACAATGTGAGGAGCCAAAACACAGGTGACGTCATCGTCTGCTACTTCCGATACAGGCTAGGCTTTTTTATTAGCGACCAAAAGTTGCGAACTTCATCGTCAATGTTCTCTACTAAATCTTTTCAGCAAAATTATGGCAATATCTCGAAATGATCAAGTATGACACATAGAATGGACCTGCTATCCCCGTTTAAATAAAATCTCTTTTCAGTAGGCCTTTAAAGATGACGTGTCAGCTGACATTAAACGCCCTCTGGATTGGCTGCCGCTACACCAATCAGCGTCTATTGTGGCTAGCAACAGACTAATGCTGTAGCAACGCACAATACCTTTTTTTATTGTAAATTATCCACACAACAGATATAAACAAATAGTAAAATGCAAAGTCAACATGACCATCATCTTTGTAGTTAGAGTTCCATGCAGTGCTCGCAGTTTTTTGATGGCACGATGTGCACCCTGAACTCCATTGTAAAATGTGTGTTTATACGTTTGTTGTGTTTTATTTTATGATTAAATCTACCATGTCCACATTAGTTAAGTTTGTAGTTATGTTACCTTTTAATCCGGCTATCATGGTGTCATTTTTGGTCATTGTTTTGATTATAATTGTAATGTTTGAATGATGCTAAATGAATGTGTTGTGGCAGTTGCAGATGCCACCAATGTGGCGGTGTGAGGAAACACTTGGTTGCTTTTCCAAACGCGTTTTTAATTAACTGCCAACAGGAAGTGCTTAAAGTTTAATGGCTTTGTAAAAACAGAGACACAGTCGACGTTAATGGTGTTTTGGAAATGGCACCAATTTTTTCCTGAGTTTTCCACTAACTTAAAGTGTTTTGCCAAGACGATTGTCTGTCATATATACATTTTCAGAAAATGCTGGTTCTATTTTTGGCCATCGGAAACAATTTTGAAGTTGTCTTTATTTTTAAGTTATAATGCCATGATTTTACCAGTCCGGAAAATCTATTCCCACGCGGCCCGTGGGCATACTTGCCAACCCTCCCGAATTTTCCGGGAGACTCTTGAATTTCAATTTCCGAAAATTTCCCGGGACAACCGTTCTCCCGAATTTCTCCTGATTTCCAGTCGGACCTGAGTGAAGACAGCCTGTCGTCACGTCCGCTTTTCGTGCCGGTGCAGTCATGTTATAACATCAAAAACTCAAAATAAGTCACAGCATGATGTGACAGGCGGTGACAGCACACCTGCTTTGAGACAAGAGCTATATTAATGCATGCTTGGTTATGCTTTAAAGTTATATCCAACAATAGTGACAACGACTTTTTACTGTCAACTGAGTCTTGACTTTAATGAATTCTGCTGGTGGTGTGCCGCGGCATTTTTTCGATGCAAAAAATGTGCCTTGGCTCAAAAAAGGTTGAAAAACACTGATGTAGACAACAAGGAAAAGGGTTTTAGATGTAGGAAAAACATTTTATGACTCCTTTACACTGTAATATTACCCAAAGAAACATCATTTTACAAGAATAGGTGATTGTTGTGATCGTTTCTTCCTACATCACATTTTGTTTGCATTTGTTGCTAGGTAGAATTCAAAGGATCCCATCATTAGTGCCCCAAAGAGCCAATGAAAAATCTGGCATATGAAAGTCCCGCCCACTAACTGTTTGAATGACAAACATTATCAATCAATCAATCAATGTTTACTTATATAGCCCTAAATCACTAGTTTATGTCTGCACAATAATTTAGATTCACTAGTCTGTATTGTGTACAATACATGTGAAAGTAAAAGCCAGAGAATAAAGTGTTGTAAATATATATTTGAAAGGCCTACTGAAACCCACTACTACCGACCACGCAGTCTGATAGTTTATATATCAATGATGAAATATTAACATTGCAACACATGCCAATACGGCCTTTTTAGTTTACTAAATTGCAATTTAAAAATTTGCGCGAAGTATCCTGTTGAAAACGTCGGTATGATGACGCGTGCACGGACATTTTTTTTCAGCCCGATCCAAGCTATAAGTATTCGGCTTTAATCAAATAATTACACAGTATTCTGGACATCTGTGTTGCTGAATCTTTTGCAATTTGTTCAATTAATAATGGAAAAGTGGGAAGCGGTGTATTGCAGCTGCCTTTAGCAACACAAACACAGCCGGTGTTTCCTTGTTTACATTCCCGAAGGTGAAGCTTTACTATGGAACAGAGCGGTCAAGCGAACATGGTTCCCGACCACATGTAAACCGGCAGGTTCCGGTGAGGAAATTGTGGTAGTAAGTCTGCTCTTACCGTAGACATGAGCCGAGCTTGCGTCGCTCTTCCTGCAGCTGTCAAAGAGGCAGCTGCGTGGCTTCCCTCAGAGACACTGGTGATCGCCACACCCCTCCGACTTTCAGGTACCATACAATCTCACTAAAACACTAGTAACACAATAAGCAGATAAGGGATTTTCCAGAATTATCCTAGTAAATGTTTCTAATAACATCTGAATCGCTCCCGCTGCCCTCACCCTTTTTTTTTTTTCTTCTAGTCCTACACTCTCACCATCCTCATCCACGAATCTTTCATCCTCGCTCAAATTAATGGGGAAATCGTCGCTTTCTCGGTCCGAATCGCTCTCGCTGCTGGTGGCCATGATTGTAAACAATGTGAGGATGTGAGGAGCTCTACAACCGGTGACGTCACAGGCAAATCGTCTGCTACTTCCGGTAAAGGCAAGGCTTTTTTATTAGCGACCAAAAGTTGCGAACTTTATCGTCGATGTTCTCTACTTAATCCTTTCAGCAAAAATATGGCAATAACGCGAAATGATCAAGTATGACACATAGAATGGAGCCGCTATCCCCGTCTAAATAGGAAAATCTCATTTCAGTAGGCCTTTAAAGCATGCTGACATGCCAATCCCAGCACAGCAGCTGTGAGGCAGCGAGGCTGCAGGGGTGGCGGGCATATTTCAGCCGCCAGTGCTAGGATTACTATCAAGGATGAGTGTGTTTAACTTTAGCTGCTCGGTGGCGGCGTCACTTAGGTGTAGTGTGAGCTACTCAGGGAGGGTCGAGTGCTTGGGAGGGACGACTATTCCCCGCTGCAATGAGTCTCCTGTTGGCATCACACGCAGGCCCACGTCCATTTATCAGTCTCACTAGCGGGAGGCCTGCTTCCTTAAATGGACGCCTGGCTCGTCATCACACACCAGCAGCCCCGCGATGAACTATTGTTCAGCTGCATGCGGCGGCTCAGAGGCGCTACTTTACATGCAAACCAGTCGGGTCTTAAAGGCCTACTGAAACCCACTACTACTGACCACGCAGTCTGATAGTTTATATATCAATGATGAAATATTAACATTGCGACACATGCCAATACGGCCGGTTTAGTTTACTAAATTGGAATTTTAAATTTTGCGCGGAAGTATCATGCTAAAACGTCGCGGTAAGATGACGCGTGACGTCACGCATTGTAGAGGAAATTTTGGTCCAGCACCGTTCACAGCTATAAGTCGTCTCTTTTCATCGCATAAATCCACATTATTCTGGACATCTGTGTTGCTAAATCTTTTGCAATTTGTTCAATTAATAATGGAGACGTCAAAAAAGAAAGATGTAGGTGGGAAGCTGTGTATTGCGCCCACCTTTAGCAACACAAACACAGCCGGTGTTTCCTTGTTTACATTCCCGAAAGATGACCGTGAACCTTTACTATGGAACAGAGTGGTCAAGCGAATATGGTTTCCGACCACATGTCAACCGGCAGGTTTCGGTGAGAAAATGGTGGTAATAAGTCGGCTCTTACCATAGACATGAGCGGCGAGCTTGCGTTGTTCCTCCTGCACCTGTCAAAGAGGCAGCTGCGACTCTCTTGCCTCCACCCACCAGCCGCCTCCCTACCGTCAGATGCTTCCACCGTTGTTGGAGGGGAAAAAAAAAATCTCAGCCTGGCCGACCGACTGCCTTCGCCTCGTTGAGAAACGACTTTCAGGTTGTACAGGTACGACCAGATAATCTCACTAAAACACTAGTAACACAATAAGATGATAAGGGATTTTCCAGAATTATCCTATTAAATTTGTCTAATAACATCTGAATTGCTCTGCCGTCAAGTTTTTTTTTTTTTTAGTTTTTTTTCTAGTCCTTCACTCTCACATGCCTCATCCACGAATCTTTCATCCTCGCTCAAATTAATGGGGAAATCGTCGCTTTCTCGGTCCGAATCGCTCTCGCTGCTGGTGGCCATGATTGTAAACAATGTGAGGATGTGAGGAGCTCCACAACCCGTGACGTCACGCGCACATCGTCTGTTACTTCCGGTAAAGGCAAGGCTTTTTTATTAGCGACCAAAAGTTGCGAACTTTATCGTCGATGTTCTCTACTAAATCCTTTCAGCAAAAATATGACAATATCGCGAAACGATCAAGTATGACACATAGAATGGACCTGCTATCCCGTTTAAATAAAATCTAATTTCAGTAGGCCTTTAAACCCTTATTAGAAAATAGGTTCGATTTGATCAGTTTTTGATAAATATTCTTATATACTAGCGAAGGAAAAGGAATCTACAAGGCTTACTGTGGCTGTCAATAAAAACAATGTAATAAAGTATTTCCAATAAGTATCATGAAATGTAGCAATATTGTATTCATATTAGGACTGGGAATCTTTGTGCACCGCACAATTCGATTCAGAATAAATTCTCGATTCATAACGGTTCTCGATTCAAACTGGATATGTTTTTAATAACATTGGGTGCCAATTCCATGATTGACTACATTCCTCCATGAAATGGATAAACAGCTTCGATACATTTCTATATTACTCAAAATAAAACTGGTTTTGTTGAAGAAAATACTAACCAAACATTTAATAAAGTCAAATACAAATAAGGCACCTCTCTTTTCTAAAGGACAGGTTAAAAAAATGAAATAAATATATTTTTGATTTTTTTTTTAATCATCATTCATTACAAGTAAGAATGGCGAATAATATGAATACCGTTTTTTTTTTTGACACCCCTAATTCATAAAATATTTTAAACAATCAGTTTTAATGATTCCAATAGCTGTTCTATTTTTTTGTAATCCTATTTAGGCACATTTTGAAAAGTAACTTGAATACATGTATCCCAATGTTTGATTAAAACTGTATTAATAAAGTAGTGCTCTAACCTCTAATTGTAAAGCTGTTTTAGCCAATCAGAAGCCTAAAGAAAGTAACTAAAGCCAAATATATAAAATGGTCCATGAAGAAAATATTTGGATTGATATAACATTTTATCAGTATTATAATAATAATCCAAGACATTTGTTCCAAGACAATTATTAATAGTCCTTACAAGACTCACTTTACATAACTGATTCTTATTTTTATTGCACCATATATTATTTTATTACATTGAATCTATAAATATAAATAAAACATTTTTTTTATATGGGATATAATAATAATAATTATCATTATTATTAGTGTAATAATACAATACTACTAATAATAATACAATAACATGTATTATTATAGTATACAGTATATAAATACAAATAACTAATGCATCACAAAACAATTTTAATTTATATGTATACATTGAATTTAATAAAATATTATACATTAAAACATTTTTTTTAAAATTAAGTCTTGTAAAGAATCTTAATTGTCTTGGATCAAATGTTGCAAGTACTGTACTCTATTTACATAAGTGCCTCATTATTTACTGTATGTTCATATACAGACACACACGAGACTATTTCAGCCAATCAGACGCCTGAAGAAAGTAATTCCTGGAAAAAAAGCCAAATATCCACATGGCCTGTGAAGAAAATATTTGGATTAATAGTAATAATATTATTAGTTATTGTAAATATTTTATAATAACCAATAATAATGATAATGCATAACAAAACACATGTTATCTATTTCATTTATAGATGCAATGTAATAAAATATGATACAGTGCATATAAAAATCAATTTCGCCTTTTCATAAACTGCTTGTTCACTTGCATGCACACCATTACACACTGACATAAAAACAATAATAATAATAATAGTAATAATAATAATAATAATAGTACCCGAGTCCCGAAATCTCTTAATGTAATATTATTTACACAAGTTAGTGGACATGTACAGTAACAGTCAAACATTGGGACATACGGTCTTATTTGCAATGAAGTGTCTTTGAGATATTATAATGAAAAGTTACTATAGACTCCAACACTACTGTCCCTGAATGCTCCTTTATTGCATCCTTCAGCATGTTTTATCTTACCTTTGCTTATTTAGAACCGCCTTAAGTCCACTAGAAGTTCCCTCTTCTTCCTCTTGAGCTTTTGCGACAGTCCCAGAACCAAACTCTTCCTCCTCACATGGGGGGGCATGAAAAGAAAAGCAAGGGGGCATCACAAGTGAACACACCCATCAACAAGGCCTGCCTTTCTTTCTCTCCTCCTCTTCCTCGAACCTCCCACCACCACACCACCTCGACACCCATTCTTCTTACATCCCTGGTGCCCTATTTTCTTTACTACTTATAAGAGAGGAATTGTTTGCTGGGATGGCCAGGAGCAAACTTCCACGCTGGTTCTTTACACTTGAGTTTTGAGACCTTTACATAGCAAATTTTGAACAAGCGGGGTTTTTGCACTGTTCACCTGGTTTAAAACACGTTCGTCCACGAAAACCTGCAAGCATGGCAAAGAAGGCACGCCACGCCACTAGTTGGCAATGCCACTACGCCACATGCATGTGCACCAAGAAGGATGTGTGTGTTTAAAATGTGTACAATATAAGACTGTATAGCTCGGTTGGTAGAGCGGCCGTGCCTGCAACTTAAAGGGGAACATTGTTACCAGACCTATGTAAGCGTCAATATATACCTTGATGGTGCAGAAAAAAGACCATATATTTTTTTAACCGATATCCGAACTCTAAATGGGTGAATTTTGGCGAATTAAACGCCTTTCTGTTTATGGCTCTTTTGGCGATGACGTCAGAATGTGACGTCTCCGAGGTAATACAGCTGCCATTTTCATTTTCAACACATTGCAAACACCGGGTCTCAGCTCTGTTATTTTCCGTTTTTCCGACTATTTTTTGGAAACTTGGAGACATCATGCCTCGTCGGTGTGTTGTCAGAGGGTGTAACAACACTAACAGGGAGGGATTCAAGTTGCATCACCGGCCCGAAGATGCGAAAGTGTCTGCCGCCAGACCCCCATTGAATGTGCGGGAGTGTCTCCACATTTTACTGGCTAAGACAGACATGGCACAGAGATGTATGGATAACCTGCAGATGCATTTGCAACGATAAATGCAACGAAATCACAAAGGTGAGTTTTGTTGTTGTTGACTTATGTGCTAATCAAACATATTAGGTTGCAGCGTGACTGCCAGCTAATCGATGCTAACATGCTACGCTAATCGACGCTAACATGCTATTTACCGGCGGTGCTATGGCAGACATGGCACAGAGAAGTATGGATAACCTGCAGATGCATTTGCAAATATCAAGTCAACGAAATCACAAAGGTGAGTTTTGTTGATGTTGACTGCCAGCTAATCAATGCTAATATGCTACGCTAATCGATGCTAACATGCTATTTACCGGCGGTGCTAAAGCAGACATGGCACAGAGATGTATGGATAACCTGTAGATGCATTTGCAACTATATTATGTTTCCTTCCACCCACATTTAAGGCGGAAAAAACACTTACCAATCGACGGATTTAAGTTGCTCCAGTGTCACAAGATGCGAAAGTCCTGATCGTTTGGTCCGCACATTTTACCGGCAATGCTAACGCAGCTATTCGGCCGTGCTATGGCTATGAATAGCGTCAATAGCTATTCGCTCAATAGCTTCAGTTTCTTCTTCAATACTTTCATACTCCAACCATCTGTTTCAATACATGCGTAATCTGTTGAATCTCTTAAATCGCTGAAATCCGAGTCTAAATCTGAACTAATGTCGCTATATCTTGCTGTGGTAACCGCCATGTTGTTTGTATTGGCAGCACTGTATGACGTCACAGGGAAATGGATAGTGGTTTCTAAGATAGCGAAATTAAGGCACTTTAAAGCTTTATTTAGGGATATTCCTTGACCGGTAAAATTTTGAAAAAAATTTCAAAAAATACAACAAGCCACTGGGAACTGATTTTTATTGTTTTTAACCCTTTTGAGATTGTGATAATGTTCCCCTTTAAAGGTTCCATGTTCAAGCCACGCTTCTGCCATGCTAGTTACTGCCGTTGTGTCCTTGGGCAAGACACTTTACCCACCTGCTCCCAGTGACACCCACATTGGTTTAAAAATGTAACTTGGATATTCACATTGTAAAGCGCTATATAAATATAATTCACTTCACTTCAAAATAGCAGTGTAGAAAATGTTATTAAACAGTGCAGTGCTAATGTTCTGCTCCTGGATCAATCAATCAATCAATGTTTACTTACATAGCCCTAAATCACGAGTGTCTCAAAGGGCTGCACAAGCTTCAACGACATCCTTAACTCAGGTCCAACATCAAGGCAAGGAAAAACTCAACCTAATGGATGGCACAGTACATGTTGAAATGTATGTTTACCAGAGTGAACCACTGTTAGGACTGGGTCAAGGTGTGGACCCCAGAATGCAGAGACGGGAGGCAATCTGCAATCAAAAAAAGGAGAATCTTTGATAAAGTCCAAAAAGGTAAACAAAAGGTGATGGGGGCAAAAAAACGCACAGCAGATAATATAACCAATAAGCAGGAACCTCAGCGGTCGGCAAGAGGAAGGGCCCAGGCAGACTGAGCTAAGGAAAAATTCACAATAAGTGAAGTGAAGTGAATTATATTTATACAGCGCTTTTCTCAAGTGACTCAAAGCGCTTTACATAGTGACACCCAATATCTAAGTTACATTTAAACCAGTGTGGGTGGCACTGGGAGCAGGTGGGTAAAGTGTCTTGCCCAAGGACACAACAGCAGTAACTAGGATGGCACAAGCGGGAATCGAACCTGCAACCCTCAAGTTGCTGGCACGGCCACTCTACCAACCGAGCCAATGCGGGGTGCATTAGTGCCCAAGGCATGGGTAACTTACACATTTGTGAAATCAACATTAATGCTGAAAGGTACATACAGGTTTTGGAACAACATATGTTGCCATCTAAGCGCCTACTTTTTCACGGACGCCCCTGCTTATTTCAGCAAGACAATGCCAAGCCACATTCAGCACTTGTTACAACAGCGTGGCTTTGTAAAAAAAAGTGCGGGTACTTTCCTGGCCCGCCTGCAGTCCAATCGAGATCTTCTCCACCTCAGGGATGACAGAAAGAACACACAGAGGTTAATGAATAATAAGGGCGAAAAAACGTTCCCGGATTTGGAGGTCAAGCAAGGGCATGCGACGTGGAAGGAACAGGAAACAATAACCAGCAAGGCAGAGCTGTCAGTGCCAAGCTTAAATAGTCCATGAACTGATTTGCTGCAGGTGGGCCTCAGGGTCCACTCCTAGACCAGGAACGGTGAACTGAAAAAATAGGCACAACAGGGAAAATGCAGGCACAAAATAACCGGGAATGCAGGAGAATAATGACACACGACAACCAGAGCTCAATGTCAAAACCCAACATTGATTAAACGTTGTCAAAAAGCAAGTTGTTTTAAGTTTATGTTTAAGTTGCTCAACGGGATCTTAATTCAGCAAGTTCTCAACGTTGTTGTAATGTCTTGCGTCTGCTGGGATGCAGCCTCGGACCACGGCGCTACCCCCACTATACTCATACTTGAGTGTGGGGGGCGTGGTTTGGGGAGGGGCGTGGTGGGTGGGCGTGGTTTAGAGGGGAGGAGTATATTTACAGCTGTTGTGTGCGCAGTTGTGCACTGCACTGTCTAAAAGCCGTAGATGTTATTGTCACATTTGCATGCATGATTGATTGAAACTTTTATTAGTAGATTGCACAGTACAGTACATATTCCGTACAATTGACCACTAAATGGTAACACTGCAATAAGTTTCGCAACTTGTTTAAGTCGGGGTCCACGTTAATCAATTCATGGTACAAATATATACTATCAGCATAATACAGTCATCACACAAGTTAATCATTATATTATATACATTGAATTATTTACATTATTTACAATCCGGGGGGTGGGGGTTAGGTTTGGTTGATATCAGTACTTCAGTCATCAACAATTGCATCAACAGAGAAATGGACATTGAAACAGTGTAGGTGTTACTTAGTAGGATATGTACAGCCAGCAGAGAACGTAGTGAGTTCAGATAGCATAAGAACAAGTATATACATTAGAAGTACATTCGATTATTTACATTAGGTTTTTTACAATCCGGAGAGATGGGATGTTAATGGAGAAGGATATTAGTAAAGGGGTGAAGTTGCCTGGAGGTGTTGTGGTGCATGTACAGTAAATGGCAGTATTGTCCTGTTTTAAGAGTGTCACAACATTGCTGTTTACGGCAGACGAACTGCTTTACGGTAGACGAAAACGTGACTGCTGTTGTTATGTGTTGTTACCACGCTGGGAGGACGTTAATGAAACTGCCCAACAATAAACCCACATATGAAAACCAAGAACTCGCCCTCGATCATTCTACAGTTATAACGTCATTGGGCAGACACGCTGTTTATATTGTGGGAAAGCGGACGTGAAAACAGGCTGTCCTCACTCAGGTCCGCATGGAGCTGGAGGGGGGCTACATATCTCGAGATGTACGTTGTAATATGTATACGTGCTTTGGTATGGAGTTTTTTTTTCCCCCTCCAGACTGGGCCTTCTTGGGAGCCCAGTCTAGATTGTATTTTTTTAGTCATCCTCCCTCAGCGTTGACCTTTTTCCCATGTTTTACGGGGTGCCTTGTGGCGACCCATCAGCGTTCCTGTTATGTCACCCTGTACTCTGTTTGTTTGTCTAATCTTGAACGGGTTTGTGCTGAAAACAAAGTTTCATTTTACTTGTGCAATGACTATAAAGACCTACCTACCAACTAGGGGTGTGGGAAAAAATCGATTCGAATTTGAATCACGATTCTCACGTTGTGCGATTCAGAATCGATTCTCATTTTAAAAAATCGATTTTTTTTTTTTTTTTATCAATCCAACAAAACAATACACAGCAATACCATAACAATTCAATCCTATTCCAAAACCAAACCTGAACCAGCAACACTCAGAACTGCAATAAACAGAGCAATTGAGAGGAGACACAAACAAGACACAGAACAAACCTAAAGTAGTGAAAAAAAAATTGATATTATCAACAACAGTATCTATATTAGTTATAATTTCAGCATAGCAGTGATTAAAAATCCCTTGTTGACATTATCATTTGACATTCATAAAAAAAAAAAAAGAATAGTGTCACAGCGGCTTACATTTGCATCGCATCTCATAAGCTTGACAACACACTGTGTCCAATATTTTCACAAAGACAAAATAAGTCATATTTTTGGTTCGTTTAATAGTTAAAACAAATTTACATTATTGCAATCAGTTGATAAAACATTGTCATTTACAATTATAAAAGCTTTTTACAAAAATCTACTACTCTGCTAGCATGTCAGCAGACTGGGGTAGATCCTGTTGAAATCCTATGTATTGAATGAATAGAGACTCCTTTTAAATCGGGGAAAGAAATCGTTTCTGAATCGAGAATCGTGTTGAATTGAAAAAATAAATACATTTTGAATCGATATTGAATCGAATCGTGGGACACCCAAAGATTCGCAGTCCTACTGCCTACCTACCTACCTACCTTTGATTGACAATACATCAACATTTTTTATTATCATATGATAAAATACCAGAACTCTGCAAAATAACAACTATTAGATTAAAAGTAATTAAATCAATCAAATTATTAATTATTATTATTTGTGACATGAAAATTTTCACAATGTTGCTTGTTCTATTTTGGGCCAAAATAAAACGAAGAAAACAATTGGAAGTTGTGGCAGTTGTATTTTTAAGTTATTATGCTATGATTTTACTCGTCTCACCCACGAAGGAATGGAGTTTCTTCCTGAGCTAAAATGAGTTTGACACCCCCACTGCTCTATTCTAAGGAAGTGAGTAAAAGCTGCTTCTGAGTTGTGTTCTTTTTCCAGTACAGTCTGGCCTTGCGGGCATACAACATGAGCTGTGCAACAAGGCACTACTTTACACAAAGTGCAACTTGCTGTTTGCTTTATTAGAGGTAGTTTATGAGTCAACTTCACCTCATTCCTCTGATTTCTCGGCATGTTGTGCTTGCGGGCTAAGTTCGCTTGTGTCCTGTGCACTCGTGAGTGTAAACACAGGTGAGCGGATCAATACAAATATCAACAGTAAGGATTGATTTATTGACTGATTGAAACTCGTATTAGTACAGGGGTGTCAAACTCAAATACAGAGTGGGCCAAAATTTAAAACTGAGCAAAGCCGCGGGCCAAGGTTGAACAAATTAACCTTTTAATAGGGACCCGAATAAGTTTTGCATTGAATTTTAAACAAGCAAGGCTTATGTAGCTTTATAGTCACACACAAAATCGAGTTTCAAATTATAATAATGAGTAAAAAATATCAATGGCATATCAAATAAAATGTAAATAAAAATTGGGTGAGCGGGGTTTGGTGGTAGCGGGGGTGTATATTGTAGTGTACCAGAAGAGTTAGTGCTGCAAGGGATTCTGGGTATTTCTTCTGTTGAGTTTATGTTGTGCTATGGTGCGGCTGTTCTCTCGAAATGTGTTTGTCGTACAGGGGTGTCAAACTCAAAAAAAGAGTGGGCCAAAATTGAAAACTGAACAAAGCCGCGGGTCAACGTTGAACAAATTAACCTTTTAATAGGGACCCAAACAAGTTTTGCATTGAATATTAAACAAGCAAAGCTTATGTAGCTTTATAGTCACATACAAAATCGAGTTTCAAATTATAATAATGAGTAAAAAATATCAATGGCATATCAAATAAAATGTAAATAAAAATTGGGGGAGCGGGGTTTTGTGGTAGCGGTACAAAGGATTCTGGGTATTTTTTCTGTTGAGTTTATGTTGTGCTATGGTGCGGATGTTCTCCCGAAATGTTTGTCGTACAGGGGTGTCAAACTCAAAAACAGAGTGGGCCAAAATTTAAAACTGAACAAAGCTGCGGGCCAAGGTTGAACAAATTAATCTTTTAATAGGGACCCAAACAAGTTTTGCATTGAATATTAAACAAGCAAAGCTTATGTAGCTTTATAGTCACATACAAAATCGAGTTTCAAATTATAATAATGAGTAAAAAATATCAATGGCATATCAATTAAAATGTAAATAAAAATTGGGGGAGCGGGGTTTTGTGGTAGCGGTACAAAGGATTCTGGGTATTTTTTCTGTTGAGTTTATGTTGTGCTATGGTGCGGATGTTCTCCCGAAATGTGTTTGTCATTCTTGTTTGGTGTAGCTTCACAGTGTGGCGCATATTTGTAAAAGTGTTATACGGCCACCCTCAGTGTGACCCGTATGGCTGTTGATCAAGTATGCCTTGCATTCACTTGTGTGTTAAAGCAGCATATATTATGTGACTGGACCGGCACGTTGTTTGTATGGCGGAAAAGCGGACGTGACGACAGGCTGTAGAGGACGCTAAAGGCAGTGCCTTCATGGCACACCCCCAATATTGTTGTCCGGGTGGAAATTGGGAGAAATTCGGAAGAATGGTTGCCCCGGGAGATTTTCGGGAGGAGCACTGAACTTTGGGAGTCTCCCGGGAAAATCGTGAGGGTTGTCCAGTACGAGTATCAGCGGTGAATGCAGTGTTACAGAGGCATCGCCGCTGTATAATACCGGCGGGCCAGCTCTAATCTTAATTTGATATTACCTCAAGGGCCAAATGAAATTACACGGCGGGCCAAATTTGGAGTTTGACACCCATGTATTAGTAGCTTGCAGAGTACAGTACATATTCCGAGTGTGTCGTCTCAGAGGATAATATCATTTCATAAAAAAGTGAAAGGCCTTTTTGAGGCCCAGACACAGTGCTGTATTGGCTCACAAGACTACTTAGTGTCTCTTTCATAAAGGTGCCTCGTGCTTTGCGTGCAACAATTTGGGATAAACAAGTATTGTTCCGTAACTTGCATGGAGCTCTTTCTGCCCTGACTGCCGCTACTGTATGTGTTTGATGAAAAAAGGCCCCTGCTGCCAGGAAGCATTAGTGTAACTCTCCTCGCTCACCCACCAGCCTGACCTCAGCCTGATGTTCCGATGACCCACATCTGAGGACACGTGCTCCTCAACATGCAGCCTAAGAGAAAAAAAGCAGGGCTGTCTTATTTAACGAGTTAATACATGTGAGGAGTGATAGCTGATAGTGATAACCTCTATTTCAGCAAGACAATGCCAAGCCAAGTGTTACAACAGCGTGGTTTCGTAGTAAAAGAGTGCGGGTACTCTCCTGGCCCGCCTGCAGTCCAGACCTGTCCCATTGAAAATTTGTGGCGCATTATGAAGCGTAAAATACGACAGCGGGGACCCCGGACTGTTGAACAACTGAAGCTCTACATAAAACAAGAATGGGAAAGAATTTCCTCAGTTCCCAAACGTTTATTGAGTGTTGTTAAAAGAAAAGGTGATGTAACACAGTGGTGAACATGCCCTTTCCCAACTACTTTGGCACGTGTTGCAGCCATGAAATTCTAAGTTAATTATTATTTGCAAAAAAAAATAAAGTTTATGAGTTTGAACATCAAATATCTTGTCTTTGTAGTGCATTCAACTGAATATGGGTTGAAAATGATTTGCAAATCATTGTATTCCGTTAATATTTACATCTAACACAATTTCCCAACTCATATGGAAACGGGGTTTGTATTTCTGGAAAATTGATTAATCATACTTTCGAGATGTGATTAATCATGATTAATAATTTTCTTGCATTTCTTAAATTAACTTTCAAAAAGACCAATACTTTGGCACAGATGCTACTTAAATAGAATGTCATACTGTATATTTACTTGGATGTATGTCATTTATTCGCCCTAAACTTAACAGTATTATCTATCAGTGTATTTGGAAGAAAAATTTGCCACGACGCATACCAGTTATTTAACAGTTTTAGCGGCCATACAAGTGTAAAAACTGCCGTTACGATTAGGAGGTAAGTAAAACAACAACAAAAAATTAACCGTAATGATGAATGCAGATGCGCCTCTCATGTATTCACTTAATAGTCTCACATAGGGCTGAGCAATATGGCCTTTTATTAATATCTCAATATTTTTAGGCCATATTGAGATACGCGATATATATCTCGATATTTTGCCTTAGCCTTGAATTAACATTTGACGCATATAATCACACCAGTATGATGATTCTATGTGTCTACATTAAAACATTCTTGTTCATTCTGCATTAATATATGCTCATCTTAAAATTTCATGCAGAGAGGGAAATCACAACTAAGTCAATTGACCAAAAGTGTATTTATTAAACACTTATTAAGCAATGGCACAAACATTCATGTCATTTCAAAACAGAAAGTGCAAGATTGTCAGAGCCATTTTAAAACAAGCTATTAGTGCATGATGTCACTAAAATGACATATCAAAACAACACTAAATTAAAGTGCACTTTTTGTACAGAACACCACTAAAATTGCTTAAAACAGGGGTCTCAAACTCAATTTACCTCGATTTTTAAATCTCTTTATTTTTACTTTCAACACAAAATAAAATCAAAATATAAATGGACAAAATGCGGATTAAGAAATGTGAGGCAAAGCAAATTAAATAATAAAAAAACAACAAATAACGATTTGAAATGGTCCAGGTTATCGGGGACTGGTATTACTGACGGACAGGTGTCAGCCTGGCATGTTAGAAAACCCTCGTCTCCATGGCAACGTCTGTCAATTTCGCTCATTTGCCGCTTTTCAACTAACACAGGGGTAGGCAACTCAGAACGTTGAAAGAGCCATTTTGGACCCAAATAACAAAAATCGTCTCTGTCTGGAGAAAATGGTAAGGGGGGGATTCTCTGCTTGCATCACACAAGTTACGTCAATGCTCGGCCCTCGAGAGCCACATACCACACTGTGATTGGTAGATTCCTTCAGCACACAACGCTGTCAAGCGCGATTAAGACAAAACTTGCAGGCCGCACTATCACTAAACTTTCATGTTAAGGTTTGGGCCGCAAAATAACGTCTCGCGGGCCACGTGTCTGAGACCCCTGGTTTAAAACAAATAAAGTGCACTTTAGTGCATGATTTCACAAGATATTTCAATAACTGTCAAATAAAAATGAGCTGCATATGTGATGGGATGTAAATTTAATTAGTAGTATAATTCAGTGATTGTATGTAGTGGAGTAGGCGCTTGAGTTATATTCCTATGTCATTTTATATTCGCAACTTCAATAAGTGTATTGTTAAATGGCAACAGTAGAGCACCGTTATTTGTAATATAGGGAGTTAATTTTGTTGTAATTCCAGCATTAATAAGTGCCTTTGTAATACTGGGCGACTCCAGCAGGGGGCGCGTTGTACTGGGAGCTATACTAAGAGGACACGTGACTTCCACGCAGTCATTACAGACGTGTACAGAACGAAGTTGTGTCCTTGTGTCTGTATAACTAAAACATCTCCCTTCTCAGGTACAAGTATTTGTATGTAACTAGTTTTACCCCCGTATTTATCTTTGTACTGTTAAAACATGTTCGAAAGAGTATATTGTTATAATCTGTGTATTCTCAGTCGACAAGGCTTTATATATGACCAAGCTTGTGACGACTCTTCTTCGGCATTGTAATGCCGGTGTGGTTTTCCCGTGGATGCGTCGAAGCAGAACACAGCAAAGGTAAGATATAAGGTATTTAATAACAAAAGTCTATGAACAAAAATACTGGTGTAAAGAGAAAAAATAAACAAAAGACGCTAGCGTGAAAGCTAGGATAAAACAAGGAAAACTAAAACTTGGTATGAGGACACAAAAGAGTAAACAAAACATTTAGCATGAAAGCTAGACAATAAAGTGGCTTGGCGTGAGAGCTAGCGAGAAAATACATACGAATGATGAGAGTCGTCACTGATGCGCGTGGGCAAATTAGGATCCGAGAATGAGTGAACAGAAAAGGTGAGCTTAAATAGGAGGGTGATAATTATTAGCAGGTGTGCGGGGCGAGACTAGCAGGTGGACTGATGTGTAACCATAGTGATGGATAAAAACAGGAAATAAACGGGTCAGACAGAGAATGAAAAAACAAACACGTGAAGATCTGAGCAGCAGATCGCAACAGTATTCCCCCCCAACAAAAGACAGATACCAGATGTCTTAAAAAACAAACAAAAACTTGAACCCCCTCCCCAAAACCAGAAAGTTCACAAACGAAGGGAGGGCGGAGGGAGGCCACGGTGGAGGGTCGCCAGATCGCATGTCCCCGAATCCACCGAGGACACATCATGTGGCGGCGGCGGGTGGAACGCTGCTGCCGAAAAAGTTTTGGCGGGCGACCTCGAAAAGGCCACATTAGTGGCCGCCTCGCAGGATGAGGTGCCCGGCGAGGCGGACGACCCGGGCACGGCCACATCCGTGGCCGACATGGAGGAGGGAGTATCTGGCGAGGAGGATGACCTCGCAGAGGCCACGCCCGTGGTCGACGTGGTGGACGACGCCTCAGCACCGAAATCCCAGCAGGCTTGGAAGCAGCAGACGAGGGTGCGGGGACTGCAGCCAAAGCAGGCCCGAGTGCAGCTGGCGAGGATGATGCGGGTGCTGCAGCCGAAGAAGGCGTCGGAGGCGGCCTGGGAGCCGCAGGAGTCGTCGGAGGCGGCCTGGGAGCCGCAGGAGTCGTCGGAGGCGGCCTGGGAGCCGCAGGAGTCGTCGGAGGCGGCCTGGGAGCCGCAGGAGTCGTCGGAGGCGGCCTGGGAGCCGCAGGAGTCGTCGGTGGTGCTGGTGTGGGCTCCAGCCCCGTCGTCGACGCAGGTGTGGGCTCCAGCCCCGTCGTCGACGCTGGTGTGGGCTCCAGCCCCGTCGTCGACGCTGGTGTGGGCTCCAGCCCCGTCGTCGACGCTGGTGTGGGCTCCAGCCCCGTCGTCGACGCTGGTGTGGGCTCCAGCTCTGGAGCTGTTGCTGGAGTCGGCTCCAGCTTTGGAGCTGTTGCTGGAGTCGGCTCCAGCTTTGGAGCTGTTGCTGGAGTCGGCTCCAGCTTTGGAGCTGTTGCTGGAGTCGGCTCCAGCTTTGGAGCTGTTGCTGGAGTGAGATCCAGGTTAAAGTCTGTAATTGGTATGAGAACCAGTTCTGGGTCGGAGGCTGGTGTGAGAACCAGGCTAACATCAGTTTCTGGTGCGAGAACCAGACTAGAGTTCAAAACTGGTGTGAGAACCAGGCCCGAAAAAGCTGCTGGTGTGAGAACCAGGCCCGAAAAAGCTGCTGGTGTGTGAACCAGGCGAGAGTCGAATTCTGGCGTGAAAACCAGGTTAGTGTCATGTGCTGGTGTGAGAACCAGACTGGGAGCAGGTGTCGGCTTCAGCCGAGGAGCAGGTGTCGGCTTCAGCCGAGGAGCAGGTGTCGGCTTCAGCCGAGGAGCAGGTGTCGGCTTCAGCCGAGGAGCAGGTGTCGGCTTCAGCCGAGGAGCAGGAGTCGGCTTCAGCCGAGGAGCAGGAGTCGGCTTCAGCCGAGGAGCAGGCACAGGGGTCTGCCGAGGAGAACTAGGGGACTGGCTGTGAGCAGGACTAGGACTATGATGAGTGATAAGACAAACACTAGGACTCGGGCAAGGACTTGAGAGAGGACCAGGACTTACAATCACACTAGTGCTTTGAGAAGGGCTTGGGCAACGACCAGGACTTACAGTCATACCAGGGCTTGGGCAAGAACTAGGACAAACGGTCAAACTAGGGCTTGGGCAAGGACTGGGACTAACAATCAAACTGGTGCTCGGGCAAGGACTAGGACAAAGACTAGGACTTACAGTAACACTGGGGCTCGGACAAGAACTTGGGTAAGGACTAGGGTTCGGACTAAGACCACGAGGGGAATCAGTACTAATATTACAAAGGCAAGAAACAAGACTCGGGACCGGACTCGAAACAGGACTCGGACTACGGATCAGTCTACGAGTGGAACTAGGACTACGACGACTACGAGAAAGACTAGGACTACAACTAGAATCAGAACGGAAACTCGGACCAGGACTTGGACTACGACTCAGTCTACAAGTCGGTCTACGAGTAGGACTAGAGCATGGGCTACGAAGAAGGCTGGGACTCGAACTCTGAGAGAGACTGTGACTAAAACTAGAACTAGGGCACGGACGGAACACAGGTGGAGGAGGTCTAAGAGGGCGTGACTTGACCGGGGAGAACACCGGTGGAGGAGGTCTAGGAGGCCGTAGTGGCTTAACAGGTTTAACAGGGGTAAACACCGGTGGTGGAGGTCTAGGAGGCTTAGTAGTAATACTGGCCCTCCCCTCAAGACCCGGATTCCAGACGGGGCCCCGTTGGACAGAGGCTGACCGTAAGGGCGGGCGGTGGGAGGTTTGGAGGAGGGCAGACTCCACCCCATTAGTCTGTATGAGGAGAGGATTGTTCTGAGCAGCAAGAAATTTCTCCTCCAGCTCCAGTTCAATCAAAACTCTCCTGTACCACTCGTCCATCCAGGCAGGACTATATTTTTCTAGGTCAGTTTCAAAATCAGGTGACGTGGGGGTAGGACGTGAAATAGGCTGAGATGTGGGCGGGGCCAAAGTAATGGGAGGCTGATCTTGACAATTAATATACTGAGGGTGACTAGAATCAATATAAATGTCCTGATACTGTGTGAAAGTATTATTACTGTCCAAGTCTTTGGAAAATGGCTGAGATATATCGTCCACAATAAAAAAATCTTCTGACAAAATGTCATCAACAGAGGCCGGTGTTGCGTCACCGGTGGGCGTTCCCCAAATGACGTCATCGCTTGTGTCAGAAAAAGTGTCATGGCAGCTTAAGGAATGATTTGAAAAAAAACAAGCAGGATTACCGGTAATGACGGGTGAATCCTGGACGGGGTGAAACTTGCTGTGTCCATGGGGAGGAATAAGTGGTGCTGGAACATTACTGCCGCGCGGGGGACCTCTCCACTGGACCCCCCGCTTCTTCGGGGCAGCGCGAACGGCTTCGGAGGAGACTTCAGGCCCACAGTCGAGTCTTTCCTGCTCCCAAGCCACGAGCTCCAACCACAACCCTAAGTCGAAGGGTTCCTCCCGTGGTTTCGACGCGGAAAAACAACTTGATGCTCGGATCCTACTGTGACGACTCTTCTTCGGCATTGTAATGCCGGTGTGGTTTTCCCGTGGATGCGTCGAAGCAGAACACAGCAAAGGTAAGATATAAGGTATTTAATAACAAAAGTCTATGAACAAAAATACTGGTGTAAAGAGAAAAAATAAACAAAAGACGCTAGCGTGAAAGCTAGGATAAAACAAGGAAAACTAAAACTTGGTACGAGGACACAAAAGAGTAAACAAAACATTTAGCATGAAAGCTAGACAATAAAGTGGCTTGGCGTGAGAGCTAGCGAGAAAATACATACGAATGATGAGAGTCGTCACTGATGCGCGTGGGCAAATTAGGATCCGAGAATGAGTGAACAGAAAAGGTGAGCTTAAATAGGAGGGTGATAATTATTAGCAGGTGTGCGGGGCGAGACTAGCAGGTGGACTGATGTGTAACCATAGTGATGGATAAAAACAGGAAATAAACGGGTCAGACAGAGAATGAAAAAACAAACACGTGAAGATCTGAGCAGCAGATCGCAACAAAGCTAATGCTAAAGCTAATGCTAACTGCCGATGTCGAGGCGAATGCTAGCTGCGTCATCAGTGTTGGATATATTCAAAGGTACTGTGTGTAGTTCATTATTAATCTGCGTGTATTTCTGTTTAAATGTGTGTTTTATAGAGTTTCTGGGAATAATTCAGTGTAATTTGTTATGTTAAGGAATGATTAGTGACTTTTGCTACTCAAACAATATGGGCTTACTGCAGGGGTAGGGAACCTATGGCTCGAGAGCCAGATGTGGCTCTTTTGATGACTGCATCTGGCTCTCAGATAAATCTTAGCTGACATTGCTTAACACGATAAGTAATTAATTCCGCCGGTAATCACAGTGTTGAAAATAACATTCAAATTATAAAAGATTCTCATGCATTTTAATCCAACCATCCGTTTTCTCTCGCACCTGTTCAAGATGTCGCATTAATGGTAAGAAGTATTATATTTATTATTGGTTAACTTTAGAATAACAGTGTTATTTAAAAAGAATAAGAGACTTATTATACTCTAAAAATGTTGGTCTGACTTAAAAATGCACATATTTTGTTGTATTCAGTGTTAAAAAATATTATATGGCTCTCACGGAAATACATTTTGAAATATTTGGCTTTCATGGCTCTCTCAGTCCAAAAGGTTCCCGACCCCTGGCTTACGGTATGGGATGAACCTTTGTATTTACTTGAGACATCCTCAAATACTGTGTACATGTACACAAGTTTGATGGTTGATTGTGGCAGTCATTACAGACGTGTACAGAACAAAGTTGTGTCCTTGTGTCTGTATAACTAAAACATCTCCCTTCTCAGGGCGATTACACATAATAGTAAATGAAATCGCTATGTGGTAGGTTATTGCGGACGTTATCTCCTTATGTTGTTGACTATTGTTTCATACGGTGTTGATGTTGAAACGGTTGCCTCGGCATTTTGTTGGTGTGACACCGAATGGAGATGTTGACATGCGGAGTAAGCACTCTTCATTCGCTAGCAGGTGACTTTTCAAATGATGCTACATATTAGCAGTAATGCTACTTTTTGTAGCAACGCTTTTGCCCCACACTTGACAAATTACGGTTGTCTCTTCGAAATATTCCCACTTGAAGCCAAACCACCGCCAGACGATAAACCCCCTGCTGTTTTTCTTGGGAATTTATTCTTCCTTCATTTGTTGACAGATTTGCACTTTCTTTCTCTCGTATTACTACTCACATCACAGCTAGCGTTACCCATACTGCTACCTCTCTGCTCCGCGAGGGCGTATACGTATGTGACGTATGTAAGAAGGTAGGAAGGCAACTGCGTGACAACGTATACTTGAATATCACAATATAATAATTTTCTATATTGCACAGAGACAAAATCGCAATATATCGACTAGCATCCGCCACTGAACAGTCCCTTTAAACGGCAAATTACAAAGTTGCAGATGCACCGCCCACATTTCCCTTTTCGACAGTCCAAATGGTCTTCATCCATCCATCCATTTTTTCTACCGCTTGTCCCTTTTGAGGTTGCGGGGGTTGCCTATCTCAGCGGCATTCGGGCGGAAGGCGAGGTACACCCTGGACAAGTCGCCACCTCATCACAGGGCCAACACAGACAGACAACATTCACACTCGCATTCACACACTAGGACCAATTTAGTGTTGCCAATCAACCGATCCCCAGTAGCATGTCTTTGGAGCTGGGAGGAAGAGGTGGCGACTTGTCCAGTTTGTACACCGCCTTCCGCCCAATTGTAGCTGAGATAGGCACCAGCGCTCCCCGCGACCCCAGAGAGAATAAGAGGTAGAAAATGGATGGAAGACGGAGTTCCCGGACGGAACCCACTCAGTCACGGGGAGAACATGCAAACTCAGGACTACTCAAGACCTTCGTATTGTGAGGCACATGCACCAACCCCTGTTCCACCGTGCTGCCCACAAATGGTCTTACAAAAGTAAAACCAAATTAACCGCTTTTAAGGGGTTTGTCTTCATTTCTTCTCACATTCCTGGACTTTTAAAACGCCTTGTTTTTGGGAGGTAATATGTCACTTAAAGCCCCAAAAAAGAAAAAAAGGAGTTCATCTTTCGACATTAACTGCATGATCTCTTGTGTGACTAAGGTTCTAATTGTGAAGTTTCTTGTTTACTTTCAAATCTTAGTATTTATTTCTCGAGTATTGTACCGTATTTTTCTGATTATAAATCGCATTTTTTTTCATAGTTTGGTCGACATATACTCCGGAGCGACTTATGTGTGAAATTATTACAACATTACAGTAAAATATTAAATAATATTTATCTAATTCGCGGAAGAGACGAAGAAAATGTCAGCAATCGTCACACACACGTCAACCAATAAGAATTCGGCATGGGAGGGCCATGGCAGAAGTGCATTGTGGGTCATGGGATGCTAACTGCTATATGCTATATGCTACTGCCGTAGCCACTAAGATGGATCATTTCAAAGTTGGCGGTAACTTATAAAAACTGAGAAGGGCTGAACAAAAATGGCCCCGAAAGGGAAATCATGTACTGCAGATTACTAGCTGGACGTAGTGAAATATGCAGCACAAAACGACAAGAGGAAGCGGCGCATACCTTTGGAGTTGGCAGAGTTGTTTAGAAGCGACATCGAGGAAGAAGATTTCATCGGATTTGTCGATGAGTGACAGATTGTTTGGTAAACGTATAGCATGTTCTATATGTTATAGTTATTTGAATGACTCTCACCATAATATGTTACGTTAACATACCAGGCACCTTCTCAGTTGGTTATTTATGCGTCATATAACGTACACTTATTCAGCCTGTTGTTCACTATTCTTTATTTATTTTGAATTGCCTTTCAAATGTCTATTCTTGGTGTTGGATTTTATCAAATAAATTTCCCCCCAAAAATGCGACGTATATGTTTTTTCCTTCTTTATTATGCATTTTCGGCCGGTGCGACGTATACTCCGGAGCGATTTATAATCCGAAAAATACGGTACTCAGGAGCTATTCAAGCAGCGTGTTAAATTATTCCATTCTATTTCAATCAGTTCTGAAGCAATGAGAACTATTTCCTGCCATGGATGGATACATGTTTGCGAGCTTGCACATGCACTTGTCTACCAGTATTGTTCTCATGGACAGGTTCGTTACCAACAGCTGGGTTATTATTACGCCTTTGCTGACGGGCAGAGGAATGGAGTTGGTCACTGTGACAGTAAATGAGCAGTGGAGCTCATTATAGAGCGACTAAGCTGGATGCGAACAGGTGTCGGATTGTCAGAGAATGGCATTGTGGTTAAAGGATGCATGTGTATTTTGGATCCCTGACACTCAGGAATCCATCTGTTGTTTCAAACTCTCCCTGTGGATGGATGCTATTCTTACCAGATGACCTTTGACCTCTGGGGGCTGAGTGAATTGGTGGCCCAGACTGGAGAAGATGAAAGAGGGGTGTCGATGCATAAACGGCTCGCACCGCTGTGATGGGTGTTTACTCTCTTATGTGCAGTTTATCACTCAAGTCATCTTTTTAAGGGACAATAGACAGGAAACCTGGATATACAAACCCCGTTTCCATATGAGTTGGGAAATTGTGTTAGATGTAAATAGAAACAGAATACAATGATTTGCAAATCCTTCTCAACCCATATTCAGTTGAATGCACTACAAAGACAAGATATTTGATGTTCAAACTCATAAACTTTATTTTTTTTCTTGCAAATAATAACTAACTTAGAATTTCATGGCTGCAACACGTGCCTAAGTAGTTGGGAAAGGGCATGTTCACCACTGTGTTCCATCACCTTTTCTTTTAACAACACTCAGTAAAAGTTTGGGAACTGAGGAGACACATTGTTGAAGCTTTTCAGGTGGAATTATTTCCCATTCTTGCTTGATATACAGCTTAAGTTCAGTCCAGGGTCTCTGTTGTCATATTTTAGGCTTCAAAATTTTCAATGGGAGACAGGTCTGGACTACAGGCAGGCCAGTCTAGTACCCGCACTCTTTTACTATGAAGCCACGCTGTTGTAACACATGGTGTGGCATTGTCTTGCTGAAATAAGCAGGGGCGTCCATGATAACGTTGTTTGGATGACAACATATGTTGCTCCAAAACCTGTATGTACCTTTCAGCATTAATGGCGCCTTTGAAGATGTGTAAGTTACCCATGCCTTGGGCACTAATGCACCCCCATACCATCACAGATGCTGGCTTTGGAACTTTGTGCCTGTAACAATCCGGATGGTTCTTTTCCTCTTTGTTCCCGAGGACACAAATGTCCAAAGTTTCCAAAAACTATTTGAAACGTGGACTCGTCAGACCACAGAAGACTTTTCCACTTTGCATCAGTCCATCTTAGATGATCTCGGGCCCAGAGAAGCTGGCGGCATTTCTGGATGTTGTTGATAAATGGCTTTCGCTTTGGATAGTAGAGCTTTAACTTGCACTTACAGATGTAGCGACAAACAGTATTTAGTGTCAGTGGTTTTCTGAAGTGTTCCTGAGCTCAAGTGGTGATATCCTTTAGAGATTGACGTCTGTTTTTTGATACAGTGCCGTCTGAGGGATCGAAGGTCACGGTCATTCAATGTTGGTGTCTGGCCATGCCGCTTACTTGGAGTGAGTTCTCCAGATTTTCTGAACCTTTTGATGATATCATGGACCGTAGATGTTGAAATCCCTAAATTTCCTGCAATTGCACTTTGAGAAACGTTCTTAAACTGTTTGACTATTTGCTCACGCAGTTGTGGACAAAGGGGTGTACCTCGCCCCAACCTTTTTTGTGAAAGACTGAGCATTTTTTGGGAAGCTGTTTTTATCCCCAATCATGGCACCCACCTGTTCCCAATTAGCCTGCACACCTGTGGGATGTTCCAAATAAGTGTTTGATGAGCATTCCTCAACTTTACCGGTATTTATTGCCACCTTTCCCAACTTTTTTGTCACGTGTTGCTGGCTTTAAATTCTAAAGTTAATGATTATTTTCCCCAAAAATATGTTTATCAGTTTGAACATCAAATATCTTGTCTTTGTAGCATATTCAACTGAATATGGGTTGAAAAGGATTTGCAAATCATTGTACTCCGTTTATATTTACATCTAACACAATTTCCCAACTTATATGGAAACGGAGTTTGTACTTTAGAGTAGTCAGTGTGCAGCTTGTATAACAAATAAGTCAACACACAGTCATTATTGCCTTGATAGTAGGTGAGGGACAATAGACAGGAAACCTGGATATACTTTAGAGTAGTCACTGTGCAGCTTGTATAGCAGTACAGGAACTAAGTCAACACAGACATTTTTGTCTTAAAAGTGTATACACTTGACAGAAGGTGAATATCAAGTGTGAGCACCAAATATCGATGTGTGTGTGAGCACTGAACACCTTTATCTAGCATTGCCCTACTACTCTTGGGCATGGCATTCACAAGAGATGCTCAGGCTTTTAGTGGAATTATCTTACACTCCTATATGATGACATCACTGGTGGAAATTATTCATATTTGATCCCTTGTGATCCTCCAAAGTCCTTCCTTTCTTCCTTCCTTCCTCATGACAATGCCCCATACGTACTCAATTGGATGCAGGTCCAGTGTAGACATCAATCAACCACAGCTCCTCCAGTGCTGGCAACACTCGTGCACCTTGTGTCGCCAGCTATCTAGACAATTGCAGGGGTGTGCCGATACAACTTTTTCACCTCCGATATGTTACACGGTATTGGCCGATACAGATATTGATCCGATACAATATCAGCACAAATCAAGCATTGTTTTATAAATCTGAAGTGTGGAACGTTAGAAAGACTTCAACTTCAAAGGCCATGATACAACAACATAAAGCCACAGCAAAATAGCAAAAGCGACGACAAATGCAAACGCACAACACAACAACTTTCAGTCCAGCCCGATACAACTTTTTCACTTCTGATACGTTACACGGTATTGGCCGATACAGATGTTTTTCCGATACAATATCAGCACAAAGTATGCATCCTTTTATGACTCTGAAGTGTGGAACGTTAGAATGACTTCAACTTCAAAGGCCACGATACAACAACATAAGCGACTACGAATGCAAACGCAACGACGCCACAGCTTTCAGCCATAACTTGTATGTAAAAGCCAAAAAAAATGCAAACACAGCAATGTAAAGACACAACAACATAAAACCACAACACAACAACAATAAGCGCCAACGGAAGTGGCAGCCGACTAAGCGTACCCGGGACCGACATCGATCACAATAGCTAACTTTCACCTTTACTTTTCCAACGTCGTTCATTAAAACATTCTCAGCTTTCAGCTTCAGGCCACTTGGTCGGTCGGCAAAACTTGGTTCGCTGTCATTTTTTCCGTCATATCAGTCACTTTAGTTGTCACTTAATGTTGTTTTATTGTGGCTTTATGTCGTTGTGTTGTGGCGTTTGCATTTGTTGTAACACATCTTGGCCACCAAATTACTCAGAGAACACTATATTGGAATGGACTTACAATGTTGTCTTTAAGTTGAAGTGGAGTGGTAATAGTTTTTTTGGCAACACCTTGTGAATGTAACAATAATATGTATTAAAAGTTAGTAATTATAATTTAAGTTAAGCTTATGACGCAATAAGTTGAAAGAGGCGGACATATTTGTTACTGGATACTTTCTAATACACTTCTGACTCAGGCTTTGTGTGTGTAAATAATATGCAACTACAATTATTTGATACTTGTTTATATTGACAAATGTTATACACTGCGATATTGTTCAATTAATCAGTATGTCTAGCTTGTGTACTATTGTCTCGTAGCTTATAGTCTGTCATGTTTACTTTTGCTTACTGTAGGACATTTAGCTGTCGAGCTTTGTACCCAAACAATAATTTTGACTCACTTTAAGTGGATCTATACTGCTATACAAGATTTACAGTGACTCCTTTAAAGTAGTGTATATCCAAGTATAATTGCTATAGTACTATGCCTTGAATTACTGCTCTAGTTGTGAAAGGGGTAGGGAAGAATTGATTTGTGTAAGGGGAACCTTTTCATTTTGTCCTTAAAAATCAATCAATCAATGTTTACTTATATAGCCCTAAATCACTAGTGTCTCAAAGGGCTGCACAAACCACTACGACATCCTCGGTAGGCCCACATAAGGGCAAGGAAAACTCACACCCAGTGGGACGTCGGTGACAATGATGACTATGAGAACCTTGGAGAGGAGGAAAGCAATGGATGTCGAGCGGGTCTAACATGATACTGTGAAAGTTCAATCCATAATGGATCTAACACAGTCGCAGCAGCGAGAGTCCCTTTCACAGCGGAGCCAGCAGGAAACCATCCCAAGCGGAGGCGGACCAGCAGCGCAGAGATGCAAAAATATTACTGTACACTAGTGTGTCCCGATACGGGTGGCAGTTGAATCATCCGGAAATATTTGAAATACATGGTTCTGGGATCGGTATCCTTTGCCATTCAAAGAGCCATTTAAGACCCGTGTCAAAAAGCGAAGAAGTCAATAGGAGACGCTTATATTCTGTACAATGACTACCGGCAGTCACCCAGATAATAAGTATTAGGGCGTGCTATGAAGTCATTGACTTTGTCGCCCTCTACAGCATCTACGATCTGCTTGTCAGTCCAGCATCATGTTGTGTGTGGATTCCACAGCAACACGCACACGACTGCAAGGCATACTGGGTGACACAGAGTACACTAATGGTTGTGATATAAACAATTTTAAAACTTTCAGTAATATGCGCCACGCTGTGAAGCCACACCAAACAAGATTGACAAACACATTTCGGGAGGACATCCTCCCAGTAACACAACATAAACGCAACACAACAAATACCCAGAATCCTTTGTATCCATGACAATTCCTGACTATTTTATACACCCCGCCACCCACCCACCCCGTGCGTCGGTAAGGTGGGCGGGGTTGGGGGCACGGGGGTGTAAAATATAGTCAGGAAGTGTCACGGATACAAAAGATTCTGGGTATTTGTTGTGTTGCGTCTATGTTGTGTTACTGTGAGGATGTTCTCCCGAAATGTGTTTGTCAATCTTGTTTGGTGTGGCTTCAAAGCGTGGCGCATATTAGTAAGTGTTAAAATTGTTTATATCACAACCATCAGTGTACTCTGTGTCACCCAGTATGCCTTTCAATCTTGTACGTGTGATTGCGGAAGCTGCTGTTGTTGAAGGTTTCAAAGGCAATGGCTTCACAGCACGCCCATATCCTTGTCATCAGGATGAATGCCAATTGGATAATCGCGAGCACTTTAGCGGCACCAATTGTCTTCGTTACTCTGGGAAATGTGTTTAAATAGCTCTGTGAGTGGTAAAGGTGGCCAACTTCTGATGTATTTCAGCGGGCGGATGCGTTTCTGATAAAATGTTGGTTCGGGTGAACGGCGGGTGGATGACGACTTTGGTGACGCGGTTGCGGATGATATAATTGCCTATCTGCGCATCTCTAACCCAGACATACAGCTCATGAAAAACAATATTTGTTTTTCTTGTCATTGTAAGTGGGCCAAAACACTTGTATTAGAAAATGATCACATGGAAGTGACTGCTGTCATTTGATTATAATAATAAGAAATGTAACTTATTTAGTCAGATTTGGGACAGGTGTGCTGCAGGTGTGGCCACAGTGCGCACGTCTGATGTTGCTCACATGTGCTCCACTGAATGCTCAAGGAGTTTTTGCGTTTGCTCACATATGAAAAATTAGAGGGAACATTGCTTACAACCCTACTGTACACCATAGCATTTTCTGAGTTGGGGCCCATTTTTGGATGATTTAACGCTGCAACCCCTCAGTGGAGTTGGGCCGTAAAACACAATGTTATCAATGGTTAGAGCGCTCACCGGCAGACTCACTTCATACTCGGAGCGAAGGTGTTAGATTAATGAACATTATGAACAATGTCCCTGGACAACCAGGAAGCCATAAAACACGTCCGTAGCCAAAATGACTGACTTGGGAGTAAGCAAACCCCCTTTTAAAAGACATCAAGATAAATGTTTTTTTGTGTCAACTTTACAAATAGTGATTTGTCCTACACTGTATGTTGCCTGCTGGCTGCCATGTAAGGCAGGGACAATGTGGACCTTTCATTTGCTGTTTATTTTTAGGGATGTATGGCCAGCACGTGAAAACACAAGTCCTCCTACACATGTACACAAACATTGTGTATTGACAAAGTCAGTCTGTTCTCACACACACACACACACGCACACTCCAGTACCCGTCTGTTGCTTCTTGTAGATATCTTTCTTCCTGCTTTTGTTCAGTCGTTCTTTCTCCATGGCTGGTCTCAAGGATGCTGGAAGTCCACACTGGTGACATGACAGGAGGGGGGGCTGGTCAGTGGAAGTGGCATTAAGAGAACATACTTCCTCACCCACATCTTGATAACCTTGTTCCTTGTAACGACAATTGGCCGACTTTTCTTCGCTTTCATTTCATTAAGCTGTTGGTCGACAAAAGCCAGCATATTTTTGGAATGAAAACAGTGGTAAAACCTTTAAATTAAAAGCATTGCTGATGCTGGAGATATGAGGTGTTGAGGACATTTTTTCCACGACTCAGTCCAGACTGTTGGAATTTTACTATAGACAGATAAGCAGGCTAAGTGTGAGGATATGCAATCAGCAAGTTGTGTTCGATGTCGAGAGTTAAGCTCGGACTAGGGTTGTACGGTATACCGGTATTGGTAGAGTTCCGCAACACTCCTTGTGGAGGGGGTCCGGTCCGATGACCATGGATGAAGTACTAGATGTCCAGAGTCGAGACCCAGGATGGACCGCTCGCCTGTGTATCGGTTGGGGACATCTCTACGCTGCTGATCCGCCTCCGCTTGGGATGGTTTCCTGTGGACGGGACTTTCGCTGCTGTCTGGGATCCGCTTTGAACTGAACTCTCGCGGCTGTGTTGGAGCCACTATGGATTGAACTTTCACAGTATCATGTTAGACCCGCTCGACATCCATTGCTTTCGGTCCCCTAGAGGGGGGGGGGGGGGGGGGGGGGGTTGCCCACATTTGAGGTCCTCTCCAAGGTTTCTCATAGTCATCATTGTCACTGGCGTCCCACTGGGTGTGAGTTTTCCTTGCCCTTATGTGGGTTCTTCCGAGGATGTCGTAGTCGTGGTTTGTACAGTCCTTTGAGACATTTGTGATTTAGGGCTATATAAATAAACATTGATTGATTGATTGATTGATAATGTATCATATTCGGTACTATACCTACCGCCCAGTGACGTGCAGTCAGGGGAGGCAGGTGAGGCGGTGCCTCACGTGCCATCATGGAAAGAAAAAAAATGTATTGAATTGTTATAACATTATAAAGTTATTTTCTATTTAACTTCACCAGTTTTAGATTATTTTTATTCAAAAACGCTGAATTTTCACATTTCCCTTTCAAATACTGAGAAGAGACTTGCGGTAAGTCAGCAGCCAGTTGAGCTTCACCATGGATTGCGCAATGACTCAGCTAACTGCTGGCTGCTGTGCAGTGAGACCGTATTGCTTTATGAATTATGTTATACATTTCCATAGTTTAGTTAGCTGAGGTATATAATGTACAGTGTATTTTGTCAACAACTGTATGTGTGTAACGTATTTCTTGTGCTGAGCAATCATAAAATGGCTGCGCAGACGCACTGTGTGAGGCACCTGTTTTCCCGCCTCCTGGTGGTAGAGGGCGCTAGTGATCCCAGAGATCATTCTTGCGATTACTCGGCTGCAGATCAAGTGACAACAAGCTACAGTTAGCAAGTCAAGTGCAGCGGTAGCGATCGTTTATTATTCCCTCTTCCCTGGACATTTAACATGGAGGATTACATATCTAAAATAAAACCGTTTTCTAAACTGGACTTTCAATCGAAGCAGGAGGTAATAATTAAAGGAAGACCAACGCCGGAGCTAAAAGGTTTGCTTCAGACAGCGATCTCCATCGAGACAGAGAGACTTTTAAAACTGAAGAAAGATAAGGAAGAATTCTATAAACAAGTTATCGATGCTTTTGTTCAGAAGGAGCGGCGCATGGACTTCATTTATAAGTAAAGGTAAGACCATAATAGAGTTTTTTTTTTATTAATTGGGATTTTTTGTGTGCCACGGTGTGTATGTGTAAAGAATGCTGGTATGAGCTTTTAAACATAACCCGTTAGCTGCTGCCAATCAAATGGTGAATAAGATACTCTTTATAGGGTTCATATGTTTATGAATTTGACTGTGATGAAGTCAGTGCCTCACCAGCCATGAACCTCACCGCACGTCACTGCTACCGCCTCTGAAAAGTACCCCCATCGTCGTCACATCGTGACATTGTTGTTTTCGAGCAGACAAGCATGTTCGGTAGCGCACAATCACGGAGTACTTACAAGCAGACAAAGTGTGTAGACAGAAAAGGGTGAACGAACGCATTTTGACTTAAAAACTAACGATAAAGGTGAAGTTATAACACTGAAACGCCCTCAGGAAGAGGTGTTTTAAGACACGGCTAGCGAGCTGGCGGCTAAAGTCCAGCCGCTGTCAGCAGTGTTTTAGCTACTTCTAAATCCCTAATCCTCGCCTCAATGGCGACAAATAAAGAAAGTTTCTTACAGGTATAACCCCTGTAGGACGTGGAATAGCTAAACATGCTTCACTACACACAGTAGCTCAACTGCGTCAAAATGTAAACAAATGCCATTGGCGGATCTACACCTAACATCCACTGTAATGATACCAAGTACAGTAGCGTATCTAGTCCACACTACTATGATTACATCGATATTTTTTGGCAGGGGCGCTCACACTTTTTCTGCAGGCGAGCTACTTTTCAATTGACCAAGTCGAGGAGATCTACCTCATTCCTATTTATAATTTATATTTATTTATTTATGAAAGAGACATTTTTGTTAACAAGTTAATGGTGTTTAATGATAATACAAGCATGTTTAACACACATAGATTCCTTTCTTTCATGAAGACAAGAATATAAGTTGGTGTATTTGATTCTGATGACTTGCATTGATTGGAATTAGACAGTGGTGCTGATAACGTCCGCATTTTCAAATGGAAGAAAAAAAAAGTCCTCCTTTCTGTCCAATACCACATGAAAGTGGTTGGATTTGGCATCTCATTTATTTGTCCAACTTGCATACTCGTTTTTAAACACTTTGTTATGAGACTAGCATATGTGTGTGGCCCTTTAATGTCTGGCAGCAGGTGAGTGATGTCAGTGAGAGTGCGGGTGGGCAAGCAAGTGAGAAAGCGGTCGCTGAGGGCGGGGGAGAAATACATTGGCATCAAACTCCGTAGCTTGCTAGCTTGTGCACGCTAGCTTTCTGAGACTCTTATTTTGTTAGCACAGGCAGGATGAAACAGGTCTTTTATGGTGAAGACAGGAACTGTGCAGTCGGTCTTTAGAGTTTTGACAGTAGGTACGGAGTCTCTAGAAATAAAATGTGTTTCTCTGCGTCCGCCCTGTTAGTGATTTTTTTTCTTAAATATGAGCTTGCAGCAGCCAGCGTCAACTCACAAGATCCTCGGGTGCCGAGAATGTCAAACAACTGACGAAAGTGAAGTCTTGGTATGATTGACGATTGCTCATTTTTATGTCTATTTTTTAATGCCTGGCTTGAGATCGACTGACACACCCTCCGAGATCGACGTAATGGGCACCCCTGTTTTTTGGCATCACAACATTTTCTTTCGTTTTTATTTAAATTTATATTATGTTTATAAACTGAGGGAATACGTCCCTGGACACATGAGAACTTTGAATATGACCAATTTATGTTGGATAACCAAATTTGTGGTATCATCCAAAACTAATGTAAAGTATCAAACGACAGAAGAATAAGGGATTATTATATTTTTACAGAAGTGTAGATACAACATGTTAAAAGAGAAAGTAAACAGATATTAACAGTAAATGAACAAGTGGATTAATAATTCATTTTCTACCACTAGTCCTTAATAATGTTGACAAAAAAATAGAATGATAAAAGACACAATATGTTACTCCATATGTCAGCAGACTAATTAGGAGCCTTTGTTTGTTCACTTACTACTAAAAGACAAGTTGTCTAGTATTTTCACAATTTTATTTAAGGACAAACTTGCAATAAGAAACATATTTTTAATGTACCCTGAGATTTTTTTTTGTTAAAATAAAGTCAATAATGCATTGTTTTGTGGTCCCCTTTATTTAGAAAAAAGTATCCAAATAATTCTAGTACCGGTACCAAAATATTGGTATCGGGCCAACACTAGCTAGGACATTTGGTTGCTGAATCACTGGAATGTTGTATTACCAATAGGTGGCAGAGTGTCAAACAGGGATGGGTGAAACACTAAAGAAAGTAACACGAAAAAAAATTAAGAAAATGTTATGATCCGCCGTCCGGATCATACATTATTTTGGTTTTTGAGTCCTTTTGTGTTTCTTGTTTGTTTCTGGACTCTTCCGATCCCTGGTTTGGCACTTCCTTATTTATCTTGTCTCCATGGTTTCATATTTGTTCCACCTGCCACTTGTTTTTCGACGCGCACCTGTTTTCTGATTGCTGCCAGTATTTAAGCCTGCCTTCTCCCTTTGTTCAGCCTGGATTTTTTGTTCGCCGTATGCAACACTCACGTTGGTATTTCCTCTTATGTCTATACTTGTGCTAAGTTTCGCCTTAGCTTCTCGTGCGCTCGGCACGTTACTTTTGGACTTTTGGACTCTATTGCTACGTTTAGCATTAGATTGCGTAGGCACACACTTTTTTTTGTCTGTTTTGTACCAGTGTTCTTTTATTTTTGTATTAAACCAAGCTCCTACCTGCAATTCCTGCCTGTCTGGTCCTCGTGCATCTTGGGGTGACACAACATGCAACCACAATGCGTTTCCAACGTGAAATAAAATACATTTTCCCCCCTCCAAAGACATGCACCTGGGGATAGGTTGATTGGCAACACTAATGGGTTGTACTTGTATAGCTATACACTAAATTGACCGTAGTGTGTGAATGTGAGTGTGAAAGTTGTCTGTCTCTCTGTGTTGGCCCTGTGATGAGGCGACTTGCCCGAATGCAGCTGAGATAGGCTCCAGCACACCCCGCGACCCCAAAAGGGACAAGCGGTAGAAAAAGGATGGATGGAAATTGTGGTAGTCGGTAACAAATTGAATTCTGCAGAAAAAATTTGTTAAATCATGCTGTACATTTTCATATCCTATATGTTTAATGTACCCTAAGATTTTTTGTTGAAATAAAGCCAATAATGCCATTTTGTGTGGTCGCCTTCGTCAAGTTCAAACACTGATGGCATCTATTAACAGACAAAGGAGCAAGGAATCATACAGAGACAGAATTAAATTTGGCTCGATGAGGAGAAACGCGTAGACCAGGGGTCACCAACGCGGTGCCCACGGGCACCAGGTAGCCCGTAAGGACCAGATGAGTAGCCCGCTGGCCTGTTCTAAAAATAGCTCAAATAGCAGCACTTACCAGTGAGCTGCCTCTATTTTTTAAATTGTATTTATTTACGAGCAAGCTGGTCTTGCTTTGCTCGACATTTTTAATTCTAAGAGAGACAAAAATCAAATAGAATTTGAAAATCCAAGAAAATATTTTTAAAGACTTGGTCTTCACTTGTTTAAATAAATTCATTAATTTTTTTACTTTGCTTCTTATAACTTTCAGAAAGACAATTTTAGAGAAAAAACACAACCTTAAAAATGATTCTAGGATTTTTAAACACATATACCTTTTTACCTTTTAAATTCCTTCCTCTTCTTTCCTGACAATTTAAATCAATGTTCAAGTTTATATATATATATATATTTTTTATTGTAAAGAATAATAAATACATTTTAATTTAATTCTTCATTTTAGCTTCTGTTTTTTTTGACGAATAATATTTGGGAAATATTTCTTAGCTTAATCCAATTTGTTATATATTATAACAAAGTGCAGATTGGAATCAAACCTATTTAAAACATGTCATCAAAATTCTAAAATTAATCTTAATCAGGAAAAATTACCAATGATATTCCATAAATTATTTTTTTATTTTTTATTCGAATTAGCTAGTTTTTCTTTTAATTTTTTTTGGTGGAATTTTAAATTTTAAAGATTCAAATTTGACAATAAACTATGATTCAAAATTAAAATGTCTTTTTTTTTCGTTTTTTCTCCTCTTTTAAACTGTTCAATTAAGTGTTTTTTTCATCATTTCTTCTTTACAAAAAACCTTCTGTAAAAGGAAAAAAAATGTACAACGGAATGACAGTCAGAAATACCCTTTTTTTAATATAGATTTATTTATTAAAGGTAAATTGAGCAAATTGGCTATTTCTGGCAATTTATTTAAGTGTGTATCAAACTGGTAGCCCTTTGCATTAATCAGTACCCAAGAAGTAGATCTTGGTTTCAAAAAGGTTGGTGACCCCTGTCCCAAGCTAACACCTGCATCAGATCAAATATGTTCATTGGTCTGCGGTTAAAAAGGAGTGTTCGCAAAGTGGATAGCTGTTGCACCAGGTGTATTGACATGAATCATGGCACCAACATGAGACATGTCAATTGAAACAAAGGATGGGATTATCAAACTTATTTAACGTGTAATATAATGTTGCAATAGATGTTGATTTTACAGTTAGCTGTGTCCAAAGTCTGGACCAAGTACAAAACCACGAGGGAACGTTGAAAAAGGCAAGCATACTGGAAGACGAAGGAGTGTCAAGACAGAAAATGTAAATGTCCGAAATTATACAACAAAACAAATGAAGAACAAGTGGGCGGAAACTGGAGTCACCCTCTGTGACGGAACTGTAAGTACGGATCTTAACAGGTTGTGCAACAGAGTACTACTGGTGTGATGTCATTTTTTGCACTCTGCTTAAATCTTTATTGTCATTGCACAAGTACAATTAAATTTAGTTTTCGGCATAAACCTGTTCAAGGTTAGACAAACAAACATTTTACAGGGTTACAGAACAGGACCCAGGATGGACCGCTCGCCTGTATCGGTTGGGGACATCTCTACGCTGCTGATCCGCTTGAGATGGTTTCCTGTGGACGGGACTCTCACTGCTGTCTTGGAGCCACTATGGATTGAACTTTCACAGTATCATGTTAGACCCGCTCGACATCCATTGCTTTCGGTCCCCTAGAGGGGGGGGGGTTGCCCACATCTGAGGTCCTCTCCAAGGTTTCTCATAGTCAGCATTGTCACTGGCGTCCCACTAGATGTGAATTCTCCCTGCCCACTGGGTGTGAGTTTTCCTTGCCCTTTTGTGGGTTCTTCCGAGGATGTTGTAGTCGTAATGATTTGTGCAGTCCTTTGAGACATTTGTGATTTGCGGCTATATAAATAAACATTGATTGATTGATTGAGAGGAACGCCGATGGTTCGCCCTGATCTAAAAATGAAACTTTCACTGACCGCCACAATTTATTTTCTTGATTCCTTTTAGTGCCAGAAAGTCAGAAAGTTCCCATTTAAAATATAACTATAGTTTTGTGTCTTTTATTAAACAACTGAATAAACATCCTCCAAGTCTGGTAATCACGGAATGTTTGCAGGGGCTTGTACAACCATTTCAAAACAGATTACAAACGTTCCTAATTTCGCGACTGACATATGGAGTAACATATACATATTCCTCAAAACTTTTCTAAAATACTTGTTGATTTATTGTTAATACCTGGTTACTTTCTGTTGTAACATGGTTCTATCTACACTTATGTTAAAAGTGTTTTGCTCTTAAATCCTCCCTGTGTCCATGGATTTATTTTCTGAGTTGGTAAAAAAATAATTAAACACAAAAACAGTTTAAATGAACTACGCAAACCCTTCTAAACACAAGTGTGACTCCCATCCGATTGTACGCCTGCAATGCCTCTTTTTGACCTCCACCCAGCGCCTCACTCACCATTGTGCCTCTCTCTCCTCCCTTCCATTGACTTGCTCAGAGAGGAAGTTGTTCCTTCCACTTCCTTCATCTTCGGGGAGAACAATTCAAGCTTTCTCTTCTCCGGCCCAGTGAACTTGCCTCGTAATGCTGCTTTCCTGGGAAAGTGGAAGAGAAATATAATTCTTCCGGTACAACAAGCTGTGATTAGGATCAACCACATTTAACAAAGTAGTAAAGCATTGTGGGTCATCATTTGATCAATGATTTCAGAGACATGCAGCCAAATAAGATGTCTCGCGTTTACCCGTTTTCATTAATGGTCTCGTTGTTTACTTAAAGGCCTACTGAAACCCACTACTACCGACCACGCAGTCTGATAGTTTATATATCAATGATGAAATATTAACATTGCAACACATGCCAATACGGCCTTTTTAGTTTACTAAATTGCAATTTTGAATTTCTTGCGAAGTGTCGTGTTGAAAACGTCGCGGTATGATGACGCGTGCGTTTGACATCTCGGGTTTAGCGGACATTATTTTCCAGCCCAAGTAGTTTGCTTTAATCACATAATTACACAGTATTCTGGACATCTGTGTTGCTGAATCTTTTGCAATTTGTTCAATTAATAATGGAGAAGTCAAAGTAGAAAGATAGAGGTGGGAAGCTTTTAGCCTTTAGCCACACAAACACAGCCTGTGTTTCCTTGTTTAAAATTCCCAAAGGTGAAGCTTTACTATGGATCAGAGCGGTCAAACGAACTTGGATCCCGACTACATGTCAACCGGCAGTTTTCAGTGAGAAAATTGTGGTAGTAAGTCGGCTCTTACCGGAGACATCAGCGGAGCTTCCGTCCTGCTGCATCTGTGTGACTTCCCTCAGAGACTCTGGCGGTCAACACACCCGTGGCCACACCCCTCCGACTTTCAGGTACTATTTCATCTCACTAAAACACTAGCAACACAATAGGCAGATAAGGGATTTTCCAGAATTATCCTAGTAAATGTGTCTAATAACATCTGAATCGCTCACACTGCAATCGCCTTTTTTAATTTTTTTAAACTTTTTTTATTTTTGTATTTTTTTGTGTAGTCCTTTACTCTAAATTTCCTCATCCATGAATCTTTCATCCTTGCTCAAATTAATGGGGAAATTGTTGCTTCTTCTTCTTCCAGTTGGGTGTGAATAATGCTACGTTGATGAAACTTTGTTTCACTTTATGGTCATCATAATACCCTGATGTTATTAGTGATGTTAAAGGCTTACTGAAACCCACTACTACCGACCATGCAGTCTGATAGTTTATATATCAATGATGAAATATTAACATTGCAACACATGCCAATACGGCCTTTTTAGTTTACTAAATTGCAATTTTAAATTTCCCGCGAAGTGTCTGTTTAAAACTTTCGGTGAGAACATTTTGGTAATAAGTCGGCTCTTACCGGAGACATGAGCGGAGCTTGCGTCCTCCTGCAGCTGTCAAAGGGGCAGCTGCGACTTTCTTGGCTCCTCCATGGCTTCACTCAGAGGCACTGGCGGTCACCACCCCCCCCCCCCCCCCGACTTTCAGGTATGACTTTATAATCTCACTAAAACACTAGTAACACAATAAGCAGATAAAGGATTTTCCAGAATTATACTAGTAAATGTGTCTAATGACATCTGAATCGCTCCTACTGCAATCGCCTTTTTTTATTTTTTTAAACTTTTTTTATTTTTGTATTTTTTTTTCTAGTCCTTTACTCTAAATTTCCTCATCCATGAATCTTTCATCCTTGCTCAAATTAATGGGGAAATTGTCGTTTCTTCTTCTTCCAGTTGGATGTGAATAATGCTACGTTGATGAAACTTTGTTTCACTTTATGGTCATCATAATACCCTGATGTTATTAGTGATGTTAAAGGCCTACTGAAACCCACTACTACCGACCACGCAGTCTGATAGTTTATATATCAATGATGAAATATTAACATTGCAACACATGCCAATACGGCCTTTTTAGTTTACTAAATTGCAATTTTAAATTTCCCGCGAAGTGTCTGTTGAAAACGTTGCGGAATGATGGCGCTTATGTTGACGCGTGCTTGTGACATTATTGGTTGGAGCGGACATTTTATCCCAGCACTACTCATGGCTAAAAGTCGTCTGCTTTAATCGCATAATTACACAGTATTTTGGACATCTGTGTTGCTGAATCTTTTGCAATTTGTTCAATTAATAATGGAGACTATAAAGAAGAATGCTGTTGGTGGAAAGCGGTGGATTGCAGCTGCCTTTAGCAACCAAAACACAGCTGGTGTTTCTTTGTTTGTTGTGAAGCTTTAATATGGAACAGAGCGGTCAAGCAAACATGTTTCTCTACCATATGTCAACCGGCAGGTTTCGGTGAGAACATTTTGGTAATAAGTCGGCTCTTACCGGAGACATGAGCGGAGCTTGCGTCCTCCTGCAGCTGTCAAAGGGGCAGCTGTGACTTTCTTGGCTCCTCCATGGCTTCACTCAGAGACACTGGCGGTCACCCCCCCCCCCCCCCCCCCGACTTTCAGGTATGACTTTATAATCTCACTAAAACACTAGTAACACAATAAGCAGATAAAGGATTTTCCAGAATTATACTAGTAAATGTGTCTAATAACATCTGAATCGCTCCTACTGCAATCGCCTTTTTTTATTTTTTTAAACTTTTTTTATTTTTGTATTTTTTTTTCTAGTCCTTTACTCTAAATTTCCTCATCCATGAATCTTTCATCCTTGCTCAAATTAATGGGGAAATTGTCGTTTCTTCTTCTTCCAGTTGGATGTGAATAATGCTACGTTGATGAAACTTTGTTTCACTTTATGGTCATCATAATACCCTGATGTTATTAGTGATGTTAAAGGCCTACTGAAACCCACTACTACCGACCACGCAGTCTGATAGTTTATATATCAATGATGAAATATTAACATTGCAACACATGCCAATACGGCCTTTTTAGTTTACTAAATTGCAATTTTAAATTTCCCGCGAAGTGTCTGTTGAAAACGTTGCGGAATGATGGCGCTTATGTTGACGCGTGCTTGTGACATTATTGGTTGGAGCGGACATTTTATCCCAGCACTACTCATGGCTAAAAGTCGTCTGCTTTAATCGCATAATTACACAGTATTTTGGACATCTGTGTTGCTGAATCTTTTGCAATTTGTTCAATTAATAATGGAGACTATAAAGAAGAATGCTGTTGGTGGAAAGCGGTGGATTGCAGCTGCCTTTAGCAACCAAAACACAGCTGGTGTTTCTTTGTTTGTTGTGAAGCTTTAATATGGAACAGAGCGGTCAAGCAAACATGTTTCTCTACCATATGTCAACCGGCAGGTTTCGGTGAGAACATTTTGGTAATAAGTCGGCTCTTACCGGAGACATGAGCGGAGCTTGCGTCCTCCTGCAGCTGTCAAAGGGGCAGCTGCGACTTTCTTGGCTCCTCCATGGCTTCACTCAGAGACACTGGCGGTCACCCCCCCCCCCCCCCGACTTTCAGGTATGACTTTATAATCTCACTAAAACACTAGTAACACAATAAGCAGATAAAGGATTTTCCAGAATTATACTAGTAAATGTGTCTAATAACATCTGAATCGCTCCTACTGCAATCGCCTTTTTTTATTTTTTTAAACTTTTTTTATTTTTGTATTTTTTTTTTTATAGTCCTTTACTCTAAATTTCCTCATCCACGAATCTTTCATCCTTGCTCAAATTAATGGGGAAATTGTCGCTTTCTCGGTCCGAATAGCTCTAGCTGCTGCTGGCTATAATTGTAAACAATGTAAGGATGTGAGGAGCCCTACAACCCGTGACGTCACGTGCACATCGTCTGCTACTTCCGGTAAAGGCAAGGTTTTTTTCATTAGCGACCAAAAGTTGCGAACTTTATCGTCGATGTTCTCTACTAAATCCTTTCAGCAAAAATATGGCAATATCGCGAAATGATCAAGTATGACACATAGAATGGACCTGCTATCCCCGTTTAAATAAGAAAATCTCATTTCGGTAGGCCTTTTACTTAACATCAATTAGTTTCAGACAGTAAAATGTTATATTTACCTGAGTCTGCCTTTAGTATTTTTTGATAAGTGTTGGTAAGAAAATTTCCATTCAACACTTACTACCTCACAGGCATATTGTAGGTTTTAAGTGTTCCTACTTTTAAGGGACCCAGAGCGTACAGATGACCAACATTTTATTTGCAAGTTTCTTTATGTAATTTTTTTGCTCATGACAATAAATCTGGCAGTCATTTCCCATAATATTATTTAATTTTTGAGTAATCGGTGGATAAAAAACTCTACTCGAAACGCCCCCTTGCCATCACCAGACTTAAGAGTGTGTGTGTGTTGTCATCCACAGAACTGGAGCCCAATTCCCCGCACAGACAGCGTGCAATCATTCCTTTAAATCTAAAAACTTGTGATTCGAGATAAAGATGGTATCAAAAGACATACAACGCAATATAAAATTGCCTCAAGTCTTCTGTAGGGCACGCCACCAGACTGATGCAGGCCCGCCTAAATTTTGGAGCTAAAATTGGGCGTTCTTAAACGCATACTTATCTCCGCGTTCAAGCCTCTAGTCCACATGCAAAGGCATACTTTTGTCTTTAAAAACGCAGAGTTTTGCAAACGCCGACCAAAGTGTAGAGATCCAAAACTCTCCACTCAGGTTATGCGTGTATACGGCACAAACAAACAGACTTGTGATGATGTCACTGTGGTGCACTGTCATTTCCAAAGCTTAACATACCGCCTTCATATTGTGTGGCATATGCACTTACCCCTGCGGGCACGGGATCTTTCTGTGTGGAGTTTGCATGTTCTCCCCGTGACTGCGTGGGTTCCCTCCGGGTACTCCGGCTTCCTCCAAAGACATGCACCTGGGGATAGGTTGATTGGCAACAATAAATTGGCACGAGTGTGTGAATGTGAGTGTCTATCTGTGTTGGCCCTGCGATGAGGTGGTGAGTTGTCCAGGGTGTACCCTGCCTTCCACCTGATTGTAGCTGAGATAGGCTCCACCGCCCCCCGCAACCCTGAAGGGAATAAGCGATAGAAAATGGATGTATTTTTAACATGCACTTACAGATGTAGCGACCAACTGTAGTTATTGACAGTGGTTTTATAAAGTGTTCCTGAGCCCATGTGGTGATATCCTTTACTCACTGTCGGTTTTTGATGCAGTACCGCCTGAGGGACCAAACGTCTGTAATATCATCAATTACGTGCAGTGATTTCTCCAGATTCTCTGAACCTTTTAATGACTTTACGGACCGCAGATGGTAAAATCCCTAAATTCCTTGCAATAGCTCGTTGAGAAATGTTCTAAAACTGTTCGACGATTTGCTTACAAAGTGGTGACCCTCACCCCATCCTTGTTTGTGAATTACTTATCATTTCATGGAAGCTGCTTTTATTCCCAATCATGGCACCCGACTGTTCCTAATTAGCCTGCACACCTGCGGGATGTTCCATATAAGTGTATGATGAGCATTCCTCAACTTTATCAGTATTTATTGCCACCTTTCCCAACTTCTTTGTCACGTGTTGCTGGCATAAAATTCTAAAGTTAATGATTATTTGCAAAAAAAAAATATTTATCAGTTTGAACATCAAATATGTTGTCTTTGTAGCATATTCAACTGAATATGGGTTGAAAATGATTTGCAAATTATTGTATTCCGTTTATATTTACATCTAACACAGTTTCCCAACTCATATGTAAACGGGGTTTGTATTTTATACGGAAGTAGTAAAACTTTAAAGTCACATCTTAAGTGCACAGGAAGCCAGTGCAGGTGAGCCAGTACAGGCGTAATGTGATCAAACTTTCTTGTTCTTGTCAAAAGTCTAGCAGCCGCATTTCGTACCAACTGTAATCTTTTAATGCTAGACATGGGGAGACCCGAAATTAATACGTTACAGTAATCAAGACGCGACGTAACAAACGCATGGATAATGATCTCAGCGTCTTTAGTGGACAAAATGGAGCGAATTTTAGCGATATTACAGAGATGGAAGAAGGCCGTTTTAGTAACGCTTTTAATGTGTGACTCAAAGGAGAGAGTTGGGTCGAAGATAATACCCAGATTCTTTACCGAGTCGCCTTGTTTAATTGTTTGGTTGTCAAATGTTAAAGTTGTATTATTAAATAGAGGTCAGTGTCTAGCAGGACCGATAATCACCATTTCCGTTTTTTGGGCGTTGAGTTGCAAAAAGTTAGCGGACATCCATTGTTTAATTTCATTCAGACACGCTTCCAACTGACTACAATCCGGCGTGTTGGTCAGCTTTAGGGACATGTAGAGTTGGGTGTCATCAGCATAACAGTGAAAGCTAACACCGTATTTGCATATGATGTCACCTAGCGGCAGCATGTAGATGCTGAAGAGTGCAGGGCCAAGGACCGAACCCTGGGGAACTCCACACGTTACCTTAACATAGTCCGAGGTCACATTGTTATGGGTGACGCACTGCATCCTGTCGATAAGATAAGAGTTAAACCAAGACAGGGCTAAGTCCGACATACCAATTCGTGTTTTGATATGTTCTAATAAAATAATATGATCGACGGTATGGAAAGTAGCGCTAAGAATCGAGGAGCAACAACATTGATGACGCATGAGAATCCAATGTTAGCCAATAGATCATTAGTCAATTTTGCGAGGGCTGTCTCCGTGGAGTGATTTGCCCTGAAACCGGATTGAAGGGTTTCACATAGATTGTTAGACGCTAAGTGTTCATTTAGCTTCTCTGCAACAATTTTTTCGAGGATTTTCGAAATAAAGGGAAGGTGAGACACCGGTCGGTAGTTTACCATGAGGTCAGGATCGAGGTTAGGTCTTTTAAGGAGAGGATGAATAACCACTTTTTTGAATGCTAGGCGAACAGTGCCAGAGGAATGTGATAAATTAATAATATTTAGCACTGATGGACCTAATAATACAAAGAGCTCCTTGATAAGTTTCCCAGGAAGTGGATCAAGTAAACATGTTGTTTGTTTGACACGTTGTAACAATTCTTCTAATGCTATTTCCTCAAAACAAGAGAAACTATTTTGGAGGGCAGTATCCGCTGTATATACAGTCGTATCTGTGTTAATAGAACCCAATTGTTGCTGGGACGCATTGTCTTTAATCTCCTTTCTAATAACTTCAATTTTCCTATTAAAGAAATTCATAAAGTTATAGTTTAGATCGATTAATAGTTTGGCGTTGCTTGCGTTGGCAGTCCAGTTTGTTCCATAGTTTTACTCCGCATACAGACACACAAAAAGGTTTATGAGTGGTTTGAGCTCTCGGCAATAAGAAATATTCAAAGCCTCTCAAGTTATGTGCCTGCACTCTTATAAAAAAAACATTGTAGATTAATTGACAATGATTTATTAAATGTGTTATATAAGATTATTATTAAATTTAACAAAATCATCGAATTTGAGCAACTTTGATTGCATAAACAGATTATGAGTATGTTTAAAAAAAAAACAACGTTGTGAATGATCCGCACAGCTCTTTTCTGTAATATGATCAGAAGATTAATTGTGTTGTAAGTATTCCCCCATACTTCAATACAGTATGTAAGGTAGGTTTTCATTCTGGATGTCTCTGTCAATTGCTGCATTCATCTTAGTCTAGTCAGGGAGGTGACCAAGAACCCGATGGTCACTCTGTCAGAGCTACAGCATTGATTGATTGATTGATTGATACTTTTATTAGTAGATTGCACAGTACAGTACATATTCCGTACAATTGACCACTAAATGGTAACACCCGAATAAGTTTTTCAATTTGTTTAAGTCGGGGTCCACGTTAATCAATTCATGGTACAAATATATACTATCAACATAATACAGTCATCACACAAGTTAATCATCATAGTATGTACATTGAATTATTTACATTATTTACAATCCGGGGGGTGGGATGAGGAGCCTCGGTTGATATCAGAACTTCAGTCATCAACAATTGCATCAACAGAGAAATGTGGACATTGAAACAGTGTAGGTCTTATTTAGTAGGATATGTACAGCCAGCAGAGAACATAGTGAGTTCACATAGCATAAGAACAAGTATATACATTAGAAGTACATTTGAGTTGTTTATAATCCGGGGAGATGGGATGTGAATGGAGGAGGGTATTAGTAAAGTGTTGAAGTTGCCTGGAGGTGTTGTTTTAGAGCGGTTTTGAAGGAATATAGAGTTGCACTCACTTTTATACCTGTTGGGAGTGCATTCCACATTGATGTGGCATAGAAAGAGAATGAGTTAAGACCTTTGTTAGATCGAAATCTGGGTTTAACGTGGTTTGTGGAGCTCCCCCTGGTGTTGTGGTTATGGCGGTCATTTACGTTAAGGAAGTAATTTGACATGTACTTCGGGATCAAGGAGCATTCCTCTGTGGAGACAGGAGAACCTTCCAGAAGGACAACTATCTCTGCAACAAACCACCAATCAGACCTGTTTGGTGGAATGGCCATTTCTTTGTAAAAATAAAAGTTTGGCAAAATGCACCTGAAAGACCCTCAGACTATTAGAAACAACATTCTCTGGTCTGATTAGACAAAGATTGAACTCTTTGGCGTGAATACCAGGTATCATGTTTAGAGGAAACCAGGCAAAGCTCATCACTAGGCCAATGCCATCCCTCCAGTGAAGCACGGTGGTGTGGTGGCAGGATCCTTCTGTGGGGATGTTGTTCAGTGGCAGGAATTGTGAAACAGGTCAAGATAGAGAGAATGATAAATGGAGAGACATTTCCCAACCAATCTAATGGAGCTTGAAAGGTGCTGCAAAGCGGAACGAGCGAAACTAGTCAAAGACAGATGTGCCAAGCCTGTGGCATCGTATTCAAAAAGACTTGAGGCTGTAAATGTGAAACATTTAAAGGGGTCTGAATACTCTCCGCTCCCATTGTAGTGTGTGTATGCACGCTACAACAGCTTCTTCTTCCAGTTGGATGTGAATATAACTACGTTGATGAAACTTTGTTTCACTTTATGGTCATCATAATACCCTGATGTACGCAGTCTGATAGTTTATATATCAATGATGAAATCTTAACATTGCAACACATGCCAATACGGCCGGTTTAGTTTACTAAATTGCAATTTTAAATTTCCCGCGAAGTGTCTGTTTAAAACTTTGCGGAATGATGACGCTTATGTTGACGCGTGCTTGTAACGTTATTGTTGGAGCGGACATTTTATCCCAGCACTACTCATGGCTAAAAGTCGTCTGCTTTAATCGCATAATTAAACAGTATTTTGGACATCTGTGTTGCTGAATCTTTTGCAATTTGTTCAATTAATAATGGAGACTATAAAGAAGAATGCAGTTGGTGGAAAGCGGTGGATTGCAGCTGCCTTTAGCAACCAAAACACAGCCGGTGTTTCTTTGTTTGTTGTGAAGCTTGGATACGGAACAGAGCGGTCAAGCGAACATGTTTCTCTACCGAATGTCAACCGGCAGGTTTCGGTGATAAAATTGTGGTAATAAGTCGGCTCTTACCGGAGACATGAGCGGAGCTTGCGTCCTCCTGCAGCTGTCAAAGAGGCAGCTGCGACTTTCTTGGCTCCTCCATGGCTTCACTCAGAGACACTGGCGGTCACCAAACCCCTCCGACTTTCAGGTATGACTTTATAATCTCACTAAAACACTAGTAACACAATAAGCAGATAAAGGATAACATCTGAATCGCTCCCACTCCCCTTGCCTTTTTTGTTTTCCTAGTCTTTCACTCTCACTATCCCCATCCACGATTCTTTCATCCTCGCTCGAATTAATGTAGAAATTGTTATTTTCTCAGTCCGAATCGCTCTTGTTGCTGGAGGCTATGATTATAAACGATGTGAGGATGTGAGGAGCCCTACAACCCGTGACGTCACGCGCACATCGTCTGCGACTTCCTGTACAGGCAAGGCTTTTTTATGAGCGACCAAAAGTTGCGAACTTTATCGTCGATGTTCTCTACCAAATCCTTTCAGCAAAAATATGGCAATATCGCGAAATGATCAAGTATGACACATAGAATGGACCTGCTATCCCCGTTTAAATAAGAAAATCTCATTTCAGTAGGCCTTTAAGAGTTCTGTTAAGTACACAGGTTTGTGAAGCCGAAGTTTGTGTGTTTAAATGTACGATGGCTGCCCACTGCTCCTTAAGAGAGGATGGGTCAAATGTAGAGACTACAATTTGGTGTACATACACTGTACACAGATTGACAAATCTTCTTTGCTTGGACAATGGAATGTGTCATTTGTATATTAACTGTCAAAAGAACTGAATTAATTGATCAAGGCTACATTGTGTATTTTCTTTTCAATAAGTGAAGTGAATTATATTTATATATAGTGCTTTTCTCTGGTGACTCAAAGCACTTTACATAGTGCAACCTATTATCTACTGTAAGTTACATTTAAACCAGTATGGGTGGGCACTGGGAGCAGGTGGGTACAGTGTCTTGCCCAGGGACACAAGGGCAGTGACCAGGATGGCGGAAGTGGGGATCGAACCTGCAACACTCAAGTTGCTGGCACAGCCGCTGTACCAACCAAGCCCAAAATAGTCGCATCTGTCCAGATGCTTTGAACGGCCGTTGATACCAGGTTGTTTAAAACTGCCGATATACGGGCGATCCTCTTCCGCTGTGGTCGCACTCAAGAAAACAACAATGTGAATTTATCCTCATCTCAATGGGTGTTGTCCGATATCCAGTCCAATATAATGAACTTAGTCCCGCCTAAAAGGTGTGTGAGAACCAAAGTACTTAAGTTGATCGGAGAATACGCGGAAGGCCAGATTTGACAGGGGAAGCCCACATTTAAGGTTGCTTCACCCGTGTTTTTTACAAAAAGATCTTCCTTTGATGGTCCAGTTGAATTACATTTTTATATTCACCTTTTTTTCTAACTTATCCACCATATCTTCTAACCCAGTGGTTCTCAAACTTTTTTCAGTGATGCACCCCCTGTGAAATTTTTTTTAATTCGAGTACCCCCTAATCAGAGCAAAGCATTTTTGGTTGAAAAAAAGAGATAAAGAAGTAAAATACAGCACTATGTCATCAGTTTCTGTTTTTTTCAATTGTATAACAGTGCAAAATATGGCTCATTTGTAGTGGTCTTTCTTGAACTATTTGGAAAAAAATATATAAAGCTTGCAGGACCTTCGTATTATGAGGCAGACGCACTAACCCCTCTGCCACCGTCTGCCTCACAATAAGAAGGTCCTGCAATCCTGGGTCGGGATCTTTCTGTGTGGAGTTTGCATGTTCTCCCCGTGAATGCGTGGGTTCCCTCCGGGTACTCCGGCTTCCTCCCACTTCCAAAGACATGCACCTGGGGATAGGTTGATTGGCAACACTAAATTGGCCCTAGTGTGTGAATGTGAGTGTGAATGTTGTCTGTCCATCTGTGTTGGCCCTGCGATGAGGTGGCGACTTGTCCAGGGTGTACCCCGCCTTCCGCCCGATTGTAGCTGAGATAGGCGCCAGCGACCCCAAAAGGGAATAAGCGGTAGGAAATGGATGGATGGATATAAAGCTTGTTGAAAAATAAACAAGTGATTCAATTATAAATAAAGATTTCTACACATAGAAGTAATCATCAACTTAAAGTGCCCTCTTTGGGGATTTTAATAGAGATCCATCTGGATTCATTAACATAATTCTAAACATTTCTTCACAAAAAAAGAAATCTTTAACATCAATATTTATGGAACATGTCCACAAAAAATCTAGCTGTTAACACTGAATATTGCATTGTTGCATTTCTTTTCACAGTTTATGAACTTACATTCATATTTTGTTGACGTATTATTCAATAAATATATATAAAGGATTTTTGAATTGTTGCTATTTCTAGAATATTTTTCAAAAATCTCACGTACCCCTTGGCATACCTTCAAGTACCCCCAGGGGTACGTGTACCCCCATTTGAGAACCACTGGTATGACTTATCAAGGATTTAATCATTGTGTAGTCCAGTGTTCAACAATGAAACCAAAAACTTCAGTAGTAGACAATAGCTGACATCCCCCGCCCCCACCACACACACACACACACACACACACACACACACAGGCAGTGCAGGATGCGGAAGGGGAAACCTTAAGAATAAATTAACATAGCATCCAAACACTCGAAGACTTCTCACCATTTAAAACGGCTGACTTTTGTAATCTTGACCAACAATCCATCTGTATTTACACCTGCATGCACAATAGCCGGCGACAAATATTTACTGAGTAACTAAAATTTGTGTGTACCGTAGTACTTCAGCTTACAAGCTTAATTGAATCGTCTCCCAATAAAATCAAATTAAATTAATGCAATTGGTGCTTGGCCACCCAAAACACAATTTTAACATGTAACATCCTTTTTAAAAAGAAAATAAGTTTTTTTAGATAATGAATATTGTAATAAAACAATACAATAGAATGTACTACTAACAACTAGAGTACTTTACTTATGTTGGAGCCTTTTTTTGAGTGAAGTTCTTTGTACATATTGAAGATTTCTTATTTTTAATCTCTGAGAAGATATAAAGAAGGAAGCCATCTTGTGTGCAAAAACGAGAACCCCCACCAGCATTAGAACGGCCATTTGTGGCTGCAGTTGACTTTATTTGTCAGCTTTAGGTTTAGGTCTGCTGTGTGGGTCATGGCAGACCACTAAGCATCTGGACTACGCATAACAAGAGGCTGCCATCTAACATTGGTTTCTTCTTTTGACTGCAGCCAAACAAAATTGACGTTCAAGAGCTAGTGTTCAACCTGTAATGGTTTTACGTTTGACCACAAAATGCAATACTACGGGCAAAATTGTCAAAGTTGGGACTAAGATCAATCAACAATATCATTTTATGTCCGCATACTGCAGAGGTCAGCATAAACAAGTTCTCTGAGGCCTTAGTCGCACTTTAATTAGGTTTGTTTTTCCTTGAAAACAACCATCCAACCCTCCAGCTTGTTATACAAAACAAAAAAAAAACACATATTCAACTTATTCTTGCGTTATAAATGATTTTGCTGAATATTTGCTGTATATTTAAATGTACAATCTGCAAAATCTTTAATTTAGACAAATTACCGTAAAGTTGGAGTATTTACATGCTTTTTATATTACGGTATTTGCAAAGGCATTTTACAATTTTTCATTATTTTCACAGTGAAGTAATGTGGTTTGTACTTATTATGACTATAGTAATTTAGGTTAATTACTGTTTTTTGGTTTGCAGGAATGTGCTGCATTTACTACTGTGACAAACGTTTTGATTTTAAAGTGTTTTACTGTTGCTATTTAGCTACCGCGTGCCGTAGTCATTTTTTACAGTGTATATTTTAATTATTAAATATACAGTAAAAAAAAAGGATCCTCATGATCTGTCTCTCTTCAAAGGGCCAAAAATCCCATCTCTAGTGTTCAACTGACTTGGTTATTCACAATATGTGGCAAAATAATTAGAGATGTCCGGTAATGGCTTTTTTGCCGATATCCGATATTCCGATATTGTCCAACTCTTAATTACCTATTCCGTTATCAACAGATACTGATACATACAGTCGTGGAATCAACCCATTCTTATGCCTAATTTTTTTTGTGATGCCCCGCTGGATGCATTAAACAATGTAACAAGGTTTTCCAAAATAAATCAACTCAAGTTATGGAAAAAATGCCAACCTGGCACTGCCATATTTATTACTGAAGTCACAAAGTGCATTATTTTTTTAACATACCTCAAAACAGCAGCTTGGAATTTGGGACATGCTCTCCCTTAGAGCAGTGTTTTTCAACCTTTCTTGAGCCAAAGCACATTTTTTGCGTTGGAAAAATCCGGAGGCACACCACCAGCAGAAATCTCTAAAAAACGAAAGTCAGTTGACAGTAAAAAGTCGTTGTCGCAATTGTTGGATATGACTTTAAAGCATAACCAAGCATGCATCACTACAGCTCTTGTCTCAAAGTAGGTGTACTGTCACCTGTCACATCACACTCTGACTTATTTGGACTTTTTTGCTCTTTTCATGTGTGTAGTGTTTTACTTCTTGTCTTGCGCTCCTATTTTTTGGGCATTTTCCAGCAAGCAGTTTCATGTCTTCCTTTGAGCGATATTTCCCGCATCTACTTTGTTTTAGCAATCAAGAATATTTCAGTTGTTTTTACCCTGTGATGAGGTGGTGACTTGTCCAGGGTGTACACCGCCTTCCGCCTGATTGTAGCTGAGATGGGCTCCAGTGACCCTGAAGGGAATAAGCGGTAGGAAATGGATGGATTATCCTTCTTTGTGGGGACATTGTTGAGTGTCATATACGGATGTACTTTGTGGACGCCGTCTTTGCTCCGCAGTAAGTCTTTGCTGTCGTCCAGCATTCTGGTTTTGTTTGCTTTGTAGTTCAGTTTCAGTTTGGTTCCTAAGCTTCAATGCCTTTTCTTAGAGGCACTCACTTTTTTGTTTATTTTTTTGTTTAAGCATTAAATACCCGTTTTACCTTCACACTGCCTCCCGCTGTTTCCAACATCTACAAAGCAATTAGCTACAGGCTGGCACCTACTGATATGGAAGAGTATTACACGGTTACTCTAGACACCACCAACACATCATTTGCAGACTACAATTACTGGTTTGCAAAAAACATTTTTTACCCCAAATAGGTGAAATTAGATCATCTCCTAGGGCACACCAGATCGTATCTCACGGCACAGTGGTTGAAAAACACTGCCTTAGAGAACATAAGAAGGTTGGGGTGGGGGGTAGGGGTGTATAATGTAGCAATCCTGGAAGAATTAGACCTGCAAGGGTTTCTGGGTATTTGTTCTGTTGTGTTTATGTAGTTACGGTGTGGATGTTCTCCCGAAATGTGTGTATGTCATTCTTGTTTGGTGTGGGTTCACAGTGTGGCGCATATTTGTAACAGTGTTAACGTTTTTTATATGGCCACCCTCAATGTGACCTGTATGGCTGTTGACCAAGTATGTGTTGCATTCACTTGTGTGTGTGAAAAGCTGAAGATATTATGTGACTGGGTCGACACGCAAAGGCAGTGCTTTTAAGGTTTATTGGCGCCATGTACTTCTCCCTACGTTCGTTTTAAAAAGTCATACATTTTACTTTTTGAGACCGATACCGATAATTTTGAAACCGATAATTTCCGATATTAAGTTTTAAAGCATTTATCGGCCGATAACATCGGCAGTCCGATATTCTAAGACATCCCTAAAAATAACCATTGATTTGAACGTTTACCTTTACAAACAATTAGGCAAAAATACTTCTCCCTACGTTTGTTCATACAGCGGCGTTTTAAAAAGTCATGAATTTTACTTTTTGAAACTGATACTGATAATTTCCGATATTAAATTTTAAGGCATTTATCGGCCGATAATATTCTGCTGTCCGATATTATAGGAGATCCCTAAAAATAACCATTGATTTGAACATTTACCTTTACAAACATATAGGCAAAAATACTGTGTGTAATAACTGGACCCTAAACTAACAGTTAAAAATCATGTTAATGTTATGCTATCTTGAAAAAAACAGACCAGGACCGATTTTGTTGATGACATCAATTAATCCAACAAAGTAATTTGTAACCCACTACCAGGCACTTTATATGTGAGAGCAGGGGTCTTCAACATTGTCCAGGCCAAGGACCCCTAAACTGATGGAGCGCTAGAGCAGAGACCCTTACTTACAGTATATATCTTTAAAAAAAAAATGGGGTTTAATATTAAACTCGGACCTTGTTATTGTGCAATACTAAGATATTCAAAAAACAGCTATTAACGTGCCGTTAATAGCTTGCTGGCAAAGAGCTGCCGCACCAATCGCTAGCTAGCAACTGGTGCGTTGTTTACCAGCTGACAACTACAGCGCTAATCGTTAGCTGGTAACTAGAGTGCTAATTGCTATCTATCTTAAATACTAACATGAATACGATAATATAGTGTTGTTTTTATTTTAAAAGAGCAAAGTAGAGTGAATAGTGCACAGGTGTCTAATTCAAGGCCCGGGGTCCAGATGTGGCCCACCAGTTCATTTTATTTGGCCCTCGAAAGCCTTGAACTAATATGTATCAATAAAGTACTGTTACTTTTCTTACTAAATGTATTCTTTCTTTCTACTAGTAGAAGCATTTAAGTCTCACCTTAAAACTCATCTGTATACTCTAGCCTTTAAATAGACCTCCTTTTTAGACCAGTTGATCTGCCGCTTCTTTTCTTTCTCCTATGTCCCCCCCTCCCTTGTGGAGGGGGTCCGGTCCGATGACCATGGATGAAGTACTGGCTGTCCAGAGTCGAGACCCAGGATGGACCGCTCGCCTGTATCGGTTGGGGACATCTCTACGCTGCTGATCCGCCTCCGCTTGAGATGGTTTCCTGTGGACGGGACTCTCGCTGCTGTCTTGGATCCGCTTTGAACTGAACTCTCGCGGCTGTGTTGGAGCCACTATGGATTGAACTTTCACAGTATCATGTTAGACCCGCTCGACATCCATTGCTTTCGGTCCCCTAGAGGGGGGGGGGGTTGCCCACATCTGAGGTCCTCTCCAAGGTTTCTCATAGTCAGCATTGTCACTGGCGTCCCACTGGATGTGAATTCTCCCTGCCCACTGGGTGTGAGTTTTCCTTGCCCTTTTGTGGGTTCTTCCGAGGATGTTGTAGTCGTAATGATTTGTGCAGTCCTTTGAGACATTTGTGATTTGGGGCTATATAAATAAACATTGATTGATTGATTGACTGATACTTTGGGAGAAAAAAAAGCCCACTATATTGCCAAAAGTAATTGGCTACCCATCCAAGCATGTTGCCACTGGATTCTGGAGCAGTAGAGACACGTTCTCTGGAGTGATGAATCACGCTCTTCCATCTGACAATCTGATGGACGAGTCTAGGTTTGGAAGTTGCCAGGAGAACTGCATTGTGCCGAGTGTGAAATTTGGTGGAGGAGGAATTATGGTGTGAGGCCCTTTCGTTCCAGTGAAAGGAACTTTGAATGCTCCAGGATACCCCAAAAAATTTGGACAATTCCATGCTCCCAATCGTGTGGGAAGAGTTTAGAGCAGGCCCCTTCCTTTTCCAACATGACTGTGCACCAGTGCACAAAGCAAGGTCCATAAAGACATGGATGACAGAGTCTGGTGTGGATGAAATTGACTGGCCTGCACAGAGTCCTAACCTGAACCCGATAGAACACCTTCGGGATGAATTAGAACGGAGACTGAGAGCCAGGCCTTCTCAACCAACATTAGTGTGTGACCTCACCAATGAGCTTTTGAAAGAATGGTGGAAAATTTCTATAAACACACTCCCCAACCTTGTGGACAATCTTCCCGGAAGAGTTGAAGCTGTAATAGCTGCAAAAGGTGGATCATATGTGAGTCAGGGCAGGTGGCCAAATACTTTTGGCAATATAGTGTATATATACTCCATGTAATCGCAAATTATTTTAACTTAAATATTGCCTAATTATGCAAAAATATATTATCAAACTTTCAAACTATTTTTTAAATAGAAATAAATACTACTAATGATTTCAAAGCAAGTTACCCATCAAATTGTGCAATGTAAAAGAAGCAATAAGTTTCATGGTAAAATTGTGAAATTTACTGTGGTTTTTACAGCATTTTTCTCAAAATGAAATAAACAGTACTGGTTTTACTGTAATAAACCGTGATGCCGTTTTGGCATTTACAGTAATACAACGAAAAATTTACGGTAAAAAAAACAAAAAACAAACTGGCAGCTCAGGTGACAAAATTTTACTGTAATTTTTTTTTATTTTTTTAATTTATAGTAAAAAACAAATGTACATTTGACAGTCAAATTCTGGCAACTGAGCTGAACACCTCCCCTCCCACCACCCGAAAAAGAACCAGCAGTACTGTTTTTCCATTTACAGTAATATAAATTAAATTTTGAAGTGAAATTATTGCAACTTGTATTTTTTTTTTCCGGCAATCTTCACATAAAACAAAGAACAACAACAAGAAAAGAAAAAAAACCACTCATTTGAGCAATGATTGAGCCGAAAGGGGGCTTCACGGTGGAAGAGGGGTTAGTGCGTCTGCCTCACAATACGAAGGTCCTGCAGTCCTGGGTTCAAATCCAGGCTCGGGATCTTTCTGTGTGGAGTTTGCATGTTCTCCCCGTGAATGCGTGGGTTCCCTCCGGGTACTCCGGCTTCCTCCCACTTCCAAAGACATGCACCTGGGGATAGGTTGATTGGCAACACTAAATTGGCCCTAGTGTGTGAATGTGAGTGTGAATGTTGTCTGTCTATCTGTGTTGGCCCTGCGATGAGGTGGCGACTTGTCCAGGGTGTACCCTGCCTTCCGCCCGATTGTAGCTGAGATAGGCGCCAGCGCCCCCCGCGACTCCGAAAGGGAATAAGCGGTAGAAATGGATGGATGGATGAGCCGAAAGGGTGTAGGTTGAAGCAACGCTTATGTAAACCTACCCCATCACAACAAGAACAAGGTTCAAAATATATAAAATCTAAAACATGCTTCACTTATATTACTTTTTTTTTAAACAATATATAAGCAACATATATGTAGCACACGTCTCATATACACAGTTTAACATTTAAATCAAACATATACATTTGTACATGTGTATATATATATATATATATATATATATATATATATATATACACAATTTATTTAAATTCCATATAAAGTGGTAATATATACATTTTAATATAACCTATATGTATAATTATGAAATCATAAATTGTATTTATATACATATATATTATTGTCTTTCTAAAACAATGTTTGCTCTTCCTTCTTATATTTACTAATGATAAATGATTTAAAAAGCTTTTTAAACTGGTTTATGTTGGTGCTGTGTTTTATTTCATCCTTTAAACAGTTCCATATTTTAACCCCTGCTATTGTTATACTCATTCGTTTCTGCGTTGTTCTACAATATTGGATCTTAAAAAGTAGTTCTCCTCTTAAATTATAATTCCCTTCTCTTTGTAAAAATCTTCTCTGTAACCCTGTTGGAAGTAAATCTTTACTTGCTTTATAAATCATTTGGGCAGTCTTGAGTTGGATGAGATCTGGTAGTTTTAAATCAAATGTTTTTATAAATAAAAACAGGGGTCCTGTGTTATGGATCAGTCTGATGGCCCTTTTTTGCATTATGAATGGTGGTTGGATGTTCGTCCTATATGTATTTCCCCAAACTTCTAGACAGTAACTCAAATATGGTAAAACAAGTGTACAATAAAGAGTACACTTACCATATATGTTTTTACATTTTAGTTTAAAAAAAACAACTCATAAAGTTAATTTTAAAAATTGTGTAATAATAGTAGTCCCTGTTAGACGCGGCCCTTGATGTGGCCCTCAGTGAAAACAACGTAGACACTTCTGGAGTAGGGTGTCCATATCAAGGGCTTTTTATAAACAATATCAAAGTGTGTTAGCTCAATGTTAATGTGTATTTAAAAAATAATATATATGAATAACCTAATCAACTAAATACATCACTACCCCCCTGCAGACCTCCGTGTTAGAGCGATGTTCTTGTCTTCATCAATTCACACTTAAATTTGAATAGTATGACAATTTGACTTCCTATTTTCCTACTCTCTTCAAAAGTTAGTTACATTTCACACCTGCAGGGGGAAGCAGAGCTGCCATTGGTCAGCCATCATTCATTTTGCAAACGACTTGATCCCCTGCAGGGTCACGGAGGGCTGCCAATATTCGCTGAGAAATAATAAAAATGTAATGTTTGTGTTAAAGGCTCCACACACTGTGACAGGAAAGAACGGGCCTTGTGCTCACAGAGGAAACGACAGGTCAGCACAGAGGAATGTTCTGACTGCAAAAGGCAGGTGAGAACGTTTCTGCTACGGCAATCACATGCCTCTATCTTGACATCTCACCCAACCCCCTCCTTACCGTCCTCGAAATAACAAAACTAAACAAGAGCTTCCAAACAGATGAGTTGTGCAAAAAAAAAAAAAAAAAGTGCGCAAAGCGAAAGAGAGAGCTTTGTTCGAAAGACCACAATGACGAACAGGACTTATGTTTTCATGCTAAACAAACAAGCGTCTTTTTTGTCTTAGCACTGAGGTCTTAGTGTTGCGCCTATGTCACCGGGCTCAGCGTTGCCCCCCAGGTCACGGCTGATAGCATCTCCTAAATCTCACAGTGAAAGACTCCTTTCTGTGCCGCGTAAAAAGGCTGAACATGATGATCTCGTAACATTTTGGACTCCGCCAGCTGTGATGAAAAGGCTAAATGGGTATTGCAGCGTCACGGTATATCATGAGCACGTGAACATATTCAGGTAGGAAATTTGAACGGTTTGACTTAGATTTAGACTTAGACAAACTTTAAGGCGTAAAGTTGTGCGATATAAAACTGTGGTTCTCAAAAAGAACCACCTGCAATGATATCAAGTACAGGCACGTATTTAGTCGATACTACTATGATTAGTAGGGGTGTGGGAAAAATCGATTCGAATACATTGTGCGATTCAGAATCGATTCTTTTTTTTTTTTTTTTTAATCGATTTTTTTATTTTTATTTTTTTATCAATCCAGCAAACCACTACACAGCAATACCATAACAATGCAATCCAATTCCAAAACCAAACCTGACCCAGCAACACTCAGAACTGCAATAAACAGAGCAATTGAAAGGAGACACAAACACGACACAGAACAAACCAAAAGTAGGGAAACAAAAATAAATATCAACAACAGTATCAATATTAGTTATGATTTCAGCATAGAAGTGATTAAAAATCCCTCTTTGACATTATAATTACACATTTATAAAAAATAATAAAAAAGAACAATAGTGTCACAGTGTCTTACACTTGCATCACATCTCATAAGCTTGACAACACACTGTGTCCAATATTTTCACAAAGATAAAATAAGTCATATTTTTGGTTCCATTAATAAATGATAAATGGGTTGTACTTGTATAGCGCTTTTCTACCTTCAAGGTACTCAAAGCGCTTTGACACTACTTCCACATTTACCCATTCACACACTGATGGAGGGAGCTGCCATGCAAGGCGCTAACCAGCACCAATCAGGAGCAAGGGTGAAGTGTCTTGCTCAGGACACAACGGATGTGACGAGGTTGGTACTAGGTGGGGATTGAACCAGGGACCCTCGAGTTGCGCAGAGCCACTCAGCCACTGCGCCACGCCGTTGGAATGTTTACTCTAATAACACAAAGCTGCCATGCAGGCTGTTTCTTTCTTTAAAAAAAAAAAAAAAAAAAAAAAGTGAATCAAAATCAATTAGGAATTATTGACCAATTCAAAGCTCCAATTACGTCACATTAAATATTCCACTTTGAGGTATTTTTTGGGGCAAATGTTGGATATTTTGTGTTTGCCATATAAAAAACTGAGCTTTTTTTTTTTTTAAAGCCTGGCCTAAAACAGGGGTCACCAACACCCGTAAGGACCAGATGAGTCGCCCGCTGGCCTGTTCTAAAAATAGCTCAAATAGCAGCACTTACCAGTGAGCTGCCTCTATTTTTTTTATTTGCTAGCAAGCTGGTCTCGCTTTGCTCGACATTTTTAATTCTAAGAGAGACAAACTCAAATAGAATTTGAAAATCCAAGAAAATATTTTAAAGACTTGGTCCTCACTTGTTTAAATAAATTCATTTAATTGTTTTACTTTGCTTCTTATAACTTTCAGAAAGACAATTTTAGAGAAAAAATACAACCTTAAAAATGATTTTAGGATTTTTAAACACATATACCTTGCTACCTTATAAATTTTTTCCTCTTCTTTCCTGAAAATTTAAATCAATGTTCAAGTAATCTTTTTTATTAATAGTTTAAACAAATTTACATTATTGCAATCAGTTGATAAAACATTGTCCTTTACAATTTTTTTTTAAATCTACTACTCTGCTAGCATGTCAGCAGACTGGGGTAGATCCTGCTGAAATCCTATGTATTGAATGAATACAGAATCGTTTTGAGTCGGAAAAATATCGTTTTTGAATCGAGAATCGCGTTGAATCGAAAAAAATCGATATATTATCGAATCGCGACCCCAAGAATCGATATTGAATCGAATCGTGGGACACCCAAAGATTCGCATCCCTAATGATTACCATGAATTGATTAACGTGGACCCCGACTTGAGCAAGTTCAAAAACTTGTTACCATTTAGTGGTCAATTGTACGGAATATGTACTGTACTTTGCAATCTACTAATAAAAGTTTCAATCAAAATTCAATCAATCAAACATGAATATTTTTGGCATCACAACATCTTCTTTCATTTTTTTAAATTTACGTTATGTTTATAAACTCCGGAAATATGTCCCTGGACACATGAGGACTTTGAATATGACCAATGTATGATCCTGTAACTAATTGGTATCAGATTAATACCCAAATTTGTGGTATCATCCAAAACTAATGTAAAGTATCAAACAACATTTGAACAGAAGTGTAGATAAAACATGTTACAAGAAAAAGTAAGCAGATATTAACAGTAAATGAAAAAGTAGATTAATAAATAATTTTCTACCACTTGTCCTTAATGGAATGGAAAATGACACAATACTGCATTGTCAGCAGCTAAATTACGAACCTTTGTTTGCTTACTTACTACTAAAAGATAAGTTGTCTTGTATGTTCACTATTTTATTTAAACTTGCAATAAGAAACATGTTTAATGTACTGTAGGATTTTTTTCTTAAAGGCCAACAGAAATGAGATTTTCTTATTTAAATGGGGATAGCAGGTCCATTCTATGTCTCATACTTGATCATTTCGCGATATTGCCATATTTTTGCTGAAAGGATTTAGTAGAGAACATCGACGATAAAGTTCGTAACTTTTGGTCGCTAATAAAAAAGCCTTGCCTGTACCGGAAGTAGCAGACGATGTGCGCGTGACGTCACAGGTTGTAGAGCTCCTCACATCCTCACATTGTTTACAATCATAGCCACCAGCAGCTAGAGCGATTCGGACCGAGAAAGGGAAGATTTCCCCATTAATTTGAGCGAGGATGAAAGATTCGTGGATAGTGAGAGTGAAGGACTAGAAAAAAAAGGCGGGGGCAGTGGGAGCGATTCAGATGTTATTAGACACATATACTAGAATAATTCTGGAAAATCCTCTACCTGCTTATTGTGTTACTAGTGTTTTAGTGAGATTATATGGTACCTGAAAGTCGGAGGGGTGTGGCCATGGGTGTGGTGACCGCCAGTGTCTTCGGTGGGAGGAGGTAATAGTCCGCAGCTGCAGGAGGACGCAAGCTCCGCTTATGTCTACGGTAAGAGCCGATTTATTAGCGCAATTTTCTCACCGAAACCTGCCGGTTGACATGTGGTCGGGAACCATGTTCGCTTGACCGCTCTGTTCCATAGTAAAGCTTCACCTTCGGGAATGTAACTAAGGGAACACCGGCTGTGTTTGTGTTGCTAAAGGCAGCTGCAATACACCGCTTCCCACCTACATCTTTCTTCTTTGACTTCTCCATTATTAATTGAACAAATTGCAAAAGATTCAGCAACCCAGATGTCCAAAATACTGTGTAATTATGCGATTAAAGCAGACTGATCGGTTGATTGGCAACACTAAATTGGCCCTAGTGTGTGAATGTTGTCTGTCTATCTGTGTTGGCCCTGCGATGAGGTAGCGACTTGTCCAGGGTGTACTCCGCCTTCCGCCCGATTGTAGCTGAGATAGGCGCCAGCGTCCCCCGCGACCCCAAAGGGAATAAGCGGTAGTAAATGGATGGATGGATGGATGGACTTATAGCTTGGATCGGACTGGAAGAACATGTCCGGTACCACCGGTGACGTCACGCGCATGCATCAACATACGCGTCATCATTCCGCGACGTTTTCAACAGGATACTTCGTGGGAAATTTAAAATTGCAATCTAGTATTGGCATGTGTTGCAATGTTAATATTTCATCATTGATATATAAACTATCAGACTGTGTGGTCGGTAGTAGTGGGTTTCAGTAGGCCTTTAAAATGAAGCCAATAATGAAATTTATTGTTGTCCCATTTATTTAGAAAAGTACAGAAAGGTATCAAAATCATTTTGGCACCAGTACCAAAATATTGGTATCGGTACAACACTAGCTTAAAATAAAACACTGTACTTTAATCAAGTGATTTTTTTTTTTTTAGGCTTACCACTAGTGGTAGCACATTTTGAGAATGACTGATGTATACGATATAAATTATATCAATTTGGCCGACAATGAAGTTTTTAATACTATCGTCATAATGCATATTAGATTAGATTAGATTAGATAGTACTTTATTTATTCCGTCAGGAGAGTTCCTTCAGGAAAATTACAATTTTCAGCACAATCCCATTCAAGATCAGACAAACATTACAGGGAGACAGAACAGGATCGCTGACGGGTCTGCCGGCTTCCAGCGCCCCTTACAAAAAAGATGACATACAGGTAAACAAGTGGGGGGGAGAAAAGAATAGAAGATTAAAATAAAATTTAAAAAATCGGTCTTAGCCTGGGCCCTGGAGTGGGGGTGCAGACTGAGGCCAAGGGGGGAAAAAAAACAACAACAACTCATAGCCATAGTACACGTGTAAGAGGGAAACATCAAACATCAAAGAACACAGAGGACATTAAAGACATTAAAGCAGCAGATACAACCAGACACTTCTACATACAGCTATGAATAAAAAGTAAAAGAAACATATCCACTGTGGTGGTCTCTGCGGTGTTCCACGCCATTGTCCGCTGGGGTGGAGGGAGCATGGCCAGAGACAGGAGCAGACCCAACAAAGCAACCAAGACAGCCGACTCCACTCTCGGCCAGTGTCCAGTCCGCATGGATGAGCGAGGATACGTCCAAGGTGACTGAGGTGTCCGACACCTGCTCACCCAGTCGAGACACCGCGAAGCCTCTCCGTCCCAGTAGCTCAGTGCTAGCTGATCCTCAACGCACTGTGGCGTCCTCCGATGTCCATCCAAAATGCACAGCTGCTTTGAAGTCGCCAATCGTCGCCTCCATGGCAGCAAATAAAAGGTTTCCTTACAAGTAATGTTATCACTGGAGGACAAGGAATAGCTAAACACTATACGCTACACACCGTAGGAGGATAAAATAAACCATGCTAACCTCAAAGATACAGCTGTTGAATGTAAACAAAGGTGGGCGGATCGATGCAAGTATCGACAGTAACGATAGCAAGTGTGGTTGGACATACCCGTAAAAAACGCGTGGCCATGTTTTATTAGAATAGCCAAGTACTGATAAAGCCGTTTTAATCATTATCCTCTAGAGCAGGAGTGGCCAAACTTTTTGCCTCCAAGGGCCAAATTTAACACAGCATTTCATAGCATATAGCACATATAGCAGCACAATGAGTGAAGTGTTCCAACCAGGGGTGTCTGAAGTATATCTGTAGCTAATTTTTAAACAGCCTGCAAGACAAACAATCGTTAGCATTTTAATGTTATAGCATGCTAACTTTTTTTTTTTTTTTTTTTTGCTATGTTTGACTGGTGTATTTCCCTTCAAAATAAACCCGACAGGACTTTAGTTAAAACTGTTTTGAGCAAATACAAGACGTACATTCAAGGAAAACATTTTATCAATGTTTGTCTATGAAATTCTGACAATAAAATTCCATTAATGTCAAGATATCGTCTTTTTTTATTTTGTTAGGTTAATTGAGTAATGTGAGTAAGTAATATAATGTGATTAATCCACATTCAAAAGTGTGGTTAATCTCATTAAAAAGTTCATCATTTGACAGCATTAATATAAAAACTTGTAAAGGGACAAAAATGACACTAATTGGCTTAAAGGTGCGGGGTAGTTGCAAATCTGTTGTCAGGCTCGGTCGATTCCGGGAGGGACTGACTTATAAACTTCATATGCTTTCGAATGTAAAATAAAATAAAATATTGCCGTATTAGTTTATCAGTTAATGCAACAAGGGGAAAAAATGCATGTTTTTTTAGTTGGATGCTCATCATTTATTACATAATATCAAAATCTATTCATGTTTACGGGGCATAAAATAAATACAAACTAATTCTCAAATTTTGAGGTGGTGGTTTCAGTTTCAGCTTCAGTTTATTTGGAACATGCATACGCTACAAAGTAATGCATCACATATTTCCAGTTGTTTCATTACAGCATGTCCGAAAACAAATAGGAAGAAGCTGATCTTATTTAAACCTGCCGCTTTTCTTACCATAGCAATTGTATCCAATTTCCTTGTTCTCTGTAACAGAATACTAAATAAATAATGCACATAGTAAGTAATCAAATAATAATACATAAATAATCTTTATCTAAAAAAAGGGTTAAAGATGTTCATCATAATTGTTGTTCTGTGTACTTTGTGAACACTTGTAGTTTGAACGGTCCAAACTGAATCATATTGGTGCTTTGTTTGATTTCTTTGGTAAATCCAAAATAGTTTTAAAGTAAACTATTGTGATATGTTTTGATTAAAGTTACAAAAACTGACCTGTGTGATAACTCTGAGTGAAGAATGCCACCTTTCAGCTTCTATTAAAACGTGTTATCCCATTAATACATTGGAATACTGTACAATACTACAAATGTGCGCCTCATTCACTTACTGTGTTACAAAAAAGATAAATTACAATAATACATAATGTTGGATATAGAGAACATACAGTACAAACCCTTTATTTATTAAATCACAAATATTGAAATTCAACGATTTGGTGCATTTGCAAACAGCTAAAATAATGTACAAAAAAAAGTATAACCTGCTACCCAAGAATGTGCAACAATTCTTCTCGACAAAAGAGGAGAAATATAACCTTAGAGGAAAATCTCCTTTAAAACATTTGTATGCTCGTACAATGTTTAAAACCTTCAGTATATCAGTATGTGGAATTAAATTGTGGAATGGATTAACCAAATAAATCAAATAAAGCACCAATATAATTCAGTTTAAGAGACTGTTCAAACTATAATCCAATCCAATCCAATCCACTTTATTTATATAGCACATTTAAACAACAATAACGTTTCCAAAGTGCTGCACAGCCATGTTAAAAACAATTGTAAAATAAATAAATAAATAAATAAAAATAAATAAAATTTAAAAAAAGTATATATATGTATATTATGCTCCACCAATGACTGAATAAAAACAAAAAATAAATAAATATAAAACCAATAAAAACAATATAAAAACAAATATAATTAAAAACTATTTTAAAGGGTAAAATCAATTAAAACAGTAAAATAGAAATCAAAGTGTATAAAAAACACAGAGGACAACAGAGGACAGAGGACCACACAACTCACGTAGTGTTAAAAGCCAAAGAATAAAAGTGGGTCTTAAGACGAGACTTAAAACACTCCACTGTGGGAGCAGTTTGAACATGGAGGGGCAGAGTGTTCCAGAGCTTAGGGCCGACCACAGAGAAGGCCCTGTCTCCCCTGGTCTTAAGTCTGGTCTTGGGCACCACGAGCTGGAACTGGCTCTCGGACCTCAGAGCGCGCGCAGGAATGTAAATTTGGATGAGGTCCGAGATATATTGAGGTGCCAGTCCATGTAAAGATTTAAAAACAAACAGCAATGTTTTAAAATCAATTCTAAAATGAACAGGGAGCCAGTGCAAACTCTGAAGAATTGGGGTTATATGCTGGCGTTTCCTGGCCCCTGTTAAAAGTCGTGCTGCCGCGTTCTGGACTAACTGCAACCGGAAGAGAGCTTTTTGGCTAATGCCAGCATAAAGTGCATTGCAGTAGTCCAGGCCACTTGAAATAAAAGCATGCACGACTTGTTCAAAGAGGTTAAAAGATAAAAACGGTTTAACCTTTACTAAAAGACGAAGGTGATAAAAACACGATTTTAAAACGCCATTGACTTGTTTGTCTAGTTTAAAATCGCTGTCTATAGTGACGCCAAGGCTGTTCACAAAGTACACAGAACAGGAATTATGATGAACATCTTGAACCCTATTTTTTATATTGAGGCTAAGATTATTTCTGTATTTAATATGTGTATGCTTACTATGGTATGTTATTTATCTATTATTTATTTGTTCACTGTTCTGTTACAGAGAACAAGGAAATTGCTATGGTATGAAAAGGGGTAGGATTAAATAAGAATGAAACAACTGGAATTGTGTGATGCATTACATTGTATCGTATGCATGTTCCAAATAAAGTACAACTCAACTGTATTTAAATTTTTTTCATTCCTTATAAACCAGACCTGGGCAAATTGCCGCATGCGGCCCGTTTATACTTTTCAAACTGGACTGCCGGACGTTCCCCCCCAAAATTTTTTAGATCTTTAGGATGGAAACTGCCATTATGATGTGCAGAGATGTTTTTAAATAACCGTAAGTCTTGAACTAATGGTTGAAATCTGCGCTTTTGCATGATATACTAGTTACTATGGTAATCTAATTAGTTACTATGGTAATCTAAATCACAGCAGGTCGGACGAGGCACCAAGCAGTGTGGGCGGGGAGCGTTTCCACAGTGTGTTTCCGGAGCGGCCGGTCTGAAATACAGGTGTCAGAGACAGACGCGGAAGGAGATTTTTACAACAAAGTGCTAAAGCTTAGTGATGTATCCGATTGTAAGTGGGGTTTTTTTAACTCTTCATGTTCATATTTTGCTGTGTTTGTTGCATTTTTTTTGCGTTTTGCTTGAGTGAGGCAAGGGTGTGACGTTCATATGTTTTCAATATTCACTGTTTTATCGTTCATAGTTAGTATTGTAAATCCCGCATTCTTTATTTCCATGTACATTCTGCGTGTCCCATTCAGTAGAAAAATATAAAATTCCATTTCGTTTTTAAACAGTCTGTGATAACATTTTTATCAATCAGACATTATTGGGAGGTTTTGTATTAGCGTTCCTAAAAATAGATATACTGGCCCACAGACACATTTTTTTCTCTAAATTTGGCCCCCCAAGGCAGAATAATTGCCCAGCCCGGTTATGAACCTTAAAGGCCTACTGAAACCCACTACTACCCACCACGCAGTCTGATAGTTTATATATCAATGATGAAATATTAACATCGCAACACATGCCAATACGGCCTTTTTAGTTTACTAAATAACAATTTTAAATTTCGCGCAAAGTATCCTGTTAAAAACGTCGCTATGATGACGCGTGCGCGTGACTTCTCGGATTGTAGCGGACATTTTTTTCCAGCCCGATCCCAGCTATAAGTATTCTGCTTTAGTCGCATAATTACACAGTATTCTGGACATCTGTGTTGCTGAATCTTTTGCAATTTGTTCAATTAATGATGGAGACTACAAAGAAGAAAGATGCAGGTGGGAAGTGGTGTATTGCAGCTGCCTTTAGCTACACAAACACAGCCGGTGTTTCCTTGTTTACATTCGGCTCTTACCGTAGACATGAGCAGAGAGTTTGCGTCGTTCCAAATGCAGCTGTGGACTCTCTTGCCTCCTCCCACCAGCCGCCACCGACCGTCGGATGCTTACTCCGTGGAGGGGGAAAAAAATCTCAGCCTGGCTGCCTTGCCTCGTCGAGAAAACCTGGCTTCCCTCGGAGACACTGGCGGTCACCACACTTCTTCGACTTTCAGGTACGACTATATAATCTCACTAAAACACTAGTAACACAATTTGCAGATGGGGGATTTTCCAGAATTATCCTGGTAAATGTGTCTAATAACATCTGAATCGCTCCCACTGCCCTCATCTTTTTTAAATTTTTGTTCTAGTCTTTCACTGTCACTTTCCTCATCCACGAATCTTTCATCCTCGCTCAAATTAATGGGGAAATCGCCGCTTTCTCGGTCCGAATCGCTCTCGCTGCTGGTGGCCATGATTGTAAACAATGTAAGGATGTGAGGAGCTCCACAAACCGTGACGTCACGCGCACATCGTCTGCTACTTCCGGTAAAGGCAAGGCTTTTTTATTAGCGACCAAAAGTTGCGAACTTTATCGTCGATGTTCTCTACTAAATCCTTTCAGCAAAAATATGATAATATCGCAAAATGATCAAGTATGACGCATAGAATGGACCTGCTATCCCCGTTTGGATAAGAAAATCTCATTTCAGTAGGCCTTTAAATAATTGAACTGCAGCCTCTTAAAAGCAGCAGATGGTGCTGTTTCTCTCTCATGTATATGTGATATTTAATACAGAGCAGCAATTGCAAAATGAATATGTATTGCATAAACTTTAGTGAAAATCATTGAAGTGGGATTTTACTGTACAAAAACTGTACATCAGTCAAAAACGTGAGATGTCTTGTGATTGTAATAAGTCCATCCCACAAGTAAGATTCCACTGGCTTCCTGTCTTACAAAGGCCACTGCCAGCAGGAAGCTGGATCCGCAGGCAGATTGCCCTACGATATGTTTGTTAGCGTGTTAGCATTCTGGTCAGCGGCCAGTAAGTGCCCTGCCTCGGAGGTCTAATCTGGCCTCGCGCCTCACTGCACGCGCTCAATAGGGTCCACGCCCTGCATCATGACATCATGTCTTTGTGTAAAATCCTAGTTCCATTCACGCACCGCACTGTAGGGCTTAGCATCCAAACGTCCTCTATACCAACACGCAGCTCTTTAAAGGGACTCCCAGTGGGTACCAGCAGAGGTCCAAACATGGCCGCTGTGCTCCTACAGTACACAACAACACACGGGTTTGCTTGCACTCCGGAAGAGAGGGTGGGATTTAGGGTTTGTTTTTTTGTTTTTTTCCTAAATTGAGAGGAGGATAAGAGTTATCATTAGATTGGACAGCAAAACGACAATGGCTTGTCATGACATGTGCATGTTGGACGGCAACTTCCTGGGTCACGGTCCCGTCATGAGTCAAATAGCAGAAAGAGAAAATGACAAATTGTCGCCTGCCAGTTCAGTTTCAGTTTATTTGGAACATGCATACATTACATTATACATATTTCCAGTTGCTTCATTACAGCTAATGCGAAAAGGAGTAGGACGAAGCAGAACTTATTTAATCCTACCCTTTTTCATACCATAACAATGTTATCCAATTTCCTTGTTCTCTGTAACGGAACAGTGAACAAATAAATAAATACTATACCATAGTAAGCAAATAAATAATAAATACTTAAAACATATTTGTCTCAATATAAACAAAGGGAAAACAATGGTTCAAGATGTTCATCATAATTCTTTTTATGTGTACTTTGTGAACATTCGTAGTTCGAACCGTCTCTAAAACTGAATTATATTGGTGTTTTGTTTGGTTAATTCATCCATCCCTTTTCTACCGCTATCGGGGGGCGGGGGGGTTCTGGAGTCTATCTCAGCTGACAAGCGTTTTTTACCGCTTGTCCCTTGTGGGGTCGCAGGGGGTGCTGAAGTCTATCTCAGGTGCATTCGGGCGGAAGGCGGTGTACACCCTGGACAAGTCGCAACTGTATGTGATTAAAAAAATGTTTTACTAGCCCGGATAAAATGATTGGTGTTTACGGTGGTTACTCACACAGTCTCGTCAACACGTGCGCGCAGGAAGCGCCTGCACACACACAAACAGTCCAAGAGAAGCAACAAACAATTTGGTAATATCAGCTACTAACACCTAAATCTAATACGTGTGCATGTGTTACGTACGTACGTACGTAATTACGTCACTACGTACGAGAAGCCGTGACAGGGTGGTATATACTGTTGAAAATCCATTGGAAAGGTGGCGTATTGAATCATAAAATAATTGATATCATTATGATAATTATTTCACATATTTAATTAATTATTGATTTCATTATGGGGCGGCGTGGCGCATCGAAAGAGTGGCCGTCCGCAACCCGAGGGTCCCTGGTTCAGTTCCCACCTAGTGCCAACCTCGTCACGTCCGTTGTGTCCTGAGCAAGACACTTCACCCTTGCTCCTGATGGGTGCTGGTTAGCGCCTTGCATGGCAGCTCTCTCCATCAGTGTGTGAATGTGTGTGTGAATGGGTAAATGTGGAAGTAGTGTCAAAGCGCTTTGAGTACCTTGAAAGTGGAAAAGCGCTATACAAGTACAACCCATTTATCATTTTATCATTTAATTCATTTAGCGATTGAATGAATTAACTATATTTATATAGCGCTTTTTCAAAATAGTCTCAAAGCGCTTTTACACTGGAAAACCCCTTACATTCAAGCTTGGTGGTAAGCTCATTTGTACCAGCGTGGGTGGTAATGACAAGAAGGTGGTTGAAGTGTCTTGCCCAAGGACACAACGGATGGCGGAAGCTGGAATCAAATCACAAACCCTTAAGTTTCTTTAATCACTGAGCAAATATATGGATTTATTTATTCATGAAAATCCATAATTAATTAAATGTAATTTTAGATCAATTAATAACACATTTATGTATTTAATTAAAATGACCGTACTTAATTTCAGTAATTATTTTAAAAATGTATACATATATATATAATGTATATAAATATGGGGATAGGTTGATTTGCAACACTAAAATTGGCCCTAGTGTGTGAATGTGAGTGTGAATGTTGTCTGTCTCTGTGTTGGCCCTGCGATGAGGTGGCGACTTGTCCAGGGTGTACCCCGCCTTCCGCCCGATTGTAGCTGAGATAGGCGCCAGCGCCCCCCGCGACCCCGAAAGGGAATAAGCGGTAGAAAATGGATGGATGTATATAAATATACATTTATTTTTTTCTCTTTTTTATTGTTAAGGGAGTTGGTGACCGTTATCGTTAAGAATGACGTAAGGCGTTTAGACCAGGGGCGCTCACACTTTTTCTGCAGGCGAGCTACTTTTCAATTGACCAAGTCGAGGAGATCTACCTCATTCCTATTTATAATTTATATTTATTTATTTATGAAAGAGACATTTTTGTTAACAAGTTAATGGTGTTTAATGATAATACAAGCATGTTTAACACACATAGATTCCTTTCTTTCATGAAGACAAGAATATAAGTTGGTGTATTTGATTCTGATGACTTGCATTGATTGGAATCAGACAGTGGTGCTGATAACGTCCGCATTTTCAAATGGAGGAAAAAAAAAGTCCTCCTTTCTGTCCAATACCACATGAAAGTGGTTGGATTTAGCATCTCATTTGTCCAACTTGCATACTCGTTTTTAAACACTTTGTTATGAGAGTAGCATATGTGTGTGGCCCTTTAATGTCTGGCAGCAGGTGAGTGATGTCAGTGAGTGTGCGGGTGGGCAAGCAAGTGAGAAAGCGGTCGCTGAGGGCGGGGGAGAAATACATTGGCATCAAACTCCGTAGCTTGCTAGCTTGTGCACGCTAGCTTTCTGAGACTCTTATTTTGTTAGCACAGGCAGGATGAAACAGGTCTTTTATGGTGAAGACAGGAACTGTGCAGTCGGTCTTTAGAGTTTTGACAGTAGGTACGGAGTCTCTAGAAATAAAATGTGTTTCTCTGCGTCCGCCCTGTTAGTGATTTTTTTTCTTAAATATGAGCTTGCAGCAGCCAGCGTCATCTCACAAGATCCTCGGGTGCCAAGAATGTCAAACAACTGACGAAAGTGAAGTCTTGGTATGATTGATGATTGCTCATTTTTATGTATATTTTTTAATGCCTGGCTTGAGATCGACTGACACACCCTCCGAGATCGACCAGTTGATCGAGATCGACCAGTTGATCGCGATCGACGTAATGGGCACCCCTGGTTTAGACGAGTTGGACCAGACTTTTCCATTCTGACATACAAGAATGACAAAAGAAAATAACATCCATCCATTTTATACAGCTTATTGCCCTTATTTGGGGTCGCGGGGGGCGCTGGTGCCTATCTCAGCTACCATCGGGCGGAAGGCGGCATACACCCTGGACTAGTCGCCACACCATCACAGGGTCAACACAGATAGACAACGTTCACACTCACATTCACACACTAGGGCCAATTTAGTGTTGCCAATCAACCTATCCCCAGGTGCATGTCTTTGGAAGTGGGAGGAAGCCGGAGTACCCGGAGGGAACCCACGCATTCACGGGGAGGACATGCAAACTCCACACAGAGCCTGGGATTGAACCCAGGACTGCAGGACCTTCGTATTGTGAGGCAGACGCATTAACCCCTCTTCCACCGTGGTGCCCACAATAAAATAAAAGTGACAAAAAAATTGTGGATAGTGTTTTGTAGTGTTTTAATGGCATAAGATGACAGGACTCAGTGGTTTGCCAGCAAGGCCTTCTCTGCAGGCCAAACATAAATCATGATCATAGATTAATAAAACTTCATTTTAACCTACTTTTCATAAAATATTCATCATAGGGCTGCGAATTTTTGGGTGTCCCACGATTCGATATCTATTCTTGGGGTCACGATTCGATAACATATTGATTTTTTTTTTTTTGAATCGACGCGATTCTCGATTCAGAAACGATATTTTTTCAATTCAAAACGATTCTGTATTCATTCAATACATAGGATTTCAGCAGGATCTACCCCAGTCTGCTGACATGCTAGCAGAGTAGTAGATATTTAAAAAAAAAAAGCTTTTATAATTATAAAGGAAAATGTTTTATCAACTGATTGCAATAATGTAAATTTGTTTTAACTATTAAACAAACCAAAAATATGAGTTATTTTATCTTTGTGAAAACATTGGACACAGTGTGTTGTCAAGCTTATGAGATGCGATGCAAGTGTAAGCCACTGTGACACTTTTGTTCTTTTTTTTTGTTTATAAATGTCTAATAACGTAAATGAGGAATTTTTAATCACTGCTATGCTGAAATTATAACTAATATTGGTACTGTTGTTGATAATTTTCATTTTTGTTTCACTACCTTTGGTTTGTTCATTGTCTCCTCAATTGCTCTGTTTATTGCAGTTCTGAGTGTTGCTGAGTCAGGTTTGGTTTTGGAATTGTACTACATTGTTATGTTATTGCTGTGTAGTGGTTTGTTGGATTGATAAAAAAAAAAAATCTATATTTTTAAAAATGAGAATCGATTCTGAATCGCACAACGTATTTGATTCGATTAATATTCGAATCGATTTTTTCCCCACACCCCTAATTTCATCATATCCTTTGTGTCTTATTAGGCTCCAGTGTTGCTTGTTTTTTACGTTAAAGATTTTATCCAATCAAAATTTAGGTAGCTTGTTGCCAGCGCTGTGTGAATTTTGCTGGACAGACAGTTGATAGACAGTTGCGATAGCCAATCAAATCACGAGTTGTTGACAGTAGCCCATCGAGGTCTTTTTATCCTAAACATGACTGTGATTGGATTTTCACATGTCACTCCCAAGTGAGAATCCAATCACTTTTTTAACTCGCAAAGAAAAAGTTGAAATTATTTATTTTTCCACATTTAATATGTTCTTTACAAATATTTACATTTTGACAGTACTTACTCAGTGGCCTAGTGTTTAGTGTCCGCCCTGAGATCGGTAGGTTGTGAGTTCAAACCCCGGCAGAGTCATACCAAAGACTATAAAAATGGGAGCCATTACCTCCCTGCTTGGCACTCAGCATCAAGGGTTGGAATTGGGGGTTAAATCGCCAAAACCATTCCCGAGCGCGGCCACCGCTGCTGCTCACTGCTCCCCTCACCTCCCAGGGGGTGAACAAGGGGATGGGTCAAATGCAGAGGACAAATTTCACCACACCTAGTGTGTGTGTGACAATCATTGGTACTTTTTAACTTCCTTAACTTTGTAAGGTATGTTTTAAAAGCTGATGCGGGTTCATTGATTTTTAAATGTGCCAAAATATAGTCTGTAATTATGGTATTTTGAGGGGTATTTATTCAAGTCGGACTAAGTAGGACATCACTGAATGCCTAGGTGGGAAACGCACAGCCCGCCACTGGCAGGACTGTACTATTTGTGATTTTTGACAAAAAAGGAGCAGTTCACTCATAACTTGTTTTTTTATGTTAACTATTCTCTATTGAATGTGAGTGTGATTGTTGTAAGTCTGTCTGTGTTGGCCCTGTGATGAGGTGGCGACTTGTCCAGGGTGTACCCCGCCTTCCACCCGAATGCAGCTGAGATAGGCTCTAGCAACCCCCGTGACCCCAAAAGGCACATGCGGTAGGAAATGGATGGATATATGGATATTCTCTATTTTCGGGTAATTTTGCGTTATTTAAAGGCCTACTGAAACATGCCAATGTGGCCTTTTTAGTTTACTAAATTGCAATTTTAAATTTCCCGCGGAGTTTCTTGTTGAAAACGTCGCGGAATGATGACGCGTGCGCGTGACGTCACGGACTGTCAGGAAATATTAGCGCAGCACACCTAGCGGCTAAAAGTCGTCTGCTTTAATCGCATAATTACACAGTATTCTGGACATCTGTGTTGCTGAATCTTTTGCAATTTGTTGAATTAATAATGGAGACTATAAAGAACAATGTTGTTGGTGGAAAGAGGTGTATTGCAGCTGTCTTTAACACCGAGACACAGCCGGTGTTTCTTTGACACAGAGCGGTCAAGCGAACATGTTTCTCACGTCAACCAGCAAGTTTTTGGATGGGATAGTTTTGATATATATATCTTACCCATCTCCGGGTTGGGGAGGAGACCCTGCCCCAAGTGGAGGAGTTCAAGTACCTAGGAGTCTTGTTCACGAGTGGGGGAAGAGTGGATCGTGAGATCGACAGGCGGATCAGTGCGGCGTCTTCAGTAATGCGGACGTTGTATCGATCCGTTGTGGTGAAGAAGGAGCTGAGCCGGAAGGCAAAGCTCTCAATTTAACGGTCGATCTACGTTCCCATCCTCACCTATGGTCATGAGCTTTGGGTCACGACCGAAAGGACAAGATCACGGGTACAAGCAGCCGAAATGAGTTTCCTCCGCCGTGTGGCGGGGCTCTCCCTTAGAGATAGGGTGAGAAGCTCTGCCATCCGGGAGGAACTCAAAGTAAAGCCGCTGCTCCTCCACATCGAGAGGAGCCAGATGAGGTGGTTCGGGCATCTGGTCAGGATGCCACCCGAACGCCTCCCTAGGGATGTGTTTAGGGCACGTCCAGCTAGTAGGAGGCCACGGGGAAGACCCAGGCCACGTTGGGAAGACTATGTCTCCCGGCTGGCCTGGGAACACCTCGGGATCCCCCGGGAAGAGCTAGACGAAGTGGCTGGAGATAGGGAAGTCTGGGCTTCCCTGCTTAGGCTGCTGCCCCCGCGACCCGACCTCGGATAAGCGGAAGATGATGGATGGATGGATGGATGGATGGATATCTTACCGGAGACATCATTGGATTATTCGTCCTCCTGCAGTAGCTGTTTAAAAGGCAGCTGTGAGCTTGGCTCCTCGGCTTCTCTCTGAGACACTGCATGTTCACCACAGCCATTCGACCTCGAGGTATATCTTTACAATCTAACTAAAACACTATTAAAACAATAAGCAGATAAGGGATCTTCCAGAGTTATCCTAGTAAATGTGTCTAATTTCATCTGAAACGCTCACACTGCCGCCGCCCGGAGTCGTCGTTTTTTATTTTATAATTTTTTTTTTTTTTCCTAGTCCTTAGCTATCAGTATCATCATCCAGAAATCTTTCATCCTCGCTCAATTTAATGGGGAAATTGTCGTTTTCTCGGTCCGAAAAGCTTTTGCCGCTGGAGGCTCCCATTATAAACAATGTGAGGATGGGAGGAGCCCTCACCCTTGTGACGTCATCGTCTGCGACTTCCGGTAAAGGCAAGGCTTTTTTATCAGCACTAAAAGTCGCAAACTTTATAGTTGATGTTCTCTACTAAATCCTTTCAGCAAAAATATGGCAATATCGCGAAATGATCAAGTATGACACATAGAATGGACCTGCTATCCCCGTTTAAATAAGAGAATCTCATTTCAGTAGGCCTTTAAGTGTCCAAATGTTATTTTGATTTGATTTTGAAGTAGCACAGTAAATGTGTGGGATCATACTTGGAGAGTAATAAAGTGCGGGCATTAAGAGGCAGACTTGGGTCGCACAAACCAATGACGTCCCACTGGGAAGTAAATGCTATTGGCTAATGACTGTCAATATGGGCGGGGCTTAACTAAATGGGTAAAAATGCTGAAACCTTCTCAAATACGAGTAATTGCAGTACTGTATAGAACTATAGACTAAACAGACATCAAGACAACTAAAATATATCATTTTGTATTCAGTACTAATTCAGTATTCAATATGAATCCATCCATCCATCCATTTTCTACCGCTTGTCCCTTTTGGGGTCGAAATCAGGAGTACACACACACTCTCATTCAGGCATCATAAACAAACATTTTCTCCTGGTGAGCTGTAACCATCTGACCAAGCGGCCAAACAGGAACGCTTCAGCAATGCTGGACATTCCTCACATTCCAACTAATATGATGATACACAGACACACGCACACACACACACACGCGTGTGGGAAAAGTGACACACACTTTTACAACCTAAATACTGTATACTTAGTGGGACGGACTAGAGACAATTTTATAAGCAATTATCGACTTCCGAAATTTAACCTGTCCAAGTTGCCGGGTAACTTCGTATTATCAGAAGTGGGACACTGCCCGTGTGTGCGATTAAACAAGTATTTTGAGCTGGGACTAAGTACAGTATGTACAGTATGTAGTTTAACACCTGACCTTCATTTCTCCTGTCTTGTTGTATTGAAATCACACATGCAGTAACTGAAATGCCTCAGTTTTCTAGGGTTCTGTATATAAATCAAATCAAATCCAATCAACTTTATTTATATAGCACGTTTAAAATTTACCACAGGGGCAGCCAAAGTGCTGTACAATAGGCAGGTTAAAAACGAGAACCAAGCAAACACAACACAACACAACACAAACAGAACATGATAAAAAAAATAAGAAACAAAATGTAAACTCCAAAAGTGGCCCAAGCAAAGAAAATCTTGGGTATCCCTTCATTAATAATTAATGGTGTACTCGTGACATATGTACAGTGGCACCTATGTTTTTGTTAATAAAAAGATCCAACAAAAAAATAATTCTTCAAAAACCGAAGCTACTTGTCTCACAAAAAAATAACGTAAATCCAGGTAATTTTCTCCAGACATTTAAAATATTAACACGAAATAAAATTCATGGAGAGTAATTATACTTTTACATGCAAGTAAAGCAGGGGTAACCAACCTTTTTGGAAGCAAGAGCTACTTCTTGGGTACTGATTAATGCGAAGGACTACCAGTTTGATACACACTTAAATAAATTGACAGAAATAGCCAATTTGCTCAATTTACCTTTAATAAATATCAATCAATCAATCAATGTTTACTTATATAGCCCTAAATCACTAGTGTCTCAAAGGGCTGCACAAACCACTACGACATCCTCGGTAGGCCCACATAAGGGCAAAGAAAACTCACACCCAGTGGGACATCGGTGACAATAATGACTATGAGAACCTTGGAGAGGAGGAAAGCAATGGATGTCGAGCGGGTCTAACATAATACTGTGAAAGTTCAATCCATAATGGATCCAACACAGTCGCGAGAGTCCAGTCCAAAGCGGATCCAACACAGCAGCGAGAGTCCCGTTCACAGCGGAGCCAGCAGGAGACCATCCCAAGCGGAGGCGGATCAGCAGCGCAGAGATGTCCCCAGCCGATACACAGGCAAGCAGTACATGGCCACCGGATCGGACCGGACCCCCTCCACAAGGGAGAGTGGGACATAGGAGAAAAAGAAAAGAAACGGCAGATCAACTGGTCTAAAAAGGGAGTCTATTTAAAGGCTAGAGTATACAAATGAGTTTTAAGGTGAGACTTAAATGCTTCTACTGTGGTGGCATCTCGAACTGTTACCGGGAGGGCATTCCAGAGTACTGGAGCCCAAAATGAAAAAGCTCTATAGCCCGCAGACTTTTTTTGGGCTTTGGGAATCACTAATAAGCCGGAGTCCTTTGAACGCAGATTTCTTGCCGGGACATATGGTACAATACAATCGGCAAGATAGGATGGAGCTAGACCGTGTAGTATTTTATACGTAAGTAGTAAAACCTTAAAGTCACATCTTAAGTGCACAGGAAGCCAGTGCAGGTGAGCCAGTACAGGCGTAATGTGATCAAACTTTCTTGTTCTTGTCAAAAGTCTAGCAGCCGCATTTTGTACCAACTGTAATCTTTTAATGCTAGACATGGGGAGACCCGAAAACAATACGTTACAGTAGTCGAGGCGAGACGTAACAAACGCATGGACAATGATCTCAGCGTCTTTAGTGGACAGAATGGAGCGAATTTTAGCGATATTACGGAGATGAAAGAAGGCCGTTTTAGTAACGCTTTTAATGTGTGCCTCAAAGGAGAGAGTTGGGTCGAAGATAATACCCAGATTCTTTACCGTGTCGCCTTGTTTAATTGTTTGCTTGTCAAATGTTAGAGTTGTATTATTAAATAGAGGTCGGTGTCTAGCAGGACCGATAATCAGCATTTCCGTTTTTTTGGCGTTGAGTTGCAAAAAGTTAGCGGACATCCATTGTTTAATTTCATTAAGACACGCCTCCAGCTGACTACAATCCGGCGTGTTGGTCAGCTTTAGGGGCATGTAGAGTTAGGTGTCATCAGCATAACAGTGAAAGCTAACACCGTATTTGCGTATGATGTCACCTATAAATCTATATATATATAAAAAATGGGTATTTCTGTCTGTCATTCCGTCGCACATTTTTTTTCCCTTTTACGGAAGGTTTTTTGTAGAGAATAAATGATGGAAAAAACACTTAGTTTAACAGTTTAATAGAGGAGAAAATGCGAAAAAAAATGAAAATTAAATTTTGAAACATAGTTTATCTTCAATTTCGACTCTATAAAATTCCAAATTCCACCGAAAAAAAATGAAGAGAAAAACTACCTAATTCGAATCTTTTTGAAAAAATTTAAAAAAGAATTTATGGAACATCATTAGTAATTTTTCCTGATTAAGATTAATTTTAGAATTTTGATGACATGTTTTAAATAGGTTAAAATCCAATCTACACTTTGTATAATATATAACAAATTGGACTAAGCTATATTTCTAACAAAGACAAAACATTATTTCTTCTAGATTTTCCAGAACAAAAATTTTAAAAGAAATTCAAAAGACTTTAAAATAACATTCAAATTTGATTATATGGATTTTCTAGATTTGCCAGAATAATCTTTTTGAATTTTAATCATAAGTTTGAAGAAATATTTCACAAATATTCTTTGTCGAAAAAACAGAAGCTAAAATGAAGAATTTAATTAAAATGTATTTATTATTCTTTACGATAAAAAAAAAAATACTTGAACATTGATTTAAATTGTCAGGAAAGAAGAGGAAGGAATTTAAAAGGTAAAAAGGTATATGTGTTTAAAAATCCTAAAATCATTTTTAAGGTTGTATTTTTTCTCTAAAATTTTCTTTCTGGAAGTTATAAGAAGCAAAGTAAAAAATTAAATGAATTTACTTAAACAAGTGAAGACCAAGTCTTTAAAATATTTTCTTGGATTTTCAAATTCTATTTGAGTTTTGTCTCTCTTAGAATTAAAAATGTCGTAGGTGCTGCTATTTGAGGTATTTTTAGAACAGGCCAGCGGACTACTCATCTGGTCCGTACGGGCTACCTGGTGCCCGCGGGCACCGCATTGGTGACCCCTGAAGTAAAGGCTAATTAGTCATCTGGTGGCCTAGGGCAATCCTGGTCCTTGGAGCCTTACTCATAAGAAAAACATGGTAATTTACCAGTTTGTGAGACACTTCGATGCCAGCTGCACATTTAAGTTGGCGAGACTAATTTAATTATGCTTTTACTATAGTTAGTAGAAAATTAAAGGGGAATTGCACTTTTGGGGGAATTTTGCCAAAAATGGATGGTGTTTTTTTTTTTTTAATGCATTGTAACTCGTCAATAAACATAAATAAAAGTCTGCTTACAGCAGAGCCAATGGGAGGTCCTCTATTTCACTCATAAAACACAATAAATAACAATAATAATAAATTCAAAAACCACCAACAATACTCCATTTACATTTTGTGACTTGAATGGTACCCAAATATTATCAATAATGTGTATTGTAAGCACTAACGCAGATAAACTATTAATAGCGGCACCGTGATCACAAGCTTGTGTACCAATGTTGACTTGATCGACTAATCAGATGCTTCCTTGTTTCCTTGCTGGTCAATCTTTATCCTAGATCATAAATCATGCATCTCACCCAAATAGTAAAAGAATGAAGACGTATTCCGATAAGTTGGTACACTTTGACAGCCAATTTAGACCAGGAAATGGCGAGAAAGAGACAGAAATACAATTGGTTCCACCCCCATTTTGTCTTCGCGAGGATTATGAGTCATTCTTCATCTAAATGGGAATATATGAACATCCTAGCAGTCGGCATCCTAATGACAGCAGACATTGTACAGAAAGTGATGTTTTATTATGTTGGTTGCCGCTCATGAAGTCGAGAGTGAGTAATAATCAGTGATGAAAAAAAAAGCAAACGTGATGCGTTTTTGAAATGACTGTGCAGCGTATGCTTCAAATGAGAAAAATATGTAAATATAAAAAATATATGTTAAACGTGTCCTTTACTACGTTAGATATATATATATATATATATATATATATATATATATATATATATATATATATATATATATATATATATATATATATATTTACATCATCTACATATATAAAACCCAATGGAGGTGTTTGTATGTTTTTTTTATAGGCAGAATAGAGCGGCTCTCATAGGCTCCTTTGTAAGCTGACTTTTGATCGCATTTATTTAATATTTAGAAGGCATAAAAAAAATACCTTGTCATGTCTTTCATAATGAAAAAAGTGCAGTTCCCCTTTAAGAACATCAAGCAACATTTAATAAAATATAAGCACATTTTTGGAGATCATTATTTTGTAAGCGCAGTTGACACATTATTGGAAGGCCCAAAATGAGTGTGACTGGTGGAAAAAAGAGAGCTCTTGATGGTGGCCGTGTTCGAATGAGATGAAATTGTTGACTCCAAAAAAAGTTCCTACCTGCCGAGCTTGCACTACATCCCACCAGTCCCTCAGTTAAAATAGTTTACTATTTCGAGCAATTTAGAAAGGTCATATTAGATTTTTTTTCTACTTTTAAAAAATCTTACCTGTGGACTACATAACATGTAACGGTGGTGCTTTGGTCCAATGATAAATGATAAATGGGTTGTACTTGTATAGCCCTTTTTTACCTTCAAGGTACTCAAAGCGCTTTGACACTACTTCCACATTTACCCATTCACACACACATTCACACACTGATGGAGGGAGCTGCCATGCAAGGCGCTAACCAGCACCCATCAGGAGCAAGGGTGAAGTGTCTTGCTCAGGACACAATGGACGTGACGAGGTTGGTACTAGGTGGGGATTGAACCAGGGACCCTCTGGTTGCGCACGGCCACTCTCCCACTGCGCCACGCCAAAATAGTGCATTGATTTTTATTTCGCAGACCATCTTCAAACCGCTTTCTAACTGTTTCTTCAAAATGGTTCGTTTTGTGGGTGGTCTTATTTACATGCCAAAGCCCTCCTTTTTAGTGCTTCCATATCGAGTTTACTGACAGATAAGTTAAAACTAAACGCTTCTTTTTATTAGAAATGGCAACGGCGGAGGATTTTAGCATGCATGTCCATGTACCAGCCAGTCTGCCCCACAACAAGAGGATAGAAAAATAGGAAACGTAACAACTGAATAAAAAAGTCAGACTCGCGCAAAGCTTTATGGGTAAACCTCGAGGCAAAATACATCACCAGTGTCTCAATTTCCAAACGGCTTGTTTGGAAAGAGGCAAAAGTGTTTTAATAGTATATCGGCCACGTCGCCATCGTTTGGATTAAAATTTTCGAGAGTTAAGGGGATCGCAAATACACAAGAAAAAAGTTGATTTTACAAAATAGGACCCCTTTAATACTCATATTTTAATTGAATATCATCACACTCCACTTGCATCCTGCACTGACAGAAGCTCTTTCTGTGTTGACATTCAGTGTCACTGAGAAAACTGTTGACACCTTGGGTAGTTTTGCTTTCTTTATGCCTTCCTCTTTATAACACACCTGTGCCAACAGGTGTGTTGTGATCCGTCCCCCGGAATCAAGTCTGCGCATGTGTAGTAACATGTAATAGCCCATTGCATAGGAAGGGAGAGGACGAAGAGCTGTCAAAAACAATCATGATTGATCAAGCCTGTTTTCGTATTTTGAAATGCGCAAGTTAAGACCAAAACATTTTTTGTTTTAAATAGACTAATACTTTATCAACTGTTATTTTATGACATGTTGGAAAGCTGAGGGCCATATGATTACAGAAACACTACCAATATTTGAAAACCAAAACAAATGTTTGGCTAAAATTTTAGTTGAAAACTAAGTTATACAAAAGGTGGGGTGTTTAAAAAAGTAATCTTTCACAAGGTATAAACAATTGCGATGTATTCCAATAATTGTTTACAAGGTTAAAATAAAAGATTTTCTGTTCAAGATTTTTTTTTAATGCTGCCGATTCCAATACCAATTATCTATGAGTAAGATCGGCTGATACCAATACCGATACCGATCACATGTATTAGTTGTACATTTTTAAAGTACCAGGAGAATGAAAAAATAAATTGACTTTACATGCTTAATTTTGTTTCACTGTATTTATTGAACCAAATCCAATTGTATTTACAATCCGCAAAGTTTGTGAAACATCACAAAATGCCATAATTTCATACTGCCATTTTTAATATTTCGCTCTGGATATCTTCGCAATTTCCATAGATTCAAGGTCAGATGACATGATATTGGAAACGCTTCTGCACTCTGACCATATCAGCATATCTGTCATACTAGAAATACGCAAACATTGGAAAGAGATGTTCTGTCTATCGTTCACAATCCTTTTGTAAGAAGAGAACAAATATGATGAGCTTTTTTATGCAATCAAAATGTTAAAGTTAAAGTACCAATGATTGTCACAAACACACTAGGTGTGGTGAAATGTGTCCTCTGCATTTGACCCATCCCTTTGATCACCCCCTGGGAAGCGAGGGGAGCAGTGGGCAGCAGCGGTGCCACGCCCGGGAATCATTTATGGCGATTTAACCCCCAATTCCAACCCTCGATGCTGAGTGCCAAGCAGGGAGGATAGGGTCCCATTTTTTCATAGTCTTTGGTATGACTCGGCCGGAGTTTGAACTCCCAACCTACCGATCTCAGGGTGTACACTCTAACCGAGGGTTAGGGAACCTATGGCTCGCGAGCCAGATGTGGCTCTTTTGATGACTGCATCTGGCTCTCGGATAAATCTTAGCTGACATTGCTTAATATGATAAGTAATGAATGATTCCACTTGTAATCACAGTGTTAAAAATAATGTTCAAAATATAAAACATTCTCATGCATTTTTAATTCATCCAGCTGTTTTCTACCGCACCCGTTCAAGAATTTGCGTTAATGGTAAGAAGTTATTTATTTATTCTTGGTTAGTGTGGGGCTTGCCTTCATGGGGTTCGTCAGACCACCAAAGACCAACATGAGAGCCTGTTTCAGGGTTACAATATTGTTTTATTTTTCAATAAGTCTCTCAGTTGCTTTCAATCAATCAATCAATCAATGTTTATTTATATAGCCCCAAATCACAAATGTCTCAAAGGACTGCACAAATCATTACGACTACAACATCCTCGGAAGAACCCACAAAAGGGCAAGGAAAACTCACACCCAGTGGGCAGGGAGAATTCCCATCCAGTGGGACGCCAGTGACAATGCTGACTATGAGAAACCTTGGAGAGGACCTCAGATGTGGGCAACCCCCCCCCTCTAGGGGACCGAAAGCAATGGATGTCGAGCGGGTTTAACATGATACTGTGAAAGTTCAATCCATAGTGGCTCCAACACAGCCGCGAGAGTTCAGTTCAAAGCGGATCCAAGACAGCAGCGAGAGTCCCGTCCACAGGCGACCATCTCAAGCGGAGTCGGATCAGCAGCGTAGAGATGTCCCCAATCGATACAGGCGAGCGGTCCATCCTGGGTCTCGACTCTGGACAGCCAGTACTTCATCCATGGTTATCGGACCAGCAATTGTATTTTTCTCTTTCGTTTTCGCTCGCGCTCTGGCTCCAGCCCCAACCCCGTCTCTCCTCCTGGCTGCTGCTTATAACAGAGCGACAGGTGATTAGATAACAAGGCCCAGGTGGGCCATCTACGAACCTGTCGCTGATTTCGAGGCCGGTCCTGGCACACCCCAGTTCGCTGCAGGCCAGCAAGCCACGCCCCCTCCACAGTTAGCTCGAGAATAACAATGTTATTACAAAGAATAAGAGACCTATTATACTCTAGAAATGTTGGTCTTACTTAAAAACGCACGTGTTTAGTTTTGTTCGGTGTAAAAAAAAATATTATATGGCTCTTACGGAAATACATTTTAAAATATTTGGCTTTTTGGGTCTTTCAGCCAAAAAGGTTCCCAACCCCTGCTCTAACCACTGGGCCACTGAGTAGGTTGTAAATCGTAAATAAATAGGTAACAATTGAGTCAACAAATCGAGGGTCCTCTATTGTGCCCATAAGACCCTCTACAAAACATTCAGAAACTGCCAACAATATTCCATTTACATGTCGTGACCTGAAAATTTACCAAATATGAACGATATTGTTATTACAAGCGCCAACGCAGACGGACTATTATATCAGCACATTGATAGCAGTATGATAATGCTATCTCCATCCATCCATCCATTTTCTACCGCTTGTTCCCTTTGGAGCGGCGCTGGTGCCTATCTCAGCTACAATCGGGCGGAAGGCGGTGTACACCCTGGACAAGTCGCCAGCTCATCGCTGATAATGCTATCCTACGCTGCTATTGTAGACACACCGAGCCGACGGCTGCTTCTGCTTTGTCTCAAACTTGGTAAAAGTAAATCATAGATTATAATTCATGCATCTCTCACCTGGTAGTAGACACTTGTGGGCATGGACCGAGAGGTTGGTCGACTGAGACGGCGGAAAATTCGCAAGTGGCGGCAACATTTTTCAAACCCTTCTTGAGGATTGTTATTGATTTTTCAATCAAACAGGATTATATATGGTCGGCATCTCGGCAAGTACTGTAAGTGTTTGTTTTATCATGGTTAGTTTGTATGTGTAGCACGTAATGATGCTGCTATAGTGTCACAATAAAACTATGTCCGTTTAGCACCTGGCTTCTAAAACTTATTACTCACTCTCCTTATGTTCGGGCTCAAAAATATAAGGTTTATAATATATAATAATATTCCTCAAAGTCATCTTTGTTGACGCTCATAAAGTCTATAGCATTGTTGTTGATTAGGGAAGGGATCTCTGGTTCCTAACTCTGTCACAGATCACGTGACTGGCTCGCTCATTTACATTCAAATTTGCTCGAAAATCTCTGTGACATTGTACCCTTTATGATCATATCAATCAATCAATCAATGTTTACTTATAGAGCCCTAAATCACTAGTGTCTCAAAGGGCTGCACAAACCACCACGACATCCTCGGTAGGCCCACATAAGGGCAAGGAAAACTCACACCCAGTGGGACATCGGTGACAATAATGACCCAGTGGGACGTCAGTGACAATGATGACTATGAGAACCTTAGAGAGGAGGAAAGCAATGGATGTCGAGCGGGTCTAACATGATACTGTGAAAGTTCAATCCACAATGGATACAACACAGTCGCGAGAGTCCAGTCCAAAGAGGATCCAAGACACAGCAGCGAGAGTCCCGTTCACAGCGGAGCCAGCAGGAAACCATCCCAAGCGTAGGCGGACCAGCAGCGCAGAGATGTCCCCAGCCGATACACAGGCGAGCAGTACATGGCCACCGGATCGGACCGGACCCCCTCCACACGGGAGAGTGGGACATAGAAGAAAAAGAAAAGAAACGGCAGATCAACTGGTCTAAAAAGGGAGTCTATTTAAAGGCTAGAGTATACAAATGAGTTTTAAGGTGAGACTTAAATGCTTCTACTGAGGTGGCATCGCGAACTGTTACCGGGAGGGTATTCCAGAGTACTGGAGCCCGAACGGAAAATGCTCTATAGCCCGCAGACTTTTTTTGGGCTTTGGGAATCACTAATAAGTCCTTTGAACGCAGATTTCTTGCCGTGACATATGGTACAATACAATCGGCAAGATAAGATGGAGCTAGACCGTGTAGTATTTTATACGTAAGTAGTAAAACCTTAAAGTCACATCTTAAGTGCACAGGAAGCCAGTGCAGGTGAGCCAGTACAGGCGTAATGTGATCAAACTTTCTTGTTCTTGTCAAAAGTCTAGCAGCCGCATTTTGTACCAACTGTAATCTTTTAATGCTAGACATGGGGAGACCCGAAAACTTTGGAAGTCTTAGTGTCATAAATCAGACGTATGATAATAGCTTCAATATAGAGGCAACTTGTTTTTCCATTGTACTAGTTTATAAATGTATTTATGGTGAGTGCTGTTGACATTTTCATTATCAACAGGAATTTTAAACTGCTTACTTAGTCTATTTTATCCATTTTCCACCGCTTGTCCTTTTTTGGGGCTGCGGGGGTTGCTGGAGCTTATCTCAGCTACAATCGGGCGGAAGGCACTATTCTTTACTTATAATTGTTCGATCGAAACAAAGTCAGTATAGTACACAATAACCAAACAGAAGTAAAAAAATTACTATCTGCAACTTGTTTACATGAATTTTGTCCTAAATGTCCTCCTGTCTCCAAGAAATTGTTTCCCCGAGTTTTTAAACATTAACAAAAACTGCTCGCCTGTGTATCGGCTGGGGACATCTCTGCGCTGCTGATCCGCCTCCGCTTGGGAGGGTTTCCTGCTGGCTCCGCTGTGAACGGGACTCTCGCTGCTGTGTCTTGGATCCTCTTTGGACTGGACTCTCGCGACTGTGTTGTATCCATTGTGGATTGAACTTTCACAGTATCATGTTAGACCCGCTCGACATCCATTGCTTTCCTCCTCTCTAAGGTTCTCATAGTCATCATTGTCACTGACGTCCCACTGGGTCATTATTGTCACCAATGTCCCACTGAGTGTGAGTTTTCCTTGCCCTTATGTGGGCCTACCGAGGATGTCGTGGTGGTTTGTGCAGCCCTTTGAGACACTAGTGATTTAGGGCTATATAAGTAAACATTGATTGATTGATTGATTGAAAAACAATAAAAACAAAGGATTTTGAGAAAATTTAAATATCGATTTGATTACTCCTGCATTGATATGCGCAATGTTTTTTCAAGCTCGGTTAGCAAAGGTCCTGGCTTTTGCTCATTGTGTAAAATGATTAGCCTCATCCTCCAGTGATTATGTTACATAAGATACTAAGAAATGCAGTTTATTTGCCGTAATGGAGGTGATTATTATCACTCTAGAGGAGCGATTCTATATTGTTTATGGAGATGCATGATTAGCTGCTTGTCACTTATCAGCCAGATTGAATTGGTGTTTGAGACCGGCATTCCAAAGCATTAATCGACTGGCCGATCACATTTTTTTTCACTTTTTCACAAAACTTGTCAGACACTGATCGTAGGCCGATGGATCTGCACATTTCTAGTTCAAATAGTTAATAGTTCAAATAGTTTCATAGTATTTCAAATACTAGAAATGTGATTGAAGATCTACTTCATATATTTCTACATATATCCATTGTGCACTTATAACAGGAGCTAGTCCACTCGCCGTCATCCCTATGACTCTTGTAACTTTTGGAACGGCAGCACAGCCGTAGGCTTGGCGGCTCCATCCGCTGCATTTCAACATGCTCGACGTGCGAGGAAGTTAGTCCGGACTGTGGTGGACCCAGTGCCCCAGCATCCATGCTGCTGTGGAAGCCTGAGGCCTACTCCCCATACATCCCCGCTCCAGCTCTGTTGTTGATCCTATTGTCTTCTCTGCGTCACCACACGTCGCCCCGGCAAATAAAGGCCGTCTGGCTCCAAGCTTAAACATCGCAGCAAACTCAAAACCAACCATCAGAGCCGATTCATTCACATCTGCTCAGTGGGGCGACAAGGACAGGGCTTTAGGTGGGAAAGAGGGCAGAAAAAAGTTCACTTTTCCCTGCCGGGTGCCAAGAGAACGGGACGGGACTCAACTTCGAGGGAGCCGCAGCTGTGGCAAGTTGCCCATTTTGTTACTTTTAAGTGAGCATATGGAAGATTGGATTGCTGTTTTTTTTCTCGCTTTTAGCTCCTGTTGTTATGGTTTGTTTTACCAAAACGGCTGAGGACATGCATTTGGCTGTTTGCTAGTCATGTTTATGGCGTTAATGGCGTTTCCCGAGACAGCCAACGCTGCGGTTGATACCAGCTAAATTTATACTGTACATATATTCTGTCAAGAACGTGACTAGAACCTTCAAACTCTATTTACCATAGTTTAGAATGAGTATATTACTAAAAGAACAGAGTGTAGTGAACTAGTATTAAATCGACAGCGCTATCATCAGTCCGTACAAATTTTCAAATTTCAGTCGCGTTATATCTGTCAAGTTTTTCGCATTTTCTTACATTTGACAACTCCATGTGTCACCCCCCTCCCCTTGTCCGGTCTGCCTACCCCACCCTCCCTGGCCTTCTGCACCCTCCGCGTCCCTCCCTACCCCACCCTTCATTCTGCAGTGCTACGGACCGATCATGGGTGACTGGAGTTTTCTGGGAAACATTTTAGAGGAAGTCAACGAGCACTCCACAGTGATCGGCAGGGTGTGGCTCACGGTGCTCTTCATCTTCCGCATCCTCATCCTGGGCACGGCGGCGGAGTTCGTGTGGGGCGACGAGCAGTCCGACTATGTGTGCAACACGCAGCAACCCGGTTGTGAGAACGTGTGCTACGACGAGGCCTTTCCAATATCACATATCCGCCTCTGGGTGCTGCAGATCATTTTTGTGTCCACGCCGTCTCTGGTGTACGTGGGCCATGCCGTGCACCACGTGCACATGGAGGAGAAGCGCAAGGAGCGTGAGGAAGCCGAACTTAGTCGGCAACAGGAGCTGAGCGAGGAGAGACTGCCGCTGGCACCCGATCAGGGAAGCGTCCGCACCACTAAAGAGACCAGCACCAAAGGAAGCAAAAAGTTCCGACTGGAGGGCACCTTGCTGAGGACCTACATCTGTCATATCGTTTTCAAGACACTCTTTGAGGTGGGCTTTGTGGTGGGCCAGTACTTCCTGTACGGCTTCCGCATCCTGCCGCTTTACAAATGCAGCCGCTGGCCCTGCCCTAACACCGTGGACTGCTTTGTGTCTCGTCCAACAGAGAAAACTGTCTTCATCATCTTCATGTTGGCTGTAGCTTGCGTCTCGCTCTTTCTCAACTTTGTGGAGATCAGCCACCTGGGTCTCAAGAAGATCCGCTTTGTTTTCCGCAAACCGTCCCCCGCTCCGGCACAGGGCGAGGGGTCGGCCCCCTTGACGCTTGGGAAGAGCCTCCCCCCCTTGGCTGTGTCTTCGCTGCAGAGGGCCAAAGGTTACAGGCGATTGGACGAGGAGAAAGTTCCCCCCATAACGCATCTCTACCCGCTGGCAGAAGTGGGCATGGAGGCCGGAAGGGGCGCGCCGCCATTCCATGGGCTGGAGGAGAAGGCGGAGGAGGAGGAAGAGCTGCCCATGGGGGACATTCCCAAAGCCTACGACGAGAGTTTGCCCTCCTATGCCCAGACCACAGAGACCGGAGGGGTGACATTGCATCAGGTGGATGGGGCAGAGGAGGCGCAGCCGACGGGGGTGGAAGGTGGAGAGTGGCAGGGTGCCGACACAGAGGTCCAGGGAGTGGTCACTAGGGAGGGGGAAAACACGGCCCAGGCGGGGAGGAAGGCATCGATAGAGGACAGCAGACCTCTGAGCCGGCTGAGCCAAGTTAGTAAGGCCAGGTCGGACGACCTCACCGTATGAACCTGTGAGAGCCACCCCATGCATGTACCACTGTACCACACCAACACATCTGCAGAAGAGCACACACACTTACTCACATTCTAGAAAACCAACAGAGCCGGTTTGGGCCTTAATTAAAATTATTGGCGATTGATAATAGGGAATGCCATTCCAGAACTAAGGTGTCCTGTCCTTCAAATTTAAAGTAGTCTCAAAAAGGTTAATTCATTGAAATAATAACAATTCAAAATACTTCTTAAAAAATATTTTTGGACTAGCGAGTGTCTGTGAAATATTAAAAAAAAAGTGTGTTTTTGGTATTCAAATGAAAGGTGGACATGCTTTTACTTGACATAAAAAAAAACAATGTTCCGTTTTTAAGTAACATCTTTTTTTATCGAAAGGTTTTAATCACATATGATGGAGGGTTAGACATTTTTACACAGTTTTAAAGTTTTAAGGAGAGAGTTCTAGTATAATTGTGTGTCTTTGCTGTAGTTCATTCCCATTTCATTCAATCACTGCCATAATGCAAACAAACCAGTGCCTACTTAGACATTTTTATACGCAGCTTTTGGACTTTAAAAAGTAAAGTCACATTTTCGGTTGTTTTTTTGCACATGGAGATGTTCACACTGTGCAAGGCTTTTTAAAACCGTGCATCTATCAGGGTGCAATCATCTCATGTTTATATTTATAAAGTAGTGAGGAAATGACCACATGTCTGAATGTCTTTTTCAATGTCTCTTGTCATAGACTGCGATGCCATTCGGAAGAGAGTGTGTATATACATAGGACACATTTTGCCCTATTAGAGGATGAAGTATAGAGCCACCGCAGGCCAAATCCACTCTCTTTTTGCTCTGTACAAACAGGCATCCGGGTGATAAAGATCTTGCCCCGTCAGCACAAAGTATTGTTGGGAGGCGGGACAATAAAAGAAAACGGTGGCCATCAATGAAAACAAGCATCCTTAACCTGGCTTGTGGGGAGAAGAACAGAGAGGAAAATACTTAACAATTTCCCCGAGCAAGTGTACATAGCCCCAATGTAATTGTCTCATAATGTACATAATTGGCAACTTCTATGTTTAATGTCACAATGTCAGAACATGTCTAAATGGTGCCATTATTCATACGCATTATTCCTTTACACCATATTTTTGTGCCTTTATATGAAAATATATTTAAACATATACATGATCAACCTCTTAGGATCTTGGAATTTCACTTGCAAACCCCCAAAGATTCATTCAAGCAGGAGCTACAAACACATTACACCTCTTGCAGGGCAGCTTTGATATCCCTTTTTTCTAATTCTACTCTTGTAGCCCATAATAATCCAAAGAACAAAATGAGTGATCCCATCTTGTTACAAGGTACTTGTTTACACTATAAAAGTGACATGTGACTGCTAATGTATGTGTTGACTGTTGCATTACTTGTTATGTTTGAAGGAACACATGATCTATCTTTGAAAGAAAAAAAGAGCGAGAGGAAAAAAAAAACATTTTTACTAACTTGTAGTCTTCACTGGTGATAGTTGTGTAGTATCTTCTTTTTAAACGCAATGATAATAAAACAATCACACGTGGTCATTATGTGTTGCCTTTCTATGCACATACAAACACTGCATATCATTCAACATTTATATGTGCTTAAGGGATGTGTCTGATACTGACAACATATACAAAAACAAGGAGGGAATTCAAATTGTGAATTAAAATGTGAGGCAAGCACCAGCAGAGGTCACTGTAAGTCCACTTTCCCTGAAGCCCATTTCAGAGTCCACTGAAAACATATACTTATAGGTGCTTTTTCATATATACATTAAAGTTAAAGTTCCACTGATAGTCACACACACACTAGGTGAGGTGAAATTACCCTCTGTATTTGACCCATCCCCTTGGTCCACCCCCTGGGGGGTGAGGGAAGCAGTGGGCAGCAGCGGTGGCCACGCTCGGGAATCATTTTGATGATTTAACCCCCAATTCCTACCTTTAATGCTGAGTGCCATATATTTACGGAAAAAAAATCTCCTTCTCACCCAGATAGGCTGGCTTGGGTCCTCTGTGCAGTATCTTGTCTGTTCCTAAGACTACGCTCTTCTGAACTGAGGCGTCACACACACACACACACACACACACACACACACACACATATATATATATATATATATATGTATATATATATATATATATATATATATACACATCCATTTTCTTCCACTTGTCCCTTTTGGGGTGGCGGGGGGCGCTATTGCCTATCTTAGCTACAATCGGGCGGAAGGCGGTGTAATCCCTGGACAAGTCGCCACCTCATCGAACGGCCAACACAGATAGACAGACAACATTCACACTCACATTCACACACTAGTGCCAATTTAGTGTTGCCAATCAACCTATCACCAGGTGCTTGTCTTTGGAGGAGGGAGGAAGCCAGGATACCCGGAGGGAACCCCTGCAGTCCCGGGTAGATAATGCAAACTCCACACAGAAAGATCCGGTATTGAACCCAGGACAACTCAGGACCTTCGTATTGTGAAGCAGACACACAAACCCCTCTTCCACCGTGAAGCCCTATATATGATGATTGAGGGAACCCCTCATGAAACAGTTCTGTAGAGACGAAGTAGTCTTGTAATTTTTCCCACACCTACATATTGCGCTCTACCACGGTATCGAGCACTATTCTCTGGATAATCCAATCAAGATATATATATATATATGTATATATATATATATATATATATATATATATATATATATATATATATATATATATATATATATATATATATACGTTATACTGTAACGTATTATTTTCGGGTCTCCCCATGTCTAGCATTAAAAGATTACAGTTGGTACAAAATGCGGCTGCTAGACTTTTGACAAGAACAAGAAAGTTTGATCACATTACGCCTGTACTGGCTCACCTGCACTGGCTTCCTGTGCACTTAAGATGTGACTTTAAGGTTTTACTACTTACGTATAAAATACTACACGGTCTAGCTCCATCCTATCTTGCCGATTGTATTGTACCATATGTCCCGGCAAGAAATCTGCGTTCAAAAGACTCCGGCTTATTAGTGATTCCTAGAGGCCACAAAAAGTCTGCGGGCTATAGAGCGTTTTCCGTTCGGGCTCCAGTACTCTGGAATGCCCTCCCGGTAACAGTTCGAGATGCTACCTCAGTAGAAGCATTTAAGTCTCACCTTAAAACTCATCTGTATACTCTAGCCTTTAAATAGACCTCCTTTTTAGACCAGTTGATCGGCCGCTTCTTTTCTTTTTTCTCCTATGTCCCCCCCTCCCTTGTGGAGGGGGTCCAGTCCGATGACCATGGATGAAGTACTGGCTGTCCAGAGTCGAGATCCAGGATGGACCGCTCGTCCGGACTCAGGATGGACCGCTCGCCTATGTATCGGTTGGGGACATCTCTACGCTGCTGATCCGCCTCCGCTTGGGATGGTTTCCTGTGGACTCGACTCTCGCTGCTGTCTTGGATCCGCTTTGAACTGAACTCTCGCGGCTGTGTTGGAGCCACTATAGATTGAACTTTCACAGTATCATGTTAGACCCGCTCGACATCCATTGCTTTCGGTCCCCTAGAGGGGGGGGGTTGCCCACATCTGAGGTCCTCTCCAAGGTTTCTCATAGTCAGCATTGTCACTGGTGTCCCACTGGATGTGAATTCTCCCTGCCCATTGGGTGTGAGTTTTCCTTGCCCTTTTGTGGGTTCTTCCGAGGATGTCGTAGTCGTAATGATTTGTGCAGTCCTTTGAGACATTTGTGATTTGGGGCTATATAAATTAACATTGATTGATTGATTGATATATATATATACTTCATATGTATATATAGGCTCCAGCACCCCCCGCGACCCCAAAAGGGACAAGCAGTAAAAAATGGATGGATGGGGTGTGTGTGTGTGTGTGTGTGTGTGTATATATATCTGTATACAATACTACCTAGGCAAGTAAGTGTCTTTAGGCATCTTGAAATGTGCTACAGTACCTTGGTTTTCGTAAATAATCCGATCCAAAAAAGTCAGACGAAAATCGAATCGTAAAAAAACGAAGCAACTTGTAAAAATTTATGGAAATCCAAGTAATCCATTCCAGATACACTACAATATTAACACATCATCGGAACAGGTTGCATCAATTTTTATTAAGTACACTCGTTACACGATTACTTCAAGCAGCACAATAATCAAAAGCCTTTTTCTTCAAAGTTCAATCGATTAATCGTTGCAGCAATAAGACATATTGTTACGAAATAAACATTATCGACATAACTGACAAGTCACATTAGGACTCCTTGCTAGGAATGGGGTGGCGACTTATCCAGGGTGTAACCCGCCTTCCGCCCGAATAAAGCTGAGATAGGCACCAGCAACCCCCGCGACTCCATAAGGGACAAGCGGTAGAAAATCGATGGATGGATGCTAGAAATAAATCTCAAGGCATAACTGTTTTGCTGCACTGTGTCGTTGGCAACTTGGGGTGGAAGATCTCAGCTGTCCCATCCATCTATCCATCCATTTTCTACCGCTTATTCCCTTTTGGGGTCGCGGGGGGCGCTGGCGCCTATTAATTTCTTAATTAAAGAATGACTTGAATAGAAGACGACTCCTCTTTTTTATTGCTTAGTAGATTGCAATAAATAAAATAACACATTTCTTAGTTGCCTAACAATTATTTGATTAATTTTGCTTTATTGGTCATTATCTTGAATTTAGCATCATAATGCTTCTTCTGTTTACTCACTTGCTCACAACTTTGTGTGTGTGTGTGTGCGTGCCTGCGTGCGTGCGTGCGTGTGTGCGTGTGTGTACGTGTGTGTGTGTGTGTGTGTGTGTGTGTGTGTGTGTGTGTGTGTGTGTGTGTGTGTGTGTGTGTGTGTGTGCGTGTGAGAGTGACAGAATGAAAATCTGTGACTTGCATTGGGAACGCCCTTGTCATGATCCCACATGACCGTTTTTTCTGTTTCGTCTGGAACTGCCTTTTAACGTCTGAAATCCGTTATGTGAGGGGAAAACTTTGGTCATGATCTCACATGACAGTTTGGACTTTGTTCGTTATTTCCCTGCATATTATTAGAATCACTTCCTGTCCTAGTGCTCTTGTTTTGCCAGTATTTTCTGTTTCGAGTCTGTATTTTTGCAAAACCTTTACACAGATACTAATGCAAATAATAACAGAACAACTTAATAAATTAAAGAAATGGTTTGACAAAAACAGGCTATCTTTGAATCTCAATAAATGTAAAATAACGCTATTTGGTAACACTAATAGAAAAAGTCAAACATAAATACAAATAGACGGAGTAGATGTGGAAAGAGTAAAATATTTTTTTTTTTAGGTGTAATAGAAATTATAAAATTAACAAGAAATCTAATATAAAAGTATACAACATAAAGTGGCAAGAAATATTTCGATAATGATTCAAGCAAAATAAGTTTGACACCAAAATTCACTTCAGATTCTCTGCTCACTAGTGTTACCATATCTGAGTTAATGGAAATAGCTACAAAATGACACTTCATTACAAAAAGGATCAGTTAGAATAATACATCATGTTGGAAATAAAGAACATACAAACACTTTATTTATGAAATACAAAATATTGAAATTCAATGATTAGGTGCATTTGCAAACAGCTAAAAGTATGCACAAAGCATACTATAACCTGTTTCCCAAGAATGTACAACAATTATTCTCATCAAAAGAGCAGACCTTAGGGAAACATTTGACTTAAAGCATTTGTATGCAGGTACACAACTTAAGACCTTTAGCATACCAGAATGTGGAATTAAATAATGGAATAGATTAGATCAATAGATAGTTCCCTTTAGGAAAATTAAAACTAAAATTAATAACAAAATTAATTAAAGAAATCAAACAATGTACTAATATAATCCAGTTTAACAGGCAGTTGTGTTTGAAAAGTACAAAGAAGAAGAATTATGAGTCATTAATTTATTGAAAACAAAATATGATCAAGCGAATCATAACTGATTTAACTACTTATGAGAATAACTGATGTACTTAGAACACAATGATATAAATTGAGTACAAATTGAAAACAGAAAGTATGTGTTAGGAATTGCTGTGCAGAGGAATGGGGGGAGGATTAGATAAACTTTGCTTCTTCCTACTCCTTTTTGGACACGTTGTAAAGAAAATAAGTAAAATATGTGCAGTATACATGTTCGAAATAACTTTCAAAGTTTCTTTAAAATGGCCACAGTCATTTGGCGGAACTTGTATAAATAACATGTATAAATCTCTTGACCCCAAATATAAGACAACCATTTTTTCCCCAGACGTTTTTCCTTGAGAAAAGATGATAGTTTTATTATTTTCAATGACCTAGGAGAAACTATCTGAATGTTTTAACTCTTGTTTCCCAAAAGTGTTGAATTAAGTGTAAACATGCTGGTTGGATGATTTTTCATTAGAGCAGTCTCTCTCAAATAGTGGGGCAGGCCCTCCTTGCCCTGGGGGAGCGCGGTGCGATGCCAGGGGGGCGCGTGTGACCTTGGATTGGATTGGATTGGGTAACATGCTTTTTTTCGCCGTACCAAAATATGATGAAGTGTATGTAGCACTTGGCTTCCCTCTGTGTGTTGTTTCCTTCAATGTTGATAAGCTTACAATGCTATAGGTATAGTTATAAAAACATTTTTTGACAAATTATACTATTTATAGTCACGGTGGAGAGTGGGAAGGGGGGATATTTTCTTCTTCCTTGGAGTTGGAGGGGTGTAACAGAAAATATTTGAGAAGCACTGCGTTAGAGTGTGGATGCCAACTATCCCTATCTCAGGGGTGTCCAAACTTTTTCCACTGAGGGCCGCACACTGAAAAATCAAAGCAAGCGGGGGCCATTTATTTAAAAAAAAAATCCAGTATATGTATAAAAAATATACATTTAGACCTCCACTCAGGCTTGATCCCGGGGACCCCAAAGGGTTTTGGTAAAATTAAAATGTTAAAAATGTGTCATTATTCAGTATTATTATTTGTATTATTATTCAAGTTTTAAATCTCTAGATCAACATTAGGTCTATCTGTCAAAATGACGTTTTTAAAAATTTAAGTTGTATGCTCTTTTTGTCAAAGAAAACCATGTTTTTTATGGAAAAAACCCACAAAATATGCAATATTTTCACTCAATTAAAATTTTTAAGTATAATATTTGAGATTATATAATAATCGGAGCCGTAAAAAGGTCAACAACTCATAACACCATTGATTTTATTCACTATTATAATACTTAAAAACAAAACACACTGATCCAAAAGGGTCCTACTCATTAAAGCAGGGGTCGGGAACCTTTTTGGCTGAGAGAGCCAAGAATCCAAATATTTTAAAATGTATTTCCATGAGAGCCGTATAATAACTGCATGCGTGCATTTTTAAGTAAGACCAACATTTCTAGATTATAATAGGTCTCTTATTCTTTGTAATAACATTGTTATTCTGAAGCTAACTGTGGAGGGGGCGTGGCAGTTGCAGCGAAGCGGGTTGTTGCCAAGGACCAGCCTCGAAATCAGCAACAGGTGCATAGAAGGCCCACTTGGGCCTTTTTATCTAATTTATAAGCAGCAGCCAGGAGGAGAGACGGGGTTGAGGCTGGAGCCAGAGTGCGAGCGAGAACGAAAGAGGAAAAAGACAATTGCTGGAAAGCAACTGAGAGACTTTTTGAAAAATAAAAAAATAGTGTAGCACTGAAACAGGCTCTCATGTCCGTGCTTGGTGGTCTGAAGATACCCCAGGAGGGCAAACCCTAAACTAACCGATAATAAATAAATCACTTCTTACCCTTATTGCAACTTCTTGAACAAGTGTGGTAGAAAAAAGGATAGATGGATTCAAATGCATTAGCATGTTTATATTTTGAACATTAATTTTAACAGTCTCAGCTCAGATTTATCCGAGAGCCAGATGCAGTTATCAAAAGAGCCACATCTGGCTCGCGAGCCATAGGTTCCCTACCCCTGCATTAAAGTGTTAAAAAATAAATTAAGATTTTTTTTTTTACTGTTTACTTTTAACACAATGGTCTCGAGATCAACTTCAGATCTATCAGTCAATTATACGTTTTTTTGTTGTTAATGTTTTTTGTTTGTTTGTTTTAGGCCCTTCTTTGAAAAAAAACAGCTCAGTTTTTTTATATGGCAAACACAAAATATGCAACATTTGCCCCCCAAAATATCTCAAAGTGGAATATTTAATGTGACGTAAATGGAGCCTTGAATAGGTCAATAACTCATAATGACATTGATTTTGATTCACTTATTGTTTTTTTTAAAGAAAGAAACAGCCTGCATGGCAGCTTTGTGTTATTAGAGTAAACATTGCAAAATGTTCCTGTCACATTTTACATTTTCTCTTTTATACCACTTTTTATGTTTACATTTTTTCAATCGTATTTGGCCATTAAAAAATGACCTGCGGGCCGCACTTTGGACACCCCTGCCCTATCTTTTGTGTTTTCTTTAGACAGCAAACTAGGGAAGACTGAATCAGCAGCACCTCTGATGGTGGCATTCAAGTAGCACACTCATTCCACTAATGTCTAACGATCCACATACTTGTCACGGCTAATTAGGAAGTCCAGAGGCAAAAATATGTGGCTAAAGGAGGAAGATTTATTGTGGCGCGGGCTACTTCGTGACCCTTTCGTTCGTTTGTGAATATCTGAGAGGGCTCTCAGGAAAGAAAAAGAGAGGAATACAGCCCTTAAGGCAGAGCAGTGGAGGAGATAAGAGGAGATAATACTTCTGTTGGCTGTTCTCATCGCTGCGTGATTCACTCGTACATAAAAGCACAAAAGCACAGGCGTGAATATAAATCAGCGGTGGCAGAACACGCGCCTCCGAGCGCTACACCGATTGCGTGGAGGAGGGAAAGGCATTGTTTGTAGAACATGGCAGCACACAGAGAACTAATTAAACTCTGTCTTATTCGGTCCTCGTCTTCCACCCAGCAGCTTAAACAACCAATGCTGCATCGACTGCGAAGCTCTTGTGGCGACAAACACACTTTATGCACAGAAATCAGATTTAGAAATGATCAAAATAATGTAATAGTGGAAATTGTGCACATTTCATCTGCTTACTAGTTAATATTTTTTGGTTCGCCTGTTATGCAAAATTGTTTTCTTTTTTGATGTTGAAATCATAATATGTGTCTGTATAGTTAATGACCACATTTTATGAGAGCAAGTGCTGATACAGTTTGTGCAGGCTTCGCTACACATGTTGAAGGCTTACTGAAACCCACTACTACCCACCACGCAGTCTGATAGTTTATATATCAATGATGAAATATTAACATTGCAACACATGCCAATACGGCCTTTTTAGTTTATTAAATTACAATTTAAAATTTCCCGCTGAGTTTTTTGTTGAAAACGTCGCGGAATGATGACGCGTGTTTGTGACGTCTCGGGTTGTAGCGGACGTATTAGCCCAGCACCACACACGGCTGAAAGTCGTCTCTTTTCATCGCATAATTACACAGTAATTTGGACATCTGTGTTGCTGAATCTTTTGCAATCTGTTCAATTAATAATGGAGACTATAAAGAATAATGCTGTTGGTGGAAAGCGGTGGATTGCAGCTGCCTTTAGCACCGAAACACAGCCGGTGTTTCTTTATTTGTTGTGAAGCTTTAACACAGAGCGATCAAGCGAACATGTTTCTCTACGTCAACCAGCAGGTTTTTGGATGGGAAAATTTGGATATTAAGTCGGCTCTTACCAAAGACTTCAGTGGATTGTGCGACTTCATCCTGCAGCTCAAAAGGGCAGCTGTGATCTTGGCTCCTCGGCTTCTCTCAGAGACACTGGCGTTCACCGCAGTCATCCGACTTTCAGGTATGACTTTACAATCTCACTAAAACACTATTAAAACAATAAGCATATAAGGGATCTTCCAGAATTATCCTAGTAAATGTGTCTAATTACATCTGAAACGGTCCCACTGCCGCTGCCTGGAGCCGTCGCCTTTTTTTTTTTTTTTTTTTTTTTGGTGCTTCACTGTAACTTTCCTCATCCACGAATCTTTCATCCTCGCTCAAATTAATGGGGAAATTGTCGCTTTTTCGGTCCGAATTGCTCTTGCTGCTGGAGGCTATGATTATAAACAATGTGAGGATGTGAGGAGCCCTACAACCTGTGACGTCACGCGCACATCGTCTGCTACTTCCAGTAAAGGCAAGGCTTTTTTATTAGCGGCCAAAAGTTGCGAACTTTATCGTCGATGTTCTCTACTAAGTCCTTTCAGCAAAAATATGGCAATATCGCAAAATGATCAAGTATGACACATAGACTGGACCTGCTATCCCCGTTTAAATAAGAAAATCTCATATCAGTAGGCTTTTAAAATGACGCCTGATGCCCTGCCAATCGGTCACACCCATGAGTTAATTAAAAAACATATTGTAACTTTAGTCCATCACATTGTCTGCGATGAGGTGGTGACTTGTCCAGGGTGTACCCCGCCTACTGCCCAAATGCAGCTGAGATAGGCCCCAGCGACCCCCCGTGACGCCAAAAGGGACAAGTGGTAGGAAATGGATGGATGGGCACATTTAGTCACATTTAAATCAATACAATCAATTCCGGTAGCATTTTTCAGTACTTTTGTTCATGAGTTAATAAATGCTAATTGTTTGATAACAAAGTGTATTTTTTTAATTCAAACTTTATTACTAAACTCATTATTGTAATTGTGCTGTCCAGTTGTCATAGCATGTTTTCTTACACCCCACAACCAGGTATTGTAAGGTAGACTTTGGATGCAGCTGCAATTCCCAGATGTTAAATGGCAGTAGTTTCTCAACAGACTATGGCGTGTTGCCTTACCCAGAAAGTAGTTCAATTGTGCCAGTCCTTTCTTTTTTCAAACCCTAAAGAAAGTGTTATACTGTAAGTATTGTATTCATTACAAAGCAGCTGTTTAATTATAATGTGAACCTCAGTTACAGTTTTCATTACCTAATGTGGAGGAATTGAAATCACCTTGTAAAATTGTTAATGCTAATTGGTGGCAAGTCTATAGCATAGCCAATGTAAATTAGTATTAAGCTAGCGCATTTTTAAAAGTGGAGCCTTACGGTTCATTTGAGCACCTTCTTCATGCTTTGTTGGCATGGAAAATTGGAACATCACCTAGAGACTGTCTGCTTGACAGCTTATTTCTCTGCCAAGTGCTAGAGCTGGTGCCGGATGTGTCATCGCATGCAAAAAAAAAAAGGTATCGAAAATATGATGCAATGTGACTCTCATGACTAAGTAGATTGACACAGGTTCAGGTCTGATCAACCTGTGGCTGGCCGCCTGATTCAAGGCCAAAACACCCGGTGATCTAACAACACTACTGACGATGCGTCCAAAATTATAACCCAAAACCCACATGCTCAATTAGTGGATGCCAGAGATGTCACAGAGGTGGTTATGATCTATTCAAAGCCTTTAGCCAGGTTGTATGCTCTGGTGCTGTACATATTCACGTTTCATCAAACATATATTAACGTTGTTGCTCTACGGGAAACTGGGTAACACATGGCACACTGACAAAGCTATTGTTACTATAACAATCTACAAGGTTAATATAGTTGGCTTCTCTTTCTTCCCCTCCATTTATCTGCTTTCTTTTGTATTTCAAGTTATCATTACATATGTGTATTGTTGCATATGAACAATGGTATTGTTGATAACATAGGTAAATATTGTTACAATTCATTATCAATAGTGCTATTTCTATTGGTATTTGTATTGCTCCATTTGTAGTGTAATAATGATCATTGTCATTTCTGTATTATTTATTTCACTGACGGCTTCTTTGCTATCTCTTTTACCATCATATTTGTACATATCCTGTTGTTGTTGTGTTTGCTGTTGTTGTTGTCTCTCCGTCTTATCCCCCTCTTGTCCCTGTAATTTCCCCCTCTGTCTTCCTTTTTTTCTCTTTCTATCCCCTCTTGCTCCGGCCCGGCTGCACCAAATAATAATATAAATCCATTTAATAAAGTCAAATACAAATAAAGCAACGAGAGAAGTATCCCACACTTCTCTTTGGAAAGTAAATTTGTACATCCGATATGGGCATCTACATCAACAATATGATTTTTCTGACCAAAACACCCCCCAAAAAACAAATAGTCAAATTCAACTATTCGGTTCAGAGTAGTTTGTTTCTACTGTCAACCTCACTATCGAATCATCTCATAATATTATTCCTTCCCCCCTCCATGGGAGGAAGGTGAGATAATACCTGCTAAAGCCTCCTCCGTACAGCAAGTGTGTTGGGAGGATAGATTGATTGCGTACATCAAGCCTTCTTTAAATATTAGAAAAAGATTCTTGTCGGCAGACAAATCGTTTTTAGAGTAAGAATTATTTTCGCTCTGAGAAAGTCTTTTCAGGCTTTCTCAGTAAGCCTTCTAAGTAAGGGTTGGTTCATGCTGTTTAAGGATTGTGCTAATGTGCATAACCTTAAGGTTCAGGGAAAGCTGCTGGTGGATATGGAAAAGCAGCAAATGAGCTTCTTGACTCATTGGTTGAGATTATAAAAGGCATAAAGGTAAGAAATTATCACGGATTAGCTGCCTATAGTGGAATTAAGGTCTGCTTTTTTTTTTTTTTTTTTGCTAGAAGGCATTCATGTGTCCATTGTGTTGGAATTCTAATTATGTTGTCACACAAAGGCCTTCCTTCCTTTGGCTGAAGCAAGAGGATAAAGTGTTTCAGAGAGTATGAGCATAACAGTATTTAACCTGTCTTTTCTGGGGAGCTTTGTACAGCTCAGACGGGGGAAGAAAGTCCACTTCTTTAAATGGTACCCTCATAGAGCGTCTAAAGCAGGGGTCTCAAACTTGTGGCCCGCTGGCCAAATGCTGCCCCCGAGATATTTTGTGAAAGTTAAATGTTAGTGCGGCCCGTGAGTTCTATATGAACGGTAGTTTACAGTGTTGTGTGCAGAGTTGAAAGAACCTACTAATCACAGCGGGGTATATGACTCTCGGGGGCGGGACATCGACCAGGTTTGATGCAAGCAGAGACACATTTCTCAACGAGTGAACGTTAAAGCAGCAGTTGCCATGGAGAGTTTTCTTCCGTGCTTGGCTGGCTGACATTAGTCTCAGCACGCTGCTTTTACAAAACTTCCTAAAAAATAATCTTTAAAGTTGCTTACCTAGCGGGACATATGTCGTGGTTTACAAAAAGCGCAGAGGACAAGAGCGGTGAGTGCGAAAAGTCTTTTATTGTCCACACAGTCTGTGATTCAAAAAACTAAAATTACGGTGCCAATTGAACAAAAAGGCAAGAAAAAGATATGTTGATGGTAATAACAACACAAATGTGAATCTAAATATATGTATAATATATTTTTTTAAAACAAAAAAGGCCTTACAGCCATCTATCCATCCATCCATCTTCTTCCACGTATCCGAGGTCGGGTTGCGGGGGCAGCAGCCTATGCAGGGAAGCCCAGACTTCCCTCTCCCCAGCCACTTCGTACAACTCCTCTCAAGGGATCCTGAGGTGTTCCCAGGCCAGCCGGGAGACATAATCTTACTAACGTGTCCTTGGTCTTCCCCGTGGCCTCGTACCGGTCGGACGTGCCCAAAACCCCTCCCGAGGGAGGTGTTCGGATGGCATCCTGAACAGATGCCCGAACCACCTCATCTGGCTCCTCTCGATGTGGAGGAGCAGCGCCTTTAGTTTGAGCTCTTCCCGGATGACAGAGCTTCTCACCCTGTCAGCGAAGGAAACTCATTTCGGCCGCTTGCACCCGTAATCTTGTCTTTTCGGGCATAACCCAAAGCTCATGACCATAGGTGAGGATGGGAATGTAGATCAACCGGTAAATTGAGAGCTTTGCCTTCTGGCTCAGCTCCTTTTTCACCACAACGGATCAATACGGCGTCCGCACTACTGAAGACGCCGCACCGATCCGCCTGTCGATCTCACGATCTACTCTTACCTCACTCCTGAACAAGACTCCAAGGTACTTAAACTCCTCTGCTAGAGGCAAGATCTCCTCCCCATCACGGAGATGGCACTCCACCCTTTTTCGGGCGAGAACCATGGACTCGGACTGGGAGGTGCTGATTCCCATCCCAGTCGCTTCACACTCGGCTGCGAAACGATTCAGCCAGTTATGCAAATTATACAATGATGTCATATTGAGCCCGTCCCAGCCACGTCCCCACTGCTCCCATGTCTTAGAAATGCAATGAGTTCTGAAGAGAGTATTTCTTTACTTACCTGAGCTTCAGCTCTCTTGTTTGTGATTGGTGGACTGAGCGAGAAGAATCAGGGCTCATTTCAGACCTACAAAGGAGATAAACTGCCTTGGTGATCCTGGTCATGTGTACATTCTTGAGCCGTAGCTAGCTATATATACTGTATATACAGTACAGGCCAAAAGTTTGGACACACCTTCTCATTCAATGGCTTTTCTTAATTTTGATAACTATTTAAATTGTAGATTGTCACTGAAAGCATCAAAACTATGAATGAACACGTGAAGTTATGTACTTCACAAAAAAAAAGTGAAATAACTGAAAACATGTTTGATATTCGAGCTTTTTCAAAATAGCCACCCTTTGCTCTTATTACTGTTTTGCACACTCTTGGCATTCTCTCGATGAGCTTCAAGAGGTAGTCACCTGAAATGGTTTTCACTTCACAGGTTTCATAGTTTTGATGCTTTCAGTGACAATGTAGAATGTAAATAGTCATGAAAATAAATAAAAATGCATTGAAATGAGAAGGAGTGTCCAAACTTTTGGCATGTACTGTACGTGTATAATTTGTTTATCGCTGTTATAAAAGAGCGCCTCTGTTGGGTCATTTTTAGTGCATAATTAATTTACACTGCACTACAGGCTATACACTGACCACTCTAAAATATAGCCATGTTGACTTTCTGTATTGTTGTATCTTAAGACTAGACAGTATAAAGTAATAAAAATTACTTGCTGACATGTGAAAGGTGTACTGTACTTAATGATGTCATGTTTGTGTACTGTTGCAAAATTTTGCATCCTTGTGTTGTCATCTATCACCCATTATTCCGAGCCGCTACGATACTTTGGGGGTAATTTGATAATTAATCAACATTTGTTGTTTTTTTTATTACTTTTTATATTTTTCAATTATATTTATTTAATAACATGTTGAGAAGGCTCTTATATGGCACATTTCCTGGTGAATGGTAAGACAGGAGGACATGCAGTTGTGACTATGTCAATTATGTGAATTATTAAAAACTTGGGGTGTAACGGTACGTGTATTTGTACTGAACCATTTCGGTACGGGGGTTCCGGTTCGTTGCGGAGGAGTACCGAACGAGTTCCACACAAACATATGAAGTGGCCGCCTATGCTTAAGTCTTAACAAGCTCCGCTCCGTTCTGCCACTGTCTCCTGCACAGCACCCTGCATTGTCCCTCCCACACAACCATCTGATTGGTTACAACCGTAGCAGTAACAAGCAAATCAGCAGTGCGTATTCAGAGCGCACGGAGTCAGCGCTTCAGCGTCGAGCAGATACGTCTTTAACAGGGGATCAACGGACTCTCCCCACATTATTAAAGTAGTTGACTTTTAAGTCAACTACCTTCTAGAAACAAACTGCAGCTCAGCTCACTCGCAGTCCTGGCTTTAGGTGAAGGCTAGTTAGCTTTTAGCGTAACGTTAGCTCATTTTGCGGTGTGTGCGTGTGTGTGTGTTACAGACAGTGTTGATTGAGGTGTGTTGAAGCAGCAAAAAAGGACATTATGTTAAATGAAGAGTTTCTGTCTCTGATAGTGTATATAATAATGTAAGTGCATCATAAAGCCTACATGAACTCCATGGTGTCCAGGGATGAATAGTCTCTCCTATTGCTATTGTACTATTTTTTCAGCAATAGTTACATCAATCATTAGTAATGTAGCAGCCTAGTTTTGAATGGCAGGGTCCCTGCAATTACATGTTGATACAAATATATAATGTACATAATAAAAATCAACTACAGGCTTCCCCAATGCTGTAATAAATTCAGCATGATGAAATGACTTGAAAGTGTTTAAGCAACAACTTGAGGCAGTTTAATGTGGATTAACGTGGGCAGAATTATTATAGTGTTCCCAATGGTAAAAGGATCAAGCCATCGTTTACAAATTTGGTATATAAATAACCAAAAAATTTATATTTTGCTGTTTCTTACTGTACTGAAAATGAACCGAACCGTGACCTCTAAACCGAGGTACGTACCGAACCGAAATTTTTGTGTACCGTTACACCCCTATTAAAAACACAAAGATTTATTGAACAAAGACAAATCCTCTGATGATGGATACATGGTATGGATCTTTTCGGGTATACAGTGAAACCTAAACTTAAGAGTGCCCTAACTTAAAAATGTTTTGAGATGGGAGCTGTCTCTCGGCTATGTGTCATGCTTTAACTTACGAGCAAAAACTTGGGTTATAAGCATCCCCGCCATTGATTGGCATAGCAAATGTACAGTGAACCTTGGAAGATACGCCCAAAACATCAAGTCTTACTCGTTAGCATTAGCTTATAACTATAGATGGACATAATTTGTTTTTCAAAACTGGGAAGGCTAACGTTGTCATTGTTTTATCTGTTGTGACTCCTTGTTGAAAATAGTACAGGATAGGGAGCAGTGCGCAATTGCGCATGCAGGCACGCACCTTGGAGGTAACATTGGTGTGGACCAAACCATTTTTTTTTACAAAGGGCCAAAGGGGTTATTGAAAAAATTACAATACCAAATACAATAAAAATGGGACCCTTTACCTCCCTGTTTGGCACTCAGCATCAAGGGTTGGAATTGGGGGTTAAATCAGCAAAAATTATTCCCAGGCGCGGCCAACGCTGCTGCCCACTGCTCCCCTCACCTCCCAGGGGGTGATCAAGTGTGATGGGTCAAGTGCAGAGAATAATTTTGCCACACCTAGTGTGTGTGTGACAATCATTGGTACTTTAACTTTAATTATAAGGTTGTATTAATTAATATTTATTCATATGAATATCAGTATTACTATTGTCCGGCCAGTTACGCATGGTGTAGCAATACAATATTATTATCTGAGTGGAAATCAGGAGAAATTTGTGAGAATGGGGCAATTTGGGACTTTCCCGGTATAAAATCTGGAGGGTTGGCAAGTATGCTATTACAGTTGTCCCTTCTTTAAAGCATATTCCAAAATGTATTCCCGTCCTAAATTAATAATTTTCAATCATAAAAATGGCTAAATAAACTATTGGCCACTGGATGAGACCAACCCACTCAGAGTGTGCTGTTCAGTATCTTGGCCACGGATTGGCTCAGCCTCAGTCAGCATTACTATATAGGTATAAACAAGTCTAAAGGTGACAAAAGGGTGTTATTCCATGTCTCGAGGGCTTTTATTATGTCGGAAATGTATTTAGAATGTCTTAAACAGGTTTTCAATGTTCTTGCTATGAAAATATTAGATTTTTAATGAATAATTGCTTCTTGTGGAAATTAATTTGTCCCATTGATGTTTGCAACCAATTACGGTAAGCACAATAAACGAGGGACGCGCATGCAACCCATCATGCCATCTGCAGCAAGCGTCGCACCGGGACACGCCCTTGCATCGCGGCCACAAGCCTGCAAGACTGCAGGCAAATGACAATCAGCGCACCGGGGGTTGATGAGGGCAGACGACATAAGGACCAGTGGACCTGAAGATCCTGTGCCGGAAATTAGTTCACTCTCCGTAGTAAGCATCCTGTCTCTAGCTTCCCTCCTCGTACCTGCTCTCTGTGCTTTCCCTCTGCCGTGTCTTATATGTCCTCTGTTTTCCCGCAGTTATCCCTTCGTATCCAGTGATCGAGCTGTGCGCCTTGTTCCCTTGGACTTCCCTCCGGATTTTGGACTGCTTCCCTCGATCCTCGACCTCCGTTTGGACACGGAACTCGACGCCTCTCTCCAGCCCCAGACTTCTCCCTTGTTCACGGACTGCCTTCTTGCCTTGCCCCTCTGGATTTGTGGACAATTCATCCAACACGCACGAACAACACCCTCTGGTAACATTTATAGTGTTACTTATTCACATCGTCTTACACTACACACTCCTAGTAGCATACACGCTCCAACACGCAATTAAATTCAATAAACCTGTTGAACTCATCCCTGTCGCTGTATCGTTTCCTTCCCCCGCCGTACGTAACAACGACTGTAGTTACAAAGCTTTGAGGATATATCATTATTACATTTCTGTTATCTGAACTTTTAAACCATTTTGACCACAATCTGTTGGTAAATGTTGGTAAATTACAGTCATGGCTCTATTAGCAATACATATCAGTGTTTTTAATGTTATGGCAAAATGTCAAAATATCGTATCGCAGGTTACTCTTGTGTAGACAGGAAGCGATCGGTTTTATTTGGTTGACTACTGTGGGAATAATAGTTGTAGGCTATTTTCTATTTTCCTTGTAATGTTAACAGTAACGGTTTTGTTGTATTTCCTCCTCATCACTAGGGGAGCTCCAGGGTTTGAGGTGTGTCAAATGTCAGCCAATCAGCCAACACTAAATAATTGCCTCATGCTAATAAAAATGTGACCTAATCCTAATATGTGTAGACGTCAAAAACAGTAAAAAAAAACAACAAAAAAAAAAACGGCATTAGTATAATATAGCACAGGAATCATTTATAATTCTATGAGAGACAAAACTCAAATAGAATTTGAAAAACCAAGAAAATATTTGAAAGACTTGGTCTTCACTTTTTAAAATAAATGCATTTATTTTTTTACTTTGCTTCTTATAACTTTCAGAAAGACAATTTTAGAGAAAAAAAATACAACCTTAAAAATTATTTTAAGATTTCTAAACACATTTACCTTTTAAATTCCTTCCTCTTCTTTCCTGACAATTTAAATCAATTTTCAAGTAAATTTATTTTTTTAATTGTAAAGAATAATAATTTAATTTAAATTTAATTCTTCATTTTAGCTTCTGTTTTTTTCGACGAAGAATATTTGTGAAATATTTCTTCAAAGTTATCATGATTAAAATAAAATAAAAATATTCTGGAAAATCTAGAAAATCTGTAGAATCAAATTTAAATCCTATTTCAAAGTATTTTGAATATATTTTCTAATTTTTGTTCTGGAAAATCTAGAAGAAATAATGATTTGTCTTTGTTAGAAATGTAGCTTGGTCCAATTTGTTATATACCGTATTTCCTTGAATTGCCGCCGGGCTGCTAATTAATTTAAAACCTCCTCTCACTCATGCGCTTAACAAAGACATGGGGTAAAATTAAGCATGCGCTAATTATTTTAAAATATCTTCTCACTCGGGCACTTACCAAAGGTATGCAGTAAAAATTTGAGTGTGATGTAAGCTTGGACCTTAAATCCTACTGAATAACTCTTAATCTTCTTCCCTTTATGCGATTTCAAATTACCGGTATTGAAATCAGCCTCCTTCCATTTTGAAAATGATGACAGGGGAAGTGTCACTCGTGACGTCACGAGTTTGACCAGGCGGTAATATTAAGCATGCGCTAATTATTTTGGGAAGCGAGTTTGACCAGGCAAGAATTCAAGGCAGGCGCATACCATATGCCCTGCGGCAATTCAAGGAAATACGGTATTCTAACAAAGTGCAGATTGGATTTTAACCTATTTAAACAATTTAAAACACAATTAATCTTAATCAGGAAAATTTACTAATGATGTTCCATTAATTCTTTTTTTTTATTTTTTCAAAAAGATTCAAATTATCTAGTTTTTCTCTTCTTTTTGTTCGGTTGAATTTTGAATTTTAAAGAGTCAAAATTGAAGATGAACTATGTTTCTAAATTAAATTTTCATTTTTTTCATGTTTTCTCCTCTTTTAAACCGTTTAATTAAGTGTTTTTTCATCATTTATTGTCTACAAAAAAACCTTCCGTAAAAGGAAAAAAATGTACGACGGAATGACATACAGAAATACCCAGTTTGTTATATACCATATTTCCTTGAATTGCCACAGGACATATAGTATGCGCCTGCCTTGAATTACTGCCGGGTCAAATTCGCTTCCCAAAATAATTAGCGCATGCTTAGTATTACCGCCTGGTCAAACTTGTGACGTCACGAGTGACACTTCCCCTGTCATCATTTTCAAAACGGAGGAGGCAGATTTCATTACCGGTAATTTGAAATCGCATAAAGGGAAGAAGATTAAGAGCTATTCAGTAGGATTTAAGGTCCAAGCTTACATCACACTCAAATTTTTACTGCATACCTTTGGTAATTGTCCCGGAGTGAGAAGAGGTTTTAAATTAATTAGCGCCCCGGCGGCAATTCAAGGAAATACGGTATATAGCAGGGGTGTCAAACTCAAATACAGAGAGCGCCAAAATTTCAAACGGAACAAAGCCGCGGGCCAAATTTTCAAACGGAACAAAGCCGCGGGCCAAGGTTGAACAAATTAACCTTTTAAGAGGGATCCAAACAAGTTTTGCATTGAATATTGAACAAGCAAGGCTTATATAACTCTATAGAGACATGCAAAGTCGAGTTTCAAATGATCCATCCATGCATTTTCTACCGCTTGTCCCTTCTGGGGTCGCTGGAGCCAACCTCAGCTGCATTCGGGCGGAAGGCAGCGTACACCCTGGACAAGTCGCCACCTCATCACAGGGCCAACACAGATTGACAGACAACATTCACACTCACATTCACACACTAGGGCCAATGTAGTATTGCTAATCAACCTATCAATAATAATTGAAAAATATCAATGGCATATCAAATAAAATTTTAATAAAAATTGTGGGGGGGGGCGGGTTTTGTGGTAGCGAAGGTGTATATTGTGGCGTCCAGGAAGAGTTAATGCTGCAAGGGCTTCTGGGTATTACGTGTGTTACGGTGCAGATGTTCTCCCGAAACGTGTTTGTCATTCTTGTTTGGTGTGGCTTCACAGTGTGGCGCATATTTGTAACATTGTTAAAGTCGTTTATACGGCCACTCTCAGTGTGACCTGTATGGCTGTTGACCAAGATTTTCTGGAGGGGCAGTGAAATTCGGGAGTCTCTCGGGTAAATCGTGAGGGTTGGCAAATCCGTTGTTACAGCGGCACCGCCCCTGTATAATACCGGCGGGCCAGCTCTAATCTTAATTTGATATTACCTCAAGGGCCAAATGAAATCACACGGCGGGCCAAATATGGCCCGCGGGCCAGAGTTTGACACCCATGGTATATAGATTTATTTATTAAAGGTAAATTGAAATTTTAATAAAAATTGGGGGGGGGGGGCGGGTTTTGTGGTAGCGAGGGTGTATATTGTGGCGTCCAGGAAGAGTTAGTGCTGCAAGGGGTTCTGGGTATTACGTGTGTTACGGTGCAGATGTTCTCCCGAATCGTGTTTGTCATTCTTGTTTGGTGTGGCTTCACAGTGTGGCGCATATTTGTAACATTGTTAAAGTCGTTTATACGGCCACCCTCAGTGTGACCTGTATGGCTGTTGACCAAGTATGCCTTGCATTCATTCATGTGTGTTAGAGCCGCAGATAATATGTGACTGTGCCGGCACGTTGTTTGTATGGCGGAAAAGCGGACGTGGCGACAGGTTGTATAGGACGCTAAAGGCAGTGCTTTCGAGGCACGCCCCCAATATTGTTGTCTGGGTGGAAATTGGGAGAAATTCGGAAGAATTGTTGCCCCGGGAGATTTTCTGGAGGGGCAGTGAAATTCGGGAGTCTCTCGGGTAAATCGTGAGGGTTGGCCCCCTGTATAATACCGGCGGGCCAGCTCTAATCTTAATTTGATATTACCTCAAGGGCCAAATGAAATTACACGGCGGGCCAAATATGGCCCGCGGGCCAGAGTTTGACACCCATGGTATATAGATTTATTTATTAAAGGTAAATTGAGCAAATTGGCTATTTCTGGCAATTTATTTAAGTGAGTATCAACCTGGTAGCCCTTCGCATTAATCAGTACCCAAGAAGTAGCTCTTGGTTTCAAAAAGGTTGGTGACCCCTGAATGTCGTTTTATGGTGATTTTTAACGATGAGCAATTTTTTTTCTGATAGTTAACTTAAGCTACATTACTTACTGCACGTTCATGTATTGTATTCTTCCACACATCCATTCCTCTTCTTCCTCCTCCCCCTTCTCAGTGAACGTTCCCAGAAGGAAAAAATTGAGACATTTCCATTGGTCCTTTTGCCGGGAGAGGAGGAGAAAACACTGAAGACCAACTGAAATTCCTCAAAGCTCCTCCAATTTCCTCCAAGCCGTCGTCGAAACCTCTTCTCTGGTCTACTTCTCTGTCGCCCATCCGAGCAGCTATCAAATCTACTTAACGGTAACGTAGCAGCGACGAGGACTTACCCCGTTTCATTTTTACACTCAAAAAGAGAATTTTAATACATACAACCGCTTCGAATGGTAGTTCCTGCTGCTTAAACCTGACTTTTTTTTCTCGCTTCCTCGACCAGATGTTGCGGGGTGTCGCTGTGCTCTTTCTGCTTGCCTTGGCTCACTCTCACGCAGAGGTAAGTTTAAACTTGGCTAAAAAGTCGCATTCAATATCCTAAAGCCGCATGCCGAATGATTTAGAATAGAAAAACAGTTAGAATGTTTAGGTTATGGTCATATTTTCAGGGTATTTATGCGGTATTTTCCACAGGTTTGTTCTAAAATGTCACTAAATGCTAATGGAGTATGGCACACTTACTAATTGTAGTAATTGGTGCACTACTTCACCATTAATAATGCTCATATTTTGCCAATTAAAACCCATTCTGAATGATATATAACAGGGGCGCTCACACTTTTTCTGTAGGCGAGCTACTTTTCAATTGACCAAGTCGAGGAGATCTACCTCATTCCTATTTATAATTTATATTTATTCATTTATGAAAGAGACATTTTTGTTAACAAGTTAATGGTGTTTAATGATAATACAAGCATGTTTAATACACATAGATTCCTTTCTTTCATGAAGACAAGAATATAAGTTGGTGTATTTGATTCTGATGACTTGCCGTCCATCCATCCATCCATTTTCTACCGCTTATTCCCTTTTGGGGTCGCGGGGGGCGCTGGCGCCTATCTCAGCTACAATCGGGCGGAAGGCGGGGTACACCCTGGACAAGTCGCCACCTCATCGCAGGGCCAACACAGATAGACAGACAACATTCACACTCACATTCACACACTAGGGCCAATTTAGTGTTGCCAATCAACCTATCCCCAGGGGCATGTTGCATTCATTGGAATTAGACAGTGGTGCTGATAATGTCCGCATTTTCAAATGGAGGGAAAAAAAAGTCCTCCTTTCTGTCCAATACCACATGAAAGTGGTTGGATTTGGCATCTCATTTGTCCAACTTGCATACTCGTTTTTAAACACTTTGTTATGAGAGTAGCATATGTGTGTGGCCCTTTAATGTCTGGCAGCAGGTGAGTGACGTCAGTGAGAGTGCGGGTGGGCAAGCAAGTGAGAAAGCGGTCGCTGAGGGCGGGGGAGAAATAAATACATTGGCATCAAACTCCGTAGCTTGCTAGCTTGTGCACGCTAGCTTTCTGAGACTCTTATTTTGTTAGCACAGGCAGGATGAAACAGGTCTTTTATGGTGAAGACAGGAACTGTGCAGTCGGTCTTTAGAGTTTTGACAGTAAGTACGGAGTCTCTAGAAATAAAATGTGTTTCTCTGCGTCCGCCCTGTTAGTGATTTTTTTCTTAGATATGAGCTCGCAGCAGCCAGCGTCATCTCACAAGATCCTCGGGTGCCGAGAATGTCAAACAACTGACGAAAGTGAAGTCTTGGTATGATTGATGATTGCTCATTTTTATGTCTATTTTTTAATGCCTGGCTTGAGATCGACTGACACACCCTCCGAGATCGACGTAATGGGCACCCCTGATATATAACATTGGTTCCCAAACTTTCACCAAGTACCATCTCAGAAAAAAAAAAGGTTATCCAAGTACCACAATAAAGACTAACATTAGGCCTACTGAAATTATATTTTCTTATTTAAATGGGGATAGCAGGTCCATTCTATGTGTCATACTTCATCATTTCACGATATTGCCATATTTTTGCTGAAAGGATTTAGTAGAGAATATTGACGATAAGGTTCGCAACTTTTGGTCGCCAATAAAAAAGCCTGGCATGTGTTGCAATGTTAATATTTCATCATTGATATATAAACTATCAGACTGCGTGGTCGGTAGTAGTGGGTTTCAGTAGGCCTTTAAAATACAGTAGCGCAGTGGGCCAAAGTATTGATTAAAAACAAGGCAGATTTTTTATTTAACGGGTATATTAATATGTTTGCACACTGTAACAATACACATAGTTTGAACGGTAACACTGTTTGAATATATAAGTCAAATATATAAATAGAAATGTAAAACACTGTACTTTAATCAAGTGTTTTTTTGTTGTTGTACAACTAGATGGCGCCCGCACAGTTTGAGAATGACTGAGTTAGAAAACGTGTCAAACTCAACGCCCAGGGGCCAAATCATTTAATGTGGTCCGCAAAAATCAGGAAATATAATGATATGCTTTAATAAAGAATATTTTCTTAAAACTACTTGTACTGCATGCATATCCTTTATATTCATATATCTTAAGTTTTACTAGTATCTAATAATACAATAACATTTTAATATACATTCAAAAACATTGTTTTATTAAAATCAAAATAAATATCTAAATACCTGCCGGAGTTATGATTTCGAAGCAAGCTATCTACACTAAAAATGACAACAGAAATTAACAGTAAAATTCTGGCGACTGAGCTGCCAGTTTCTTTTAACTGCGAAACAACTTTGGTACTGGTATATATATATATATATATATATATATGCTATAAAACAACTGTAGACTTTACTGTAAAAAAACAGTGGTACAGTTTTTTCAGTCCTTTTACAATAATATGCTACAAAAAAACACCGAATATTTTACGGCAAAGTTCTTGGAACTGAGATGCATGTTTTTTGTACAGTAAAATCAAAAAAACATTTTTGAAGCAAACATAAAAAAAAGATACAATAATCAAATACATATGAAATAATGTAATATAAGGCAAATCCTTATTCATTGTTTTATCATATATTATTCACTCTGATGGCGTCCGTAACTGCGATGTGGCCATCAATTAAAACGAGTTTGACACCCCTGATTTACAAGAAGAAAACACCTGGAACCGGTAGTTTGATGTGAAGTTATCCCGCGGTCTCAAGCGTTTTTTTTCTTCCCCCGGGGTTGTTAAATGTCATCAGATGTTTATGGAATGTGGTACCAATCATTGTTTCTTGTTGCAGTAGGCACTTTTATTCAAAACAAGTGAAGTTTGTAAGGTAAAGCGGCTCAGGAAAAGGGTGCTATACATAAAGGAGTGACATGTGAATGGCAGGCAGCTGTGAAAAGAAAAGAAGGAAGGACCGAGCTTGTGTACATTTCATCAGCGCTGCTCCACCTACACTTTGCACTTACTGCTGGGGATGCTTGGCAGCTGCTCTAATGGTCTCCAAACAGTGCATTTGGGTGGTCAGTCAGGCAGCATGTGTGTTTGTTTGCACGCTCAAGATAGGTCTCAAGAATGCTCACCTTATGGACATCACACTGTGGAGTGACGTCGTGGATTGTAGTTTGATGACTGGCGGAACAATGGTGAGCTATAAGGTGTTTTCTGTTTCATTTTTGTCCATGTTGGAAATAGGAAAGCGTGCACGCGAAAGTTTTTGTTTGATGACCTCACAGTCTCAGCTGTTGAACACCTGGCTTCTCTTTGTTTATTGCCTCGTTGACCTTGAGTCACATACAGAGGAAGTAAACTGCATTTATTTTGCCGTCATATTGACTGTCTGTCACCTAATAGAATAGAATAGAATATAAAAGAATAGAAAATAATAGAATATAAAGTACTTTATTGATTACAGAGATATAAAAACATTTGATTGGCACTACATAGGTCATAGAGCAGGGGTGTCAAACTAATTTTGGATTGTGGGCCAGATGGAGAAAAAACTCCACCCAAGTGGGCCGGACTGGTAAAATCATGCTACGATAACTTAAAAATAAAGACAACTTCAGATTGTTTTCTTTGTTTAAAAAATGTATGTTGTTGTTGTTGTTGTTTTTACACTTACACGTTACGGTTAATAGTATTCTATCTTTATTTGTCGTTATTTATACTTTCTGAATACATTTTGTAATAATGTTCATCAGTCAACTCATTGGTGTTAATTTTCAATCTATTAAGATAAAAAAATAATATCAAAATCATTTTCCTCTGGTGCACTAACATGTGTTTTTTTTTCATACATATGTAGCATAATCTACAAAGATACAAAGAATTACCATTACGACATCTAGTGGACACATTTAGTACAGCAGTTCCTTTCATTCCAAAATTTCGGCTCAATATTATACTTAGCAACCTCATCTCGCGGGCCGGATAAAACCTGTTCGCTGGCCTGATCCGGCCCGCGGGCCGGATCAGGCCAGCGGGCCGGATCTTGTTTGACACCCCTGTCATAGAGCCAATGATAATGCACGGTAGTGATTGACAGAGTAGGGGCCATTTGCAGTAAGTGTTAAGTGGTTATTGTTGTTAATGAAAGCAAACAAAAATAATATTATTGCTTAGTTCAATGTCAATCAATCAATGTTTACTTATATAGCCCTAAATCACTAGTGTCTCAAAGGGCTGCACAGACCACCACGACATCCTCGGTAGGCCCACATAAGGGCAAGGAAAACTCACACCCAGTGGGACATTGGTGACAATAATGACCCAGTGGGACGTCGGTGACAATGATGACTATGAGAACCTTGGAGAGGAGGAAAGCAATGGATGTCGAGCGGGTCTAACATGATACTGTGAAAGTTCAATCCACAATGGATACAACACAGTCGCGAGAGTCCAGTCCAAAGAGGATCCAAGACACAGCAGCGAGAGTCCCGTTCACAGCGGAGCCAGCAGGAAACCATTCCAAGCGGAGGCGGACCAGCAGCGTAGAGATGTCCCCAGCCGATACACAGGCGAGCAGTACATGGCCACCGGATCGGACCGGACCCCCTCCACACGGGAGAGTGGGACATAGAAGAAAAAGAAAAGAAACGGCAGATCAACTGGTCTAAAAAGGGAGTCTATTTAAAGGCTAGAGTATACAAATGAGTTTTAAGGTGAGACTTAAATGCTTCTACTGAGGTGGCATCGCGAACTGTTACCGGGAGGGTATTCCAGAGTACTGGAGCCCAAACGGAAAATGCTCTATAGCCCGCAGACTTTTTTTGGGCTTTGGGAATCACTAATAAGCCGGAGTCCTTTGAACGCAGATTTCTTGCCGGGACATATGGTGCAATACAATCGGCAAGATAAGATGGAGCTAGACCGTGTAGTATTTTATACGTAAGTAGTAAAACCTTAAAGTCACATCTTAAGTGCACAGGAAGCCAGTGCAGGTGAGCCAGTACAAGCGTAATTTGATCAAACTTTCTTGTTCTTGTCAAAAGTCTAGCAGCCGCATTTTGTACCAACTGTAATCTTTTAATGCTAGACATGGGGAGACCCGAAAATAATACGTTACAGTAGTCGAGGCGAGACGTAACAAACGCATGGATAATGATCTCAGCGTCTTTAGTGGACAGAATGGAGCGAATTTTAGCGATGTTACGGAGATGAAAGAAGGCCGTTTTAATAACGGTTTTAATGTGTGCCTCAAAGGAGAGAGTTGGGTCGAAGATAATACCCAGATTCTTTACCGTGTCGCCTTGTATAATTGTTTGGTTGTCAAATGTTAGAGTTGTATTATTAAATAGAGTTCGGTGTCTAGCAGGACCGATAATCAGCATTTCCGTTTTTTTTGGCGTTGAGTTGCAAAAAGTTAGCGGACATCCATTGTTTGATTTCATTAAGACACGCCTCCAGCTGACTACAATCCGGCGTGTTGGTCAGCTGAGGCTAATACTTTTCCACTCCAGTACTGTAGGTGGCAAAAGTGGTGTATTACTGTAGTTAACATAAACAATAATGTTTGTGGAAGATGGCTAACTAGTGTGTAAATTGCATTGTTTCCCATGCATCCTGCCATGGATACACTTAGGCAGCCATGTATGCATATTGGTGCAGCCTTTTGCACTACTCCATTATAACGGGACTGTATGTGACGGTAGCTTGTTGTTCCAACTCAGCACAATAGTTGGCATCGTAACTCTGTTTTGACGACACCTGTCCCTGACCGAGGATGTGCTACCAATTTATATACTTCAGAGTATTCCGACTCCTCTAGATTCTGTTTTTCAAAAAGCTCCTTTTTGAGTGTCATCGAACACTTTTAAAGTTAGGGTCTAACATTAAAGCACAAATATTTTTCTCAATCAGATTAGATTATATTAGATAGTACTTTATTTATTCCGTCAGGAGAGTTCCTTCAGGAAAATTACAATTTTCAGCACAATCCCATTCAAGATCAGACAAACATTAAAGGGAGACAGAACAGGATCGCTGACGGGTCTGCCGGCTTCCAGCACCCCTTACAAAAAAAGATGAGATACAGGTAAACAAGGGGGGGAGAAAAAATAGAAGATTAAAATAAAATAAAAAAATCGGTCTTAGCCTGGGCCCTGGAGAGGGGGTGCAGACTGAGGCCAAGGGAAAAAAACAACAACTCATAGCCATAGTACACACCCCTCTTACATGTGCGTAAGAGGGAAACATCAAACATCAAAGAACACATAGGACATTAAAGACATTAAAACAGCAGATACAACCAGACACTTCTACATACAGCTATGAATAAAAAGTAAAAGAAACATATCCACTGTGGTGGCCTCTGCGGTGTTCCACGCCATCGTCCGCTGGGGTGGAGGGAGGATGGCCAGAGACAGGAGCAGACCCAACAAAGCAACCAGGACAGCCGACTCCACTCTCGGCCAGTGTCCAGTCCGCATGGATGAGCGATGATACGTCCAAGGAGACTGAGGTGTCCGACACCTGCTCACCCAGCCAAGACACCGCAAAGCCTCTCCGTCCCAGCGCTCAGTGCCAGCTCCGCAGCCCTTTCCCCTCATCCGCATCTCCTCGAGTCCCTCCAAAGCGACTCCGGTGTGGCAGACACCCAGCAGCTGGTCTCCATGGCCAAAAGGCTCCCGGGAGGCAGATCCAGAAGTCCACAAAAAAAGCACCACAGAGGTCACGAAAGTGACACCCCTTATCACACAGTCCCAAAGGGTCCTGGACCAAAAGGCAAAAAAATATAATAACACATGAAAACAAGAGGGAAACACAAAAGGATGATACAAGAGCACAGAGATCCTGCCTACAGCAGCCACTACAGCAGCGCCATCTTGGAAAAAAGTGGCTAGTGCTGACAAAACCTTCTACCAACGCACCCAGATTCTCAAAAAAAAAAAAAAAAACGCACAAAAAGAAGAAACGTGATTTGTATTTTGTGAACATATTTGTTTTGCTTTTCATGTTTTATGTTCATCTGGGCCAATTATGCAAATTAGACTCAGTTGCCTTCTATTTCCACAATGACAAACAAAAGTACTAAGTAGACCCACTAACAAACAGTAGTAGTGTGTAATAGTAGTAAAAGTGGAAAAAATAAAATGGGAAATAAGTAAGTTTCATCATTCTTGTTTCACAGCAGTCATAAGTTGCACATAAATTAATTGGTAAGAAATAATGTGGTTGAAGGTGTTTCCGCCATGATAAACAAGACCGTTGGTAAAAGCCACAGCGTCAAATAAGGGCCACATCCTCCTCGGTAGTAAACTGTTGTTACGAGAAATGACCAATTGAAAAAGGCCAAGCTGTTTGTTCATTAATTACAGTAACCCGTTTAGAATGTCATGTGCAATGGTTGCTAGGAGACGTAGAAAGAATACATGTCATCCTTCATGTTCTTTACTTACTAGACCAGTCATGTTGCTGTAATATAATGTGATGCCAATGTTAGTTCTCTTCCTGAGTTTAGTGAAGTGTAGCATCAATTGGCATATCATGCAGAACAAAGCTTAATAGGGAACTGCACTGTTACCAGCATTTTAAGCACCTTTTACTAGTAGTTTTTTACTATTTAGAAAAATAAAATAAAAAGGAAAAATGTTTGTGTTCACATAGGTATTGGGCACAATTCCTAAAAAAGTGAAAAGAAAAGTGACATCGAAGTATGGCTATTAACATTTTTGGCCTACGATGACTTGTACTTACACAGTACAATCTAACCCCATAGTCAGCTCATGTGACAACGGCACAACAGATATTTTTTCTTGGATTTTTGATTAGTTTGTGTTAGATCAAGGGTCACAGACACGGGGCCCGCGAGACGTTATTTTGCGGCCCCCACCTTAATATGAAAGTTTAATGTTAGTGCGGCCCGCGAGTTTTAAATGAATGGCGCTTGACAAGTGTTGTGGTATTTGGGTCCAAAATGGCTCTTTCAACGTTCTGGGTTGCCTACCCCTGCTTAGTGGAAAAGCGGCAAGTGACGTTGCCATGGAGACAAGGGTTTTCTTACGTGCCCGGCTGCAGTCACACTGGAACACCTGTCCGTCAGTAATAACAATCCCCGATAACCTGGACCAATTCGAATTAGGGCTGGGCGATATATCGATATATACGATATATCGCGGGTTTGTCTCTGTGCGATATAGAAAATGACTATATCGTAATATTCGAATATACGTTCACACGCAGGACTTTTAGCTGCGGGCGTACACTTCAGGCTCTCCTCGCTCTTTCCTGTCTCTCCTTCTCGCAGACAAGCAGGCTTACATATGTCACACGTCACATACACGCCCTCACAGGGCACAGAGGTAAAAAAAAAAAAAAAAAAGGGCAGAGAGCTAGCGACGTGGCTAATGTTAGCTGCTAACGTAGCCGTACGAGGGAAAGATGGTGCGGATCTGGTAACAAATGAAGGAAGACTTAATTCCCAATAACAACAGCAGGGTTTTCATCGTCTGGCAGTGGTTCGGCTTCAAGAGGGAATATGTCGAACAGACAACCGTAATTTGTCAAGTGGGGTGGGGGAGCGTTGCTATAAAAAGTAGCATTACTGCTAATATGTAGCATCGTTTGTAAAGTCACTCGCTAGAGAATGAAGAGAATTTCATAACCTTAGTAACATACCACATAGTGAAGGACGAATACTATTTGATTTCCTGTTATGCAACTCATTTTTATTTGACACTTAAAATGTCTCTGACAAGCTTGCAATTTATGTTTTGGAAATGACTTGAATGTTTGTGCCATTGCTTAATAACTTTAATAAATACACTTTTGTTCAATTGACTTTGTTGTGATTTCCTTCTCTGCATGAAAGTTTAAAAGTAGCATATATGAATGCAGTATGAAGAAGAATGTTTTAATGTATACACATATAATCATCATACTGCTGTGATTATATGCATCAAATGTTCATTCAAGGCCAAGGCAAAATATCGTAATATATATCGTATATTGCGATATGGCCTAAAAATATTGCAATATTAAAAAAAGGGAATATCGCCCAGCCCTAATTCAAATTATTTGTTTTTTTATTGTTTAATTTGCAATGCCTAACACGATGAAAACTACATATATTTCTAAATGATGCCGAAAAACACTGCGGGAGCCGTCACTTTTTTTGCGCTCGCTATCTCGGGACTTTACTATTAACCGCCAACCGCCGTGTTGCTGTGGGGAGGAAAAGCGTAATGACACATTGCGGAAATAACATTATTCTCCGTGCGTCGGCTGAATACAAATATATTTTACAACCTCAATCATGTCTTTTTCAAAGCCTGCAGTGAAGAGAAAGGTCGGTGGTGAGCAAAGACAGTTCCAGGAAAAGTGGGAGATGCAATATTTCTTTGTTGAGCACAGGGGCAGCCCGACGTGTCTTATTTGCACAGAGAAAGTTGCAGTGCACGAGGGATACAATTTGAAATGTCATTATACAACTAGACATGCTGAGGAGTATGCAAAACATTTTTTAGGAAATCTTTTCTTGCGGCCCAGCCTCACCCAGACTCTGCATCCAGTTGCCCCCAGGTAAAGTGAGTTTGAGACCCCTGTGTTAGATTAAAGACAGATTTTGATTAAAAAAAAAAAAAAAAAAAAGCCTGTTTTGAACCACACCTCTTGACAAAAAACATTGAGTGATTGTTATATGTGGAAATGATTAGCACAGTTTAAAATGAAAAAAATAAAAAGTTGCTCGTAAAGGGAATATACACTATATTGTCAAAAGTATTTGGCCACCTGCTTTAACTCACGTATAAACTTGAAGTGCCATCCCATTCCTAACCCCTAGGGTTCAATATAATGTGGGTCCACCTTTTGCAGCTGTTACAGCTTCAATTCTTCTGATATATAATATACTGTACACATATTAAGTATATATTGTATATATTCGCAGATATGTTATATTCTACATTGCTATATCTAGTCTATTTATACCTTCATTGTCCTTTCCACCCTTACACTTTCCATCATTGTAACTTAGCTACTGTGTTGAACAATTTCCCTTGTGGATCATTAAAGTTTGTCTAAGTCTAAGTCTAAGGCTGTCCACAAGGTTGCGGAGTGTGTTTATAGGAATTTTCGACCATTCTTCCAAAAGCGCATTGGTCGAGAAGGCTTGGCTCTCATTCTCCATTGTAATTCATCCCAAAGGTGTTCCATCAGGTTCAGGTCAGGACTCTGTGCAGGCCAGTCAAGTTCATCCACACTAGACTCTGTTATCCATGTCTTTATGGACCTTGCTTTGTGCACTGGTACACAGTCATGTTGGAAGATGAAGAGGCCCGCTCCAAACTGTTCCCACAAGGTTGGGAGCATGGAATTGTCCAAAATGTTTTAGTATCCTAGAGCAGTGGTTCTCAAACTTTTTTCAGTGATGTACCCCCTGTGGAAATGTTTTTAATTCAAGTACCTCCTAATCAGAGCAACGCATTTTTGGTTGAAAAAAAGAGATAAAGAAGTAAAATACAGCACTATGTCATCAGTTTCTGATGTATTAACTTGTATAACAGTGCAAAATATTGCTCATTTGTAGGGGTTTTTCTTTTTCTTTTTCTATTTGGAAAAAAAGATATAAAAATATCTAAAAACTTGTTGAAAAATAAACAAGTGATTCAATTATAAATAAAGGTTTCTACACATAGAAGTAATCATCAACTTAAAGTGTCCTCTTTGGGGATTGTAATAAAGATCCATCTGAATTCATGAACTTAATTCTAAACATTTCTCCATAAAAAAAGAAATCTTTAACATCAATATTTATGGAACATGTCCACAAAATATCAAGCTGTCAACGCTGAATATTGCATTGATGTATTTTTTTTCACAGTTTATGAACTTACATTCATATTTTGTTGAAGTGTTATTCAATAAATATATTTATAAAGGATTTTTGAATTGTTGATATTTGTAGAATATTTTTTTTAAAATGTCACGTACCCCTTGGCATACCTTCAAGTACCCCCAGGGGTACGCGTACCCCCATTTGAGAACCACTGTCCTAGAGCATTCAAAGTTCCTTTCACTGGAACTAAGGGGCCAACTCCTGAAAAACAACCCCACATCATAATTCCTCCTCCACCAAATTTCACACTCGGCACAATGCAGTCCGAAATGTACCGTTATTCTGGCAACCTCCAAACCCAGACTCGTCCATCAGATTGCCAGACGGAAAAACGTGATTCATCACTCCAGAGAATGCGTCTCCATTGCTCTAGAGCAATAGTCCCCAACTACCGGGCCGCAGAAGAATTTTTTATTTAAAAAAAACAAATTAAATTTTTTTATTAAATCAACATAAAAAACACAATATACACTTACAATTAGTGCACCAACCACAAAAACCTCACTTTTTCATGACAAAAAACCTCCCTTTATCATGACAAAGAAGAAAAAAATAAAAAAAGGAATTACAGGAAATCCCTGAGCTCCTGAGAGCAGCCCATTTTTTCACAAATGTTTGTAGAAACAGTCTCCATGCCTAAGTGCTTGATTGTATACATTTTATACACGAGTGATTAGGACACCTGATTCTGATCATTTGGATGGGTGGCCAAACACTTTTGGCAATATATAATGTAGTTGTGTTTGCCGTCTACTGTGGCATCAAAATTACCACAATGATGAATAAAACATAAATCGATCCACTCCACACCAGAGTTAAATAAATAATTTTGGCGTAAACAAACTAAGACAGCAACATCATGACCTCCATGGCAGAGGTAATAAAGGAAAGACACACACATATCGTTAAGCTCTTGGATGGTTTCCATGAATGACTCAACGTCCCGCAATCCCCTCCCCGTGCTGACCTTTCATTGCTTTCTCCCACCTTTGCCTGCCTGACTGCCCGGAAGAAAGCCCTATTGTATGCCAGCCTTGTTCCTTATTCCCTATCACAATCTACAGGGATTGGCTCGCTCCTGCCAGGGTTTGTCCAATGGAAAGGCGCAATGGTAATGGGGTGGCATCTGTTCTCCGAAGGTAATTACCTTGATAATATATGGCGTGTTGTCTGGCCGTGGGAAGAGCCTGAACTGGCATACCAGTACACTTTCTTAAGGAGGTCAACAAGTTGCAGCAGAAGTCTCGTATGAGCTAACAGGCTGTGTGCTAGTTGTCATTGGAAATACTTGGACTGCACAGAGGATAAGTTGGATGGAATGAGAGAAGGTGTTTTCAGTTTAGGTTAAAGGCCTACTGAAATGAGATTTTCTTATTTAAACGGGGATAGCAGGTCCATTCTATGTGTCATACTTGATCATTTTGCAATATTGCCATATTTTAGCTGAAAGGAATTAGTAGAGAGCATCCACGATAAAGTTTGCAACTTTCGGTGTTAAGAGAAAAGCCCTGCCTCTACCGGAAGTCGCAGAAGATGACGTCACAAGTGTGGGGGCTCCTCACATATTCACATTGATTTTAATGGGAGCCTCCAACAAAAAGTACTATTCGGACCGAGAAAACGACAATTTCCCCATTAATTTGAGCAAGGATGACAGATTTGTGTTTGAGGATATTGATAGCGACGGACTACAAAAAAACAAAAAGTTAAAAAAAAAAAAAATACGCGATTGCACTGGGACATATTCTGATGTTTTTAAAAACATTTACTAGGATAATTCTGGGAAATCCCTTTTCTTTCTATTGTGTTGCTAGTTTTTTAGTGAGTTTAATATTACCTGATAGTCGGAGGTGTGTCTCCACGGGTGTCTTGACGCGCAGTGTCTCAGGGGAGTCGACGGCAGCTGTGGACGGCACAAGCTCAGCTTTTCCCCGAGGGCGACTTTTTAACCACAATTTTCTCACCGAAACCTGCTGCTTGACATTCCGTCGTGATTCATGTTGGCTTGACCGCGCTCTGATCCATAGTAAAGTTTTACTTTCCAGGAATTTTAAACAAGGAATCACCGTGTGTTTGTGTGGCTAAAGGCTAAAGTTTCCCAACTCCATCTCTCTACTTTGACTTCTCCAATATTAATTGAAAAAATTGCAAAAGATTCAGCAACACAGATGTCCAAAATACTGTGTAATTATGCTGTTAAAGCAGACGACTTTTAGCTGTGTGTGTGCGCAGCGCTCATACTTCCTAAAAACCCGTGACGTCTTGCGTACACGTCGTCATTACATGACGTTTTCAAGACGAAACTCCCGGGAAATTTAAAATTGTAATTTAGTAAACTAAAAAGGCCGTTTTGGCATGTGTTGCAATGTTAATATTTTATCATTGATATATAAACTATCAGACTGCGTGGTGGGTAGTAGTGGGTTTCAGTAGGCCTTTAATAAAGACTGACTGCTCAGAGATTATTTGTATTCTGAAACAGCAATGATCTACAAAGGATGAAAAAGTTGTATCGGTTTTTGATAGTTTGTCTATGACCCAAAGTACATATTGTTGAGAATCCATTAATCAATGTGGTATAACCATGGCCGTAACTACCATTGAGGACACCGAGGTTATGTCCTCTGTATTTTTTTAGGTGACAAAAGTATAATGACATGATTGACTGGAGATGTACTGTGTTTAGGACATTGTGTGCGCTGTACATCACCATTTGGTAAATCATAGTCTTGCACGTTACAACTCCAACAACGTAATGCAAAGAAGTCCACTTTTATTTTAAACATTATTCGATCCAAAATGTGCTCTCAACATAACATTGACATTAAGTCATACTGATGTAACTAATGTTGATTTCACCTGAATGCAAAATATTCTCCATTACTTGTTGTGGCTTTGTGGCAAATGTCATTAGTACTTGTAGTCCAAAGATGAAGATCTTGGGTTTGAACCCTGGTCGTGGTTGAAAATGTGGTATGTTTTTTTAATGTATGTTTTAATGATGTAAAACAATGTTGCTATGCTAAACTTCACGATATTAAAAAGTGGACTTTTGCTGGTTATCAAAGATGTTAGATGAGTGATAGATATTTATAGCTCAGTTAAAGCTTTTGTTATTCTGGAACTTCATTGTGTTGCTCAAGGTAATACAATTTATACTGGGCTAGGATACCAATTATTTCAGCCTTTCAAAGGTCCTCTTGCACAACCAGTTTTCGACCTCGGTATTTGTCAAATGCTAGTTACGGTCCTAGGTATAACCAAGAATAGACAAGTGCATCTGTGTTGCCGGGGAAATACACAATTGTGCATTGAAAAGGATGTTTTGTGGTGTTTTTAAAGCTGGAATTTCAAATTGTGGCACAATGAGCCTCACCTCTGAATCATATTTGGTGTTTTTTTCTGCTCACACCAGACTGTTTACTTCTACTAAGGTTATCAGTTATTTTAGTAATCAATTAATCGATTAGTTTATTCAATTAATCGTGTAATCGTATAAAACAGACTTTATATCCTAAAGGTGTGTTTTAGGAAAATATTTATTAGAGTGGAAATAATAATATTAATGACAATTTTTATAATAAATGCACATCATCAACATTGAAATTGAACTTCATGTGTGCATTAATAAAACATAAGTTTAAAAAAAAAAAAATCCACAGTTCCCCACCATACAGATCACGGCACCTACAAAACACCGCTTTCAGGTGCACTTTAGTGCGGTGGGCCTGCGGAAACCAATGTTTGCTAATTTAAAGTTCCGGGCACTCCATGCGATCCAGATTCTCTATATTTTTATTGATTACACTCATCACTTTTTTCTAATTGATTTAATCGATGAATTGTTGCAGCCCTACTTTTACGATATAATCTAAATGTGACAGTTTGACCCCACCTCCCCCACTGTCACTGTTTGCCCTTAACTTCCTCTCAAACCGTGCAAATTTGTTAGGAAGCACAAAATGGACAAACAACAAACATTCAATGTCTTTAGTCAGTGAAAAGCATTCACTCAACAAACAAATCACAACCTGTCAGTCACCATGGCTCTAAACTGGGGGGTAAAATAGTCTAAGGCTAAGGGTTTTAAATAGATGAACACACCTGCCTGGTTCTCAAAAGTTGAGTGTTAGAGAAGGACACTGGACATTTAAAAGTTATGATCTCCAAGCCTGAATTCACTGTAGCAAAAATGACTGATCAACAAGCTCAAATGTACTATGCGAGTACTTTAGACTTGTGATGATTTATTCATGGTGTATTTTTGCAAAATAACTGCATTCTTAATCACCCCTGTCAAATCGGTGGTATTTAAGTGGAAAAATGCCATTTTTATGACAGTCTGCTGTCTGTCAATGCCAGAGGAGGTTCTCTGTCCTGAGCAGGAGCACATCTACCGAGATTTTGGTGCTTGGTTTCCTGTTGATTGTTTTTCACCTTCGACACTTTGGGGTTTGAATTAATGTTTGTAAACTGTTTACAACTGCGGGCCTTGCCATCCTTGGTTTAAAAGTCCGGTTTACAAAGGTTTCATCACCTTCACTAAAAATGCATTTATTTACCTCTAAAATGTAACGTTAAATATATTTTACAGGTTTGTAAAAAAGTTATTTATTTTTCTTAAGCTGCTGCACCTCCCCTAAAGTCATCACGATGGTTTTGTTTTCAACCATGGTATTTAGCATTATTATTGAAAACACAGCTTTACTCGTTTTTTCCCTTAATTCACTTGAAAATGGTGTACACGTTTGCTGCTCAAAATTAAAAATTGCATTACCTTTTAAAAAAAGGTAACATTTGTATGTGCAGAGTGAAATGACAACCAGCAAGCAATCGTAATAGAGGTCTATGCTCTTATACTTTCACATCTGTTGTCCCGCATCATTTGTGGTGACAACAGTGGAGTGGTTAATTTACCTAGAAAGACCAGCAATGAATCATACAAATTGCAGTTGTCAAGTTAAAGCGTGCACGGGCGAGAGTTCCTCTTAAGAGGCTTCAGCAGGCGGGAGAACAGAGATGACACTGCTGAAGTAGATGTTAATTCCATCGGCTGTTCTCTCTCACCCAAGGTGGGCTAAAAATATCTGTCCAGGTGGAGGAAATATGAACTTGAGGGGGACGATGTGTCCTTTGTCTTTATCAGCTCGCTCTAATTACTGCATCTCTACACGGAGTCATGGAGCCCTGGCAAATATCGTGCAGGGGGATTAGATAGCTGGAGTGATGTTAAACAGAACACAGCCACCACGCTCTTACAATTAAAGCAAGGGGGAAGGAAGCTAAGGGTGAGGTAAGACTTGGCTGCGTATGGTGGGAGGGTTGGGTTTACACATCCCCACAGTTTGTTCTCTTAGCTTTTAGATTTGCTTAAAATGAGCCCTTTAGGAGCTGAACTAGTGTCTTATTATTAGCAACACTATGTACTAGAAGACACAAACAGTCACACAATTGACCAACAACAGCCCTAAATTCAACTCACATGCTTGGACATAAGAGGTGGTTAGATATAGTGGTGGAAAAGATTACAAATATTAAAAGTGTTCTAAATCATCGATGAATGGTTGTTTTCTGGTGTATGTTTTCTTTGTACTGCTGTGTTTAATAATGACATGACAAATGATGGCGCAGCACTGCCAACTTAAAGTGTTATATTGGAACTCCAGTGTCAAGGATAATCATTAATAGTGAAAGTCAGCCTCTTCTAATGCAGAGTTTCACATTCCTGACTCAAATTAAAAGACTAAACCATCCATCTGGAAAGTATTTACAGTGCTTCACTTTTTAAATGATAAATAAATGGGTTGTACTTGTATAGCGCTTTTCTACCTTCAAGGTACTCAAAGCGCTTTGACACTACTTCCACATTTACCCATTCACACACACATTCACACACTGATGGAGGGAGCTGCCATGCAAGGCGCCAACCAGCACCCATTAGGAGCAAGGGTGAAGTGTCTTGCTCAGGACACAACGGACGTGACAAGGATGGTACTAGGTGGGAATTGAACCAGGGATCCTCGGGTTGCGCACGGCCACTCTTCCAATGCGCCACGCCGTCCACATTTTATGTTACAGCCTTATTCCAAAATGCAAAACATAAATTTTTGTCCTCAAAATTCTACAGAGAATGCCCCATAATGACAAGGTAGAAAGGTTTTTTTGAGTTTAGCAAATTTGTTAATAAGTTTTCATAGCTTTTGCTCAATACTTTGTTGATGCACCTTTGGCAGCAATTACAGCCTCAAGTCTTTTTTAAATATTATGCCAACACTTCCTATCCAACCTGATGGAGCTGATGAGGTCCTGCAAAGAGGAATGTCCATTTTTGTGTGTGACAAACTTCTGGCATCGTATTGAAAAGATTTGAAGCTGTAATTGCTAACAAAGGCGTATCAACAAAGTATTAAGCAAAGGGTGTGAATACTTATATACATGAGATTTTTTTTTTATTTAATCGCTTTGCAACATTAAAAAAAAAAAAAAAATACTTTCAACATTGTCATTATGGTGAATTTTGAGGACAAAAGTTAATTAAACCAAACCATAACAAAATGTGGAAAAAATTAAGCGCTGTGAATATTTTCTGTATGCACTGTAAATTCAAGTGTTCAAATAACTACACTACAGTGGAAGACTGCACATTTATGCTGTGGTATTGTTTTTTTTTAACTGGGAGTTGTTTTCATTCACAGTTGGTGTTTAGTAGATTAGGTGTAGTAGGTCAGGTGAACTAGATGTGTAGTAGGTTTCGGCGTAATAGGTTTGTGTTAGCAGGACTTGGAGCCATGACATTTTATCTGGACTTACACTAGTTTTTTTCCATGTGTTTTTTAAATGAATAAATTTTACATTATAGTCGAACCTCGGATTCAGGAGGAACAGTGTGGTTTTTGTCCTGGTCGTGGAACTGTGGACCAGCTCTATACTCTCGGCAGGGTTCTTGAGGGTGCATGGGAGTTTGCCCAACCAGTCTACATGTGCTTTGTGGACTTGGAGAAGGCATTCGACCGTGTCACTCGGGAAGTCCTGTGGGGAGTGCTCAGAGAGTATGGGGTACCGGACTGTCTTATTGTGGCGGTCCGTTCCCGTTATGATCAGTGTCAGAGCTTGGTCCGCATTGCCGGCAGTAAGTCGGACACGTTTCCAGTGAGGGTTGGACTCCGCCAAGGCTGTCCTTTGTCACCGATTCTGTTCATAACTTTTATGGACAGAATTTCTAGGCGCAGTCAAGGCGTTGAGGGGTTCCGATTTGGTGGCCGCGGGATTAGGTCTCTGCTTTTTCCAGATGATGGGGTCCTGATGGCTTCATCTGGCCGGGATCTTCAGCTCTCACTGGATCGGTTCGCAGCCGAGTGTGAAGCGACCGGAATGAGAATCAGCACCTCCAAGTCCGAGTCCATGGTTCTCTCCCGGAAAAGGGTGGAGTGCCATCTCCGGGTTGAGGAAGAGACCCTGCTCCAAGTGGAGGAGTTTAAGTACCTAGGAGTCTTGTTCACGAGTGAGGGAAGAGTGGATCGTGAGATCGACAGGCGGATCGGTGCGGCGTCTTCAGTAATGCGGACGCTGTATCGATCCGTTGTGGTGAAGAAGGAGCTGAGCCGAAAGGCAAAGCTCTCAATTTACCGGTCGATCTACGTTCCCATCCTCACCTATGGTCATGAGCTTTGGGTCATGACCGAAAGGATAAGATCACGGGTACAAGCGGCCGAAATGAGTTTCCTCCGCCGGGTGGCGGGGCTCTCCCTTAGAGATAGGGTGAGAAGCTCTGCCATCCGGGAGGAGCTCAAAGTAAAGCCACTGCTCCTCCACACCAAGAGGAGCCAGATGAGGTGGTTCGGGCATCTGGTCAGGATGCCACCCAAACGCCTCCCTAGGGATGTGTTTAGGGCACGTCCAACCGGCAGGAGGCCACGGGGAAGACCCAGGACACGTTGGGAAGACTATATCTCCCGGCTGGCCTGGGAACGCCTCGGGATCCCCCGGGAAGAGCTAGACGAAGTGGCTGGGGAGAGGTAAGTCTGGGCTTCCCTGCTTAGGCTGCTACCCCCGCGACCCGACCTCGGATAAGCGGAAGAAGATGGATGGATGGATGGAAATTTTACATTAGTAGATGAGGTGACGACTTGTCCAGGGTGTATCCCGCTTTCCGCCCGAATGCAGCTGAGATAAGTTCCAGCACTACCCGCGACCACAAAGATGGATCAGCGGTAGACAATGGATGGATGGATGGAAGTAAGATGTTGACGTTCAACTCCATTGAATGTCTCACCAGTCAAATGGTAGTTTCCCCCATGACGCTAGGACGACAAAGGCTCCAGTCGTGTGCGTGTTGACTGTTTTGAAACAATCTGGATTAAGTGGACAACTACATCTTTCCAACCCCAATAGTGGCCTCATTATGGAGTGCAGCCATTGCTCTGGGTGGAGCCCCAGCACAGACCCATCCGTCTTCAATGATGGTTGAAGACCGCGAGAACAAAAGAAAAGGGTGCTAGTGTAAGATTGTAGACAATGGAGCTTATGGATGTGAGTCCGGTGGTGCTTGACAGAGCACACCCAAGTCACTTCGGTCTTGACAACAGGGCAAACAAGGGAGGGGGGGGCGTTCATTGCTGTTTTATTTCCCCCAGTGTTGAATTAACTACTAGCAGATGTGGTTCAGCCCAGTCTGTGACGTCTTCCAAGCGTTTTCCTCAGTCTGCCCCATGTTTTTCCCCTCCCCTTTTTCTTTTACCTTACATTAGAAGTCTTGGACAAGGGTGTCTGGTACGTGGAAAATAAATGCCTCCAGACTGGAGTGACATCATCCTATTTGTCCATTTATTCCTTTCACGCTCAATAGAAGCAGGGTGAAGACGAAACAAGCAGATTTGCACTAACGGCACATTACCCAGGATACATTTGTTTCGTCGGGGTTAATCTCAGACCCTGTCTGACCCCCAGAAAATGCCTGAGACTACACGTACAAATTGCCTTTATATGCCTTATGAATTTTTTTTAAGTAAAATGTGTCCCTATAGCCTGTTAATGAGCACCAAACCTGAGAAGAATATACAGTATTTTCCCCTTTCTTTGTTCCACTTTTGAGTGAAGAGGTGCTCTGACGGTTGCTTTTGAAGTTCAATGTTTTCATGATGCCATCAAGTAAAAAAAAGTATTTTATTATAGACATGACCCAACCTTAGTAAGATCAGCTTTCCCACCACTTCATGGAGGATAGTTTGGTACAAAAAAGCCCACCACTTCATGGAGGACAGTTTGGCAAAAAAAAAAAAAAAAGCACTGTAGCTCACATAGTTGTGTTGCTAACCTTTGTATCCTCTTTACTCCTTAAAAGGGTATGTGTTTTTTTCTTTTTCTTGGAAATAATCATATATAAAAGTCAACTCACAATGGAGCCAATGGGGGTGCCTCTATTCCGCCAATAAAACCCAATAAAAAACAATCCAAAAAGGGGCAACAATGCTCCATTTACATTTCTCGACTTGAATATTAACCAAGTATTAGTGATATTTTTATTATAAGCGCGGACGCAGACAAACTATTCATAGCAACACTGCGATCATGAGCTTGTGTAGCGATATGTTGACATAATCGGCTGGTGAGCTGCTTTCTCGCGTCGGAGCTTGTGGAAGTTTACTCTAGATCAGAAATAATGCCTCTCACTTTATAAGTAAAATGATAATGACGTAATCCCACAAGTTGGTACGCTAAGGCATCTAATTTAGAACCGCAAATGGAGAGACAGACACAAAAAGACGCTTGGTTCCAACCTCTTTTCTTTGCGAGGACTATGAATTATTCTTCATCTAAACAGGAATATGACAAGATGCTATCAGTCGGCATCATAATGACAGCAGACAGTGTGATGTAAGTATTAATTTATTATGTTTTTGGCTCTCATGAAGTCTGCAGTGAGTAATAATCAGTGATGTAGTTGAAGGAAAATGTAAAGATTGTGATGCGTTTTTTAAATTAATGCGTCACGTATGCTTAAAATGAGCAAAATACGTAAATGTTAAATGTTGTTATAAATGTGCCTGTTACTACATTTTATATATACATACATATATATATATATACATATATATATGTATATATATATATATATATATATATATATATATATATATATATATATATATATATATATATATATATATATATATATATATATAAAATCTCGGATACAGTATATAATCCTCTATATTGGCAGAAACATTCATTTAATTAAATTTCATTCCAAGAAATTAAACAGTATTTTTGCATCCGACAAAAAACACCCACAAATGCTGGCTTACTCTAATAAAAATGCCATGTTTGTTATAAATACAGTTAAAAAAAAAAAGAAAGTCAGAGTACTGCTGAGGCATTGAACTGCAAGTTGACAATATATTGCCCCCTACCTTGAGGCAGAGGTACTTGCTGCCTCAAGACCTGCCTTTTCCACGTGGCAACAAGCATGCGCCCCCTCGCTCGCAAGCCCAATACACACTGTGTGTAGGCGGGGAGGCTCTGCCTGTGTCTGCCTCACTTCTCATCTGCTGCATTGTATTGTTTAGGAAACATGGAATTTCCGCGTTTTTGACCATAAAAATTATCAAAATATACAGGAACCACACCAAAATCACATAGAAAGCATAAACCAAAAGAGAAATATTAAAACTTGTTTTATTTTATTATTTCGTTTTGGAACATCTCATGGTTAAGCCTCCTCATGGTTAAGCCATATATATATATATATATATATATATATATATATATATATATATATATATGGACTTTCTCCAATCGATTCAGACTCCACATAAAAACAGCTGTTATTAGCAGCGTTTATGAGACTGCATGTCGCATGTCAGTGTTATCATGTGCATTCCACAATTAGATGAGAATATTACTTTATCCAATCTTTTTTTTGTTTTGTCATAGTCTGAAGCGGAGAGGGAGGAGCTCTTCCCCCTCTGACTGAGAGTTTGAATTAATGTCCAAATGCAAGTATCACTGTGATGTCACAACTTCGCCAGACAGCAAAACTCCGCAAACTAGAACCTTATGATTGTTAAAACGAATATCCAACATTGTAACAACAATTATTAGTCCGAAAAGACAGTTCCTTGTAGGTCCCTTTTAATGTTATGTTGTTGTATGTGATATATGGAATCTATTACATTGGACAGGTGCAGGGTTACAGTTAATATGTAAAAAGAGGATAAAATGGACAATAGCACTTCTTTAATACACAGCTCATCAGCATTTAGGCTACAGAAACAAATTGGGGGCTTACTAAAAGCACTTTTAAATCCTTCCATTATACTATTGTGGGACCTTGGATATGTATTTAAAAAAAAAAAAAGAAGTTTAAAAATACTAGATAATAGGGTACTTTAAGTCCTTAATATTTCAAGGAAATACCCCACCAAATCTGGTTTTACGGCACATTAAAAAAACAAGCCAGCAGACCTCTCTGCTGAAAAGGTGTTTTTTAGTAATTTTTTGGCTTTATAGTGCAATTCTGAACACTACCTTCATTCTTTGTCATCTGCACAAGAACTGAGCTGGGCTTTAAAATGCACTGTAGAAAAAATTGATTCAGACAGTACACATCTAGCGGTGCTTTAATTATTAAGGGCACATCCTACAGCTTCAACGATTCGGTCCATAACAGATAAAAAGTTGCTTGCTTGTGATGCTTCTCCCGGCGCATTGGGACTTAGGCACAAGCTTGCATGTATTTTACAGCGGGGAAACTGGTTCATACTTAGCAAGAGTGTATCATTTTTCTCGGGTTGAGTTTTAGAGAGAAGTGAGATGTAACTCTAAAGAGAAGTTTTTCTAACTGATAAAAAAGTGGAGAAGGAATGAATAAAGAAAAAGCAGGAATTTCTGGTGACGGGGATATTAGGGGCAGTACTCTGACCTAGATACTAAGGAGATTTTGGCTCAAGATGAACCCGGTCAGACCCCAACTGAGACAACAGCTCAGGAATGTACTCCCCTTCTCTCCCTATCAACTTTTCTCTACTGCCCTCATTTCCTCCGACTGTAAAATTTTAAAGAGTTGTACACATTCTGAGGTTAATGTTCATGTGTCAGACTGAGGGCCTTCATAATAATAATCCACCCATCCATCCATCTTCTTCCGCTTATCCGAGGTCGGGTCGCGGGGACAGCAGCCTAAGCAGGGAAGCTCAGACTTCCCTCTCTCCAGCCACTTCGACCAGCTCCTCCCGGGGGATCCCGAGGCGTTCCCAGGCCAGCCGGGAGAGGTAGTCTTCCCAAGGTGTCCTTGGTCTTCCCCGTGGTCTCCTACCAGTCGGACGTGCCCGAAACACCTCCCTAGGGAGGCGTTCGGGTAATAATAATAATGATAATAATAATTATAATTATGAATATTAATACAAATATTAGTACATTTAATTTACAAGTACCTTTCAAAAACTCAAGGACACGTTACAATATACACATTAAATATTTAAAAGATAATGATAAAATCAACAAAGAAAAAAAATTACACGTACAGATAGAATAATATAGGGGCACTGCACTTTCTGGAATTTTGCCTATCGTTCATAGTCATTATGAGCGACAAGAACACTCGTCTTTTTTTTAAGATTTTAAAGATGATAAAATAAAAAAAAACACTTGAAAGATGCGGCTAATGGGAGTCACCGTTGTAGCCTTCAAATCCCTCTAAAACAACTTCAAACCCTCCAGCAACGTTTTATATATACACTGCAAGTCTCTATACGATGTAGTAACAGACACATTCCTAACAATATGTAATATGTTCAATATTTACCGTATTTTGATAATTTTATGCATTACCGGAACTTCTTTCCTCAACGTATTTATTTCTGTTTCCATAACAGCGCACTTCTGACTTCCGGCAACAAATGCGCGTTCCTACTTCCGGACACAAACATGAGTGTCTTTTTATCATGGCAGACTTGGTAACGGAAGACGACTATTTTTGGACAAATAAGAATTCACAACCCTAAATTTTTGAACCTGAACATACAGAGAATGAAATGCTGGTTATAGAAGTGAGCAAAGTGAAACGTTGAAGCTGATGGAAGTTGTGAGAGTGAGATCGTTGTGCATTACAAACTCAAAAGCCATTCAACTGCTGACACAAAAGCCGGCTTATCACTTGCAGTAGCTAGCTTGCCTCTGGCCGTAGCTATCTTACAGCTAATGCCATAGTATGCCGCAACAAGACAAGACGCTAGAAAAATAGTTTCTCAGGTTTCGCTCTTCCAATAACAATGTCGCTCCACCTTGGTTCGTTGTACAGGTTACGGAACGTAATTGAAGTATCGTTTGCGGGTTTTGGATACATTTTACAGTGATTAGGAGGCAAAAAGGATTGCTCCTACTAGTGGCATTGCCAGCCACCGAGAATGAGACAATTTACTACAAATTACAAAAAATACCCTTTAGTCCGCTTGTCTCTCATTACGATTGTGAACGATAAGCAAAATTAAAATAAAAGTGTAGTTCCCCATTAAAAGACAATGATAAAACAGCATTGTGTTTGTTTTGCTCTTGGAGAGGCACCAGTCATTTTTGTCTTTAGGTTTTGACCCAATTTTGACATTCCAATTCCAACATATGACTAATCAATGATGTTGTTTTTTGCGTACTGAACAACAAAACCCAATTTCTTATTTTGGAAGTCTTTTTATTACCAAGTTGTTAATTCACTCTACAGTCAGTTGTTTAACAAACTTGATACAGTGTTTCCCACAGGTCAGGCATCTATTTGTGGTGGTGTGGTCGGGCGGCGGGATGGTGGGGAGGAGGCGGCGGCGATGACCAAGAAGAACGCGGAGTTGGAATATAATTACAACACTTTATGTACATATTTATATACATATTTATGTAATATTTACATATTTATATAATATGTAACTACAAGCTCCATTAACAGACAGAATCCCATTGCTTTTATGAGCGGTTGAGCAAGTCAAAAGCCGAAAAGAAGAAAAAAAAAGAAAAATTAAAAACAAAAAAATATTTATTAATTTTTTTTGTTTGTGGCGGCCGTAACTCTTTCGTGGCGGGCCGCCACAAATAAATGAATAACATCGTTAGCTGTCATCGGACTATAAAACAAATTACATTGTTTTTATTAGGAGGTAACACACACTCAATCAATCAATCAATGTTTACTTATATAGCCCTAAATCACTAGTGTCTCAAAGGGCTGCACAAACCACCACGACATCCTCGGTAGGCCCACATAAGGGCAAGGAAAACTCACACCCAGTGGGACATCGGTGATAATAATGACCCAGTGGGACGTCGGTGACAATGATGACTATGAGAACCTTAGAGAGGAGGAAAGCAATGGATGTCGAGCGGGTCTAACATGATACTGTGAAAGTTCAATCCACAATGGATCCAACACAGTCGCGAGAGTCCAGTCCAAAGCAGATCCAACACAGCAGCGAGAGTCCCGTTCACAGCGGAGCCAGCAGGAAACCATCCCAAGCGGAGGCGGATCAGCATCGCAGAGATGTCCCCAGCCGATACACAGGCAAGCAGTACATGGCCACCGGATCGGACCGGACCCCCTCCACAAGGGAGAGTGGGACATAGAAGAAAAAGAAAAGAAACGGCAGTATCTCAAGATGGTGGTGTGAAAATATATTATTGCATTATACTATATTTGATCATTTACTGAGTTTGTAAACAATAACAAAAATTACAAAATATTTTTTGATAGTAAGAAAAAAAAGATCTAACCATTGTGGTATACTACTTGTAATTGTTACTGTTGACATTTCTCTCATTCCGCCCACCTTTTCTTTACATTCAAGAGCTGTAGTTCGCGGTTAGCGGTTTGCATATCCTCCTACAGTATGTAGTGGAGCCTGTTTAGCTATTCATAGTTCTCCAAGGAAGATATTTGTAGAAACAAAGTTTATTTGCCACCATGGAGGCGAGGATTGTGGATTTAGAAGTGACTTTGCACTGTGGAGTGACGTCAGTTGCTAGCAATAAATAATACAATAGTATTAAAAGCTCTATCGTCGGCCAAATTTATATAATTTATATCATATATCGTCTATATCGGGCAACCCTACTTTGAGTCCACTGCAAGTAAATTTTCTCTTAACTGCCCTTTGTGAGTGTGAATGTTGTCTGTCTATCTATGTTGGCCCTGTGATGAGGTGGCGACTTGTCCAGGGTGTACCCCGCCTTCCGTCCGATTGTAGCTGAGATAGGCACCAGCGCCCCCCGCAACTCCAAAGGGAATAAGCGGCAGAAAATGGATGGATGGATGCCCTTGTTGAGGCTGCCACGTCTTTGGTAATAAATATCACAAAAAAACCAAAGACAATGCAACACCCATGCTGAGTCGGTCTAATGCTTGTTGAACTGAGCTCAATATTAGGGATGGGCGATATGGCCTTTGTTTAATATCTCGATATTTTTAGGCCATATCGCGATACACGATATATATCTCGATATTTTGCCTCCGCCTTGAATTAACACTTGATACATTTAACCACAGCAGTATGATGATTCTATGTGTCTACATTAAAACATTATTGTTTGTCAGGCTTTCCCCTGACAGTTTGTCTATGTTTTAGTTTTTTCCTCTGCATTTGTGTTTCCTCTGTGTTTAGTATCTCCTGTCTTTAGTTCCTGTCTAGTGCTCTTATTTTGTCAGCTTCCTGTCTTGTTCCCTGAGTGCTGTGTTCCTCCTCAGCTGCGGCTGATTGGCACTTGGCCACACCGCTTGCCAATCAGCCCGCTCTTATTTGTACCTGCTTTGTCTTGTGTCAGTTGCTGGATCATTGTATTCTCGTTGCCACATGTCGCTCTTGTCGTTGCTATCGTGTCGTGTCGTTTTGTTACAGCTACTACCTGTCGTGCTACATTTTGTCCTGGTCGTCGTAGCGGTAAGCTGTTTCTGTTAGCATTAGCTATTTCCAGTTTTTCTGTTAGTTATCCACTAGCTTCCATGCTAAAGTTCCTTTTTGTTTTTCTAGCTCCTAGTGCTAGCTCCCTTAGTTTGTTATTCCGCCCACGTGCGGGCTTTTTGTTTTTTCTTGTTCTATTATTTATATTAAATCATGTCTTCATATCCAATGCCTGCCTCCATATCTGCATCTTTGGCTTCGACAACAATTAACTCTGACATTGTTCATACTGCATCAATATATGCTGATTTTAAACTTTCATGCAGAGAAGGAAATCACAACTAAGTCAATTGACCAAAACTGTATTTATTAAACAGTTATTAAGCAATGGCACAAATGTCCATGTCATTTACAAAACAGAAACTGCAAGATTGTCAGAGACATTTAAAGTGTCAAATAAAAATGAGCTGCATAATAGGAAATCAAACAGTGTTCGTCCTTCGCTATGTGGTAGGTTACTACGTACGTTATTAAATTCTGTTGTTGACTATTTTTTTCATACGGTGTTGATCTGGAAATGTTTGCCTCCGCATTTTAAAGTTAAAGTACCAATTATTGTCACACACACACACGAGGTGTGGCGAAATTATTCTCTGCATTTGACCCATCACCCTTGATCACCCCCTGGGAGGTGAGTGGGCGTGTGGCACCGAATGGAGATGTTGATATACGGAGTAATCACTCTTTATTCGCTAGCAGGTGACTTTTCAAATGATGCTAAATATTAGCAGTAATGCTACTTTTTGTAGCAACGCTTTTGGCCCACACTTGACAAATTATAGTGGTCCGTTCGACATATTCCCACATGAAGCCAAACCACCGCCAGACGATGGACCCCCTGCTGTTTTTCTTGGGAATTAATTATTCCTTTTTTCGCACCTTCTTTCTCTCATATAACCACTCGCACGGCTCTGCTAGCATCACAGCTAACGTTAGCCAAGCCGCTACATCTCTGCTCCGCGAGGGCGTATACGTATGTGACGTACTATATGTAAGAAGGAGAGACAGGAAAGAGCGAGAAGAGCCTGTAATGTAATGCCCGTAGCTAAAAGCAACTGCGTGAGAATGTATATTCGAATATCACGAAATAGTAATTTTCTATATTGCACAGAGACAAACCCGCGATATATCGTGTATATTGATATATCACCCAGCCCTACTTGATATCGTACCGTATATATACTATTCCATAATGTTTCAAATAAACTGACAACACAAACCAATTTGACCTGCCAAACAACATTTTACTTCAAAGTCAACTTAAATGTGTCTTATTTCTTGGCAAATTATGTTGCTTAATTGAAGTAATATAGCTCAAATTTTGTGAGATATTACTAAAATATGCAAATGGATCTAACAAAGTCAAAAAATTATTTTTACCCTCATTTCAGCTAATTAATCTCGATTAGGGTAATATGCGCAGTGAGTGTAAAAATAAGTTAATCAAAAAACAACAAATGCCTGCTACACCCCGGTCTTACTGCTTTGTCTACATTTGTCTTCATTCCATTAGATTATATTCCTGTTGCCTATGTACGTCATCAGTCAAATCAACAAAATGATGGAGCTTCTGTGTAAAATATGGAAGAAGAAAATCCTTCCTTTTTTTAATCCAATGCCATACAGTTCTGCTAACACTTCCGCCTCCAAGCTGAGCTTAGTGGCGGATCGCAAGCTCTTGAGCAGGAATATAGATGGCCTCTGGTACTGGATCGCATACTGAAATGATGAAAGCGCTTCTCATACTGGGTGCTGCTTATCTTGTTGTCCATTTGCCATTCGGGATCACGTTCACAGACCCGCGTTCCATATAGATCTATTTTCTTCATGCTAATGAGGCGTTGGACGCTCACAGGGATTGATCCCAATTGGCGGTGGAGTGACATCCAGAGTAGAAAGTCATTGATTGACCTTTTAACTCACTGGGGCATCACTGAGATACACACACCTCTGCATAGACAGTATATGCACAACACGCCACCACTATGTTACCATTATTAAGTGCTGCTATTTTAATGATTGCCTCCTTATTAGCAAATACAATATTTAAAAAATGCATTTGATATCAATCTCAGCAGTACAAACATGACAGAAAGAGAATTCTATTAGCTTTATCGTTACCAATCTCATCTTTTCCCCCCCGCATTCCATCCTTGTTTTACTTTGCTTCTATTAAAGCTGGTCTCGCCACAGTGGCTCCCACAACCCTAGAAGGACCAGAAACTGGCAATAAAAGGAGGTGGCAAGACAAATCCGAGCTGAAGTGCTGCAGATTTGAGTGCAGACGGTGCTCTTGGAGAGAAAAATCATTTTAATCGACCAATCCTCTCAAAAGCCTTTTTATTGCGTCAGACCTCTCGCACAGGAAGGAAAGGGAGAAAGCTAATATCTGTATGCATATTAATAATGTGCACGATAGGCTGGGGTGGGAGTGGCCCAATCTATTTGGATTCAACGTGATTTATTTTTAATTGGAGAGAAAAAAAATCAGCTTAATGCAATTATTCATGTCAAAGTGGAACATTCACGCAGAGGGAAAGAGCGATTTGAAGATTTTTAATTTCAAAAACTTTTGACTGAATTTTCATGTGCACACAATACCAAAACATGCACTGATTGTAATGCTTGAAACTTGAGACTGTCATACAATTTTTAGGGAGTCTGTTATTCCGCTACAACAGGCCCCAAGTTGTTTCGGTTGTCCCACCATGGGGGGGCTTCCCTAATGTAATACATATTCAT